>NC_090443.1:309388903-309734336 GCF_031143425.1 Pleurodeles waltl | reverse complement strand
GACTTGCTTGTGACTTTTGGACTTGGTCCCCTTGTTCCACAGGTACCCTAGATTGGAAATCCATCATTGTTGTATTGTTGGTTTGTGTCTTTCCTGCATTATTCCTCTAACACAACTTCTTTGTCCTTAGGGGAACTTTAGTGCACTTTGCACTCACTTTTCAGGGTCTTGGGGAGGGTTATTTTTCTAACTCTCACTATTTTCTAATAGTCCCAGCGACCCTCTACAAGGTCACATAGGTTTGGGGTCCATTCGTGGTTCGCATTCCACTTTTGGAGTATATGGTTTGTGTTGCCCCTATCCCTATGTGTCCCCATTGCATCCTATTGTAACTATACATTGTTTGCACTGTTTTCTAAGACTATACTGCATATTTTTGCTATTGTGTATATATATCTTGTGTATATTTCCTATCCTCTCACTGAGGGTACACTCTAAGATACTTTGGCATATTGTCATAAAAATAAAGTACCTTTATTTTTAGTATAACTGTGTATTGTGTTTTCTTATGATATTGTGCATATGACACTAAGTGGTACTGTAGTAGCTTCACACGTCTCCTAGTTCAGCCTAAGCTGCTCTGCTAAGCTACCATTATCTATCAGCCTAAGCTGCTAGACACCCTATACACTAATCAGGGATAACTGGGCCTGGTGCAAGGTGTAAGTACCCCTTGGTACTCACTACAAGCCAGTCCAGCCTCCTACATTGGTTGTGCAGCGGTGGGATAAGTGCTTTGAGACTACTTACCACTCTTGTCATTGTACTTGTCATAAGAGAAAAATATACAAAACAAGTTCAGTGTCTATACACATAGCCAAAAAGTTTTGCATTTCCTCTTTTCACTCTTTTCTAAGTGCTGAAAAGTACTTCTAACTTTCTAAAAAGTTCTAAAAAGTTTTAAAGTTTTTTTTCTCTGTCTTTCTAAAAGCTCTGACAAACTTTTTTCTCTTTTTCTATCACTTTAACTCTCTCTAAAAATGTCTGGCACAGGCCAAAATGTTTATCTGTCCAAACTTGCATATGATCACCCTAGCTGGAAAGGAGCAAGGAGTCTCTGCATAGAGAGAGGTTTGAGTGTAGGGAAGAATCCTTCCTTGGAATTGTTACTTAACATGCTTAGAGAACAGGATAAGGCTAGAAGTGCCCCATCTGTTGAAAAAGTAGCTAATGGTTCCCAATCTGATCCAGGGACTCCCCCAGGAAAAGATTCAGGAAAGAAACTTCCTAGCCTGCCCATTACTAGACAGTCTAGCATAGTTGGTAATGATGAAGAGCCACACCATACAAATAGTGTTGTCTCACATCATAGCAAAAGCATGTATTCTCACCACAGTGGTACTGATGTTTCTGTTAGCCAAGCTGTTAGGGTGCCCTCTGTAAGGGACAGGTCTCCTTCTGTCCATTCTCACCATACTTCTGTTTCAAGGCATGTCCCTCCCACCCACCCTGATGATAGATTGTTAGAAAGGGAGCTCAATAGATTGAGAGTGGAACAAACCAGACTGAAGCTCAAGAAGCAACAGCTGGATTTGGATAGACAGACTTTAGAAGTAGAGAAGGAGAGACAGAAATTGGGTTTAGAAACCCATGGTGGCAGCAGCAGTATTCCCCATAGTCATCCTGCAAAAGAGCATGATTCCAGGAATATGCACAAGATAGTTCCCCCTTATAAGGAGGGGAATGACATTAACAAGTGGTTTGCTGCACTTGAGAGGGCCTGTGTTGTACAGGATGTCCCTCAAAGGCAGTGGGCTGCTATCCTATGGCTATCATTTAGTGGAAAAGGTAGGGATAGGCTCCTTACTGTGAAAGAAAGTGATGCCAATAATTTTACAGTTCTTAAGAATGCACTCCTGGATGGTTATGGCTTAACCACTGAACAGTACAGGATAAAGTTCAGAGAGACCAAAAAGGAGTCTTCACAAGACTGGGTTGATTTCATTGACCATTCAGTGAAGGCCTTGGAGGGGTGGTTACATGGCAGTAAGGTTACTGATTATGACAGCCTGTATAACTTGATCCTGAGAGAGCATATTCTTAATAATTGTGTGTCTGATTTGTTGCACCAGTACTTGGTGGACTCTGATCTGACCTCTCCCCAAGAATTGGGAAAGAAGGCAGACAAATGGGTCAGAACAAGGGTGAACAGAAAAGTTCATACAGGGGGTGACAAAGATGGCAACAAAAAGAAGGATGGTAAGTCTTCTGACAAAGGTGGGGACAAATCTAAAAATGAGTCTTCATCAGGCCCACAAAAACACTCTGGTGGGGGTGGTGGGTCAAAATCCTCCTTTAATCAAAACAAAGAAAATAAACCATGGTGCTATTTATGTAAAATAAAAGGCCATTGGACAACAGATCCCAGTTGTCCAAAGAAAAGCACCAAGCCTCCTACCACTACAACCCCTACTGCTACACCTAGTGTCCCTACTAATAGCAGTGGTGGTGGGAGCAAACCTACTAATAGCCAATCCAAGGGAGTAGCTGGGCTCACTATTGGTAACTTAGTTGGGGTTGGCCTTGTTAGGGAAGCCACAGAGGCTGTGTTAGTCTCTGAGGGGGCTATTGATTTAGCCACCTTAGTTGCTTGTCCCCTTAATATGGATAAGTACAAGCAGCTACCCCTAATAAATGGTGTTGAGGTTCAGGCCTACAGGGATACTGGAGCCAGTGTGACTATGGTCATAGAGAAACTGGTCCACCCTGAACAACACCTACTTGGTCACCAGTACCAAGTAACCGATGCTCACAACAACACACTTAGCCACCCCATGGCTGTTGTTAATCTCAACTGGGGGGGGGGGGGTTACTGGTCCAAAGAAGGTTGTGGTAGCCACAGATTTACCTGTAGACTGTCTACTAGGAAATGATTTGGAGACATCAGCTTGGTCAGATGTGGAGTTGGAGGCCCATGCAGCAATGCTGGGCATCCCAGGGCATATTTTTGCTTTGACAAGGGCTCAGGCCAAAAAGCAAAAAGGACAGGGAAGCTTGGATCCTGGAACAATGGACCAAGTGCTCCCTAAAGCTAGGGCTAGTAGAAGCAAACCACTTCCTACTATCCCTCCCTCTACAGTGGATTCAACTTCTGAGGAAGAAGAATTCCCTCCCTGTGCAGAACCTACACCAGAGGAGCTTGAAGCAGACACTGCTGAGCTTTTGGGTGAAGGGGGGCCTGCCAGGGAGGAGCTGAGTGTGGCACAGCAAACCTGTCCCACACTAGAGGGTCTAAGACAGCAAGCTGTCAAACAGGCTAATGGGGATGTCAGTGACTCTCACAGAGTTTACTGGGAGGACAACCTCTTGTACACTGAGCATAGGGATCCTAAACCTGGAGCTGCCAGGAGATTAGTGATTCCTCAGGAGTACAGAAAGTTCCTCCTAACTCTTGCCCACGACATTCCCCTAGCTGGACACCTGGGACAAATGAAAACTTGGGACAGACTTGTCCCCTTGTTTCATTGGCCTAGGATGTCTGAGGACACAAAAGATTTCAAAAGATTTTTGTAAGTCCTGTGAAACCTGTCAAGCCAGTGGCAAGACAGGTGGCACTCCAAAGGCACCCCTTATCCCACTGCCTGTGGTTGGGGTTCCCTTTGAAAGGGTAGGGGTTGACATAGTTGGCCCCCTTGACCCTCCTACTGCTTCAGGCAATAGGTTTATCTTGGTGGTAGTGGACCATGCCACAAGATACCCTGAAGCAATTCCTTTAAGGACCACTACAGCACCTGCAGTGGCAAAGGCCCTCCTAGGAATATTTTCTAGGGTGGGCTTCCCAAAGGAAGTAGTATCAGACAGGGGAAGCAATTTCATGTCTGCATACTTAAAGGCCATGTGGAAGGAGTGTGGTGTGACTTACAAGTTCACTACACCCTATCATCCACAAACAAATGGACTGGTGGAGAGATTTAATAAAACTCTCAAAGGCATGATTATGGGTCTCCCGGAAAAACTCCGCAGGAGATGGGATATCCTGTTACCATGCCTCCTTTTTGCCTACAGGGAGGTACCCCAGAAAGGAGTGGGCTTCAGCCCCTTTGAACTTCTTTTTGGACACCCTGTTAGGGGTCCACTCACACTTGTAAAGGAGGGTTGGGAACAACCTTTAAAAGCTCCTAAGCAGGATATTGTGGATTATGTACTTGGCCTCAGATCAAGGATGGCTGAGTACATGAAAACGGCCAGCAAAAACCTTCAGGCCAGCCAAGAGCTCCAGAAGCAATGGCATGATCAGAAGGCTGTGTTGGTTCAGTACCAACCAGGGCAGAAAGTGTGGGTCTTGGAGCCTGTGGCCCCAAGAGCACTCCAAGATAAATGGAGTGGACCCCACACAATTGTTGAAAAGAAGGGAGAAGTCACCTATTTAGTTGACTTAGGCACTGCCAGGCGTCCCCTTAGGGTGCTCCATGTCAACCGCCTGAAACCCTACTATGACAGGGCTGATCTCACCCTGCTCATGGCAACTGATGAGGGACAGGAAGAAGACAGTGATCCTCTACCTGATCTCTTCTCTTCCACAGAACAAGATGCTCTTGTGGAAGGTGTAGTTTTGGCAGATTGTCTTACTGCTGAGCAGAAAGACCATTGCATAAATCTCTTACATCAATTCTCTGAACTCTTCTCTACTGTGCCAGGTACCACTTCTTGGTGTGAGCACACTATAGATACTGGAGACAGTTTACCTGTCAAAAGTAAGATCTATAGGCAGCCTGACCATGTCAGGGACTGCATAAAGCAAGAGGTGCAGAAAATGTTAGAACTAGGAGTGGTTGAGCACTCTGAAAGTCCATGGGCTTCTCCTGTGGTACTTGTACCAAAACCCCATTCCAAAGATGGAAAGAAGGAAATGCGGTTTTGTGTAGACTATAGAGGTCTCAACCTGGTAACCAAAACTGATGCTCACCCTATACCCAGGGCAGATGAGCTCATAGATACACTGGCATCTGCCAAGTATCTAAGCACTTTTGATTTGACTGCAGGGTATTGGCAGATCAAATTGTCAGAAGATGCTAAACCTAAAACTGCATTTTCAACCATTGGAGGCCATTACCAGTTTACTGTAATGCCTTTTGGTTTGAAAAATGCACCTGCCACTTTTCAAAGGTTGGTGAACACAGTCCTGCAAGGGCTGGAGGCTTTCAGTGCAGCATATTTGGACGATATAGCTGTCTTTAGCTCCAGCTGGGATGATCACCTGGTCCACCTATGGAAAGTTTTGGAGGCCCTGCAAAAGGCAGGCCTCACTATCAAGGCTTCAAAGTGCCAGATAGGGCAGGGTAAGGTGGTTTATCTGGGACACCTTGTTGGTGGGGAACAGATTGCACCACTACAGGGGAAAATCCAAACAATTATTGATTGGGTTCCCCCTACCACTCAGACTCAGGTGAGAGCCTTCCTAGGCCTCACTGGGTATTACAGGAGGTTCATTAAGAACTATGGCTCCATTGAAGCCCCTCTTAATGACCTCACATCCAAGAAAATGCCTAAAAAGGTATTATGGACAGCAAACTGTCAGAAAGCTTTTGAGGAGCTGAAGCAGGCAATGTGCTCTGCACCTGTCCTGAAAAGCCCTTGTTACTCTAAAAAATTCTATGTCCAAACTGATGCATCTGAATTAGGAGTAGGGGCAGTCCTATCACAACTTAATTCTGAGGGCCAGGATCAACCTGTTGCTTTTATTAGTAGGAGGTTGATCCCTAGAGAAAAGCGTTGGTCTGCCATAGAGAGGGAGGCCTTTGCTGTGGTCTGGGCTCTGAAGAAGTTGAGGCCATACCTGTTTGGCACTCACTTCATTGTTCAGACAGACCACAAACCTCTACTTTGGCTAAAACAAATGAAAGGTGAAAATCCTAAATTGTTGAGGTGGTCCATATCCCTACAGGGAATGGACTATACAGTGGAACATAGACCTGGGAGTAGCCACTCCAATGCAGATGGACTCTCCAGATATTTCCACTTAGACAATGAAGACTCATCAGGTCATGGCTAGTCTTATTCTCCTTCGTTTGGGGGGGGGGGGTTGTGTAGGAAAGTACCATCTTGCCTGGCATGTTACCCCCATTTTTCACTGTATATATGTTGTTTTAGTTGTATGTGTCACTGGGACCCTGGTAACCCAGGGCCCCAGTGCTCATAAGTGTGCCTGAATGTGTTACCTGTGTAGTGACTAACTGTCTCACTGAGGCTCTGCTAATCAGAACCTCAGTGGTTATGCTCTCTCATTTCTTTCCAAATTGTCACTAACAGGCTAGTGACCAATTTTACCAATTTACTTTGGCTTACTGGAACACCCTTATAATTCCCTAGTATATGGTACTGAGGTACCCAGGGTATTGGGGTTCCAGGAGAACCCTATGGGCTGCAGCATTTCTTTTGCCACCCATAGGGAGCTCTGACAATTCTTACACAGGCCTGCCACTGCAGCCTGAGTGAAATAACGTCCACGTTATTTCACAGCCATTTTACACTGCACTTAAGTAACTTATAAGTCACCTATATGTCTAACCTTTACCTGGTAAAGGTTAGGTGCAAAGTTACTTAGTGTGAGGGCACCCTGGCACTAGCCAAGGTGCCCCCACATTGTTCAGGGCCAATTCCCCGGACTTTGTGAGTGCGGGGACACCATTACACGCGTGCACTACATATAGGTCACTACCTATATGTAGCTTCACAATGGTAACTCCGAATATGGCCATGTAACATGTCTATGATCATGGAATTGCCCCCTCTATACCATCCTGGCATAGTTGGCACAATCCCATGATCCCAGTGGTCTGTAGCACAGACCCTGGTACTGCCAAACTACCTTTCCTGGGGTTTCACTGCAGCTGCTGCTGCTGCCAACCCCTCAGACAGGCAGCTGCCCTCCTGGGGTCCAGCCAGGCCTGGCCCAGGATGGCAGAACAAAGGACTTCCTCTGAGAGAGGGTGTTACACCCTCTCCCTTTGGAAAATGGTGTAAGGACAGGGGAGGAGTAGCCTCCCCCAGCCTCTGGAAATGCTTTCTTGGGCACAGATGTGCCCAATTCTGCATAAGCCAGTCTACACCGGTTCAGGGGACCCCTTAGCCCTGCTCTGGCGCGAAACTGGACAAAGGAAATGGGAGTGACCACTCCCCTGACCTGCACCTCCCCTGGGAGGTGTCCAGAGCTCCTCCAGTGTGCTCCAGACCTCTGCCATCTTGGAAACAGAGGTGCTGCTGGCACACTGGACTGCTCTGAGTGGCCAGTGCCACCAGGTGACGTCAGAGACTCCTTCTGATAGGCTCCTTCAGGTGTTAGTAGCCTATCCTCTCTCCTAGATAGCCAAACCCTCTTTTCTGGCTATTTAGGGTCTCTGTCTCTGGGGAAACTTTAGATAACGAATGCAAGAGCTCATCCGAGTTCCTCTGCATCTCGCTCTTCACCTTCTGCCAAGGAATCGACTGCTGACCGTGCTGGAAGCCTGCAAAACTGCAACATAGTAGCAAAGACGACTACTGCAACTCTGTAACGCTGATCCTGCCGCCTTCTCGACTGTTTTCCTGGTGGTGCATGCTGTGGGGGTAGTCTGCCTCCTCTCTGCACTAGAAGCTCCGAAGAAATCTCCCGTGGGTCGACGGAATCTTCCCCCTGCAACCGCAGGCACCAAAAAGCTGCATTACCGGTCCCATGGGTCTCCTCTCAGCACGACGAGCGAGGTCCCTCGAATCCAGCAACTCTGTCCAAGTGACCCCCACAGTCCAGTGACTCTTCAGTCCAAGTTTGGTGGAGGTAAGTCCTTGCCTCACCTCGCTAGACTGCATTGCTGGGAACCGCGACTTTTGCAGCTACTCCGGCCTCCGTGCACTTCCGGCGGAAATCCTTTGTGCACAGTCCAGCCTGGGTCCACGGCACTCTAACCTGCATTGCACGACCTCCTAAGTCGTTCTCCGGCGACTCCTTTGTGTAACTTCGGGTGAGCACCGTTTCACGCATCCTCGTAGTGCCTGTTTCTGGCACTTCTCCGGGTGCTACCTGCTGCTAAGAGGGCTCCTTGTCTTGCTCGACGTCCCCTCTACCTCCTGGTCCAATTTGCGACCTCCTTGTCCCTCCTGGGCCACAGCAGCATCCAAAAACGCTAACCGCACGATTTGCAGCTAGCAAGGCTTGTTGGCGTTCTTTCGGCGGGAAAACACTTCTGCACGACTCTCCACGGCGAGAGGGATCCGTCCACCAAAGGGGAAGTCTCTAGCCCTTTTCGTTCCTGCAGAAACCTCAGCTTCTTCTGTCCAGTAGAAGCTTCTTTGCACCCACAGCTGGCATTTCCTGGGCATCTGCCCATCTCCGACTTGCTTGTGACTTTTGGACTTGGTCCCCTTGTTCCACAGGTACCCTAGATTGGAAATCCATCGTTGTTGCATTGTTGGTTTGTGTCTTTCCTGCATTATTCCTCTAACACGACTTCTTTGTCCTTAGGGGAACTTTAGTGCACTTTGCACTCACTTTTCAGGGTCTTTGGGAGGGTTATTTTTCTAACCCTCACTATTTTCTAATAGTCCCAGCGACCCTCTACAAGGTCACATAGGTTTGGGGTCCATTCGTGGTTCGCATTCCACTTTTGGAGTATATGGTTTGTGTTGCCCCTATCCCTATGTGTCCCCATTGCATCCTATTGTAACTATACATTGTTTGCACTGTTTTCTATACTGCATATTTTTGCTATTGTGTATATATATCTTGTGTATATTTCCTATCCTCTCACTGAGGGTACACTCTAAGATACTTTGGCATATTGTCATAAAAATAAAGTACCTTTATTTTTAGTATAACTGTGTATTGTGTTTTCTTATGATATTGTGCATATGACACTAAGTGGTACTGTAGTAGCTTCACACGTCTCCTAGTTCAGCCTAAGCTGCTCTGCTAAGCTACCATTATCTATCAGCCTAAGCTGCTAGACACCCTATACACTAATAAGGGATAACTGGGCCTGGTGCAAGGTGTAAGTACCCCTTGGTACTCACTACAAGCCAGTCCAGCCTCCTACAGCTAGTCTCAGTCAAATAACCAGGTCTTGACACCTCTTCTGAATTCCCCCAGAGAGGGAAATGTTTGTGTATCAAGGGGGTATTTTGTTCCAGGCTTTAGCAGTGGGGTAGGAGAAGTAATGACCTCTGCTGTGACTTCGGTGATCGTGGGGTGTGTGTGCGAGGGCCAACGAGGCAGAGGTCAGGTATCTGGTGGGCTGATGAAGTTCAGGCTGCGGCTGATGTTTGCTGGTCCCTGGTTGTGTGGGACTTTGTAGGCGTGTGTCAGTATTTTGAACACGCTTCTGTTCTGAAAGGGGAGCCAATGGAGGTTCCTAAGGTGGGGAGTGATGCGGGTCTGGTTGGGGAGTTTAAGTATGAGATGGGCCACTGCGTGCTGTATGGTCTGGGTCTCTTGAGGAGCTGGGTGGTAATGCCTGTGAAGAGCTTGTTTTTCTAGTCTAGCTGACTGGTGCCGAGGGCCTGGGTGACGGTCTTTCTGGTGTTGACAGGGATCTATCTGAAGATTTTCCAGACCATGTGGAGGATTTGGAAACAGGAATAGGCAACTGCGTTGATTTGGCGCTTCCTGGTGAGTTTTCTGTCAAGGATGATGCAGATGTTGCGAGTGTGGTCTGTTGGTGTGGGTCATAGCTTGTGGGGCCACCAGGTGTTGTGCTGTTGCTGAAGCAGCGAGATGGGGTGGTAATGTTTGAGTTTGCTGGGGTTAGTGGAGGGTTTCTTCAGTAGGGGTCTGTCCTCCGCATGTTCTATCTGTTGGGGAAAGTCGCAATGGTGATGGAGATATTGAGGATGTTGGTGAGTTTAATGCTGATTTTGTTGGTTCTGAGGTTAAAGAAATGGTGGAGGCAAGGGTCCCTGGGTGCTCCAGAGTGGATGGAGGACACAATGGTTGTAGTGATCTGCATGGTGAGTGGGTTCTATGTGGAGATCGAGTGTCTGGTGTCCGTTGGTGGGCCTGAGTTTGAGGTCAGTGGGGTGGGGGGTCAAAGTTGTAGATGGTGGCTATCTTGCTTTGGAAGTATTCCGGCAGGATGTCACAGAGTTCATGGGAAGGGCGATGGGCAAGAGAACTCTCTAACGATTTTGAGGAGTTCCTTTGTGTGGTTAGCGCTAGTTTTAAAGCGGTCTGTAAGGAGGTCTCGTTTTGTGTCAATGCTTTGGTGGTATTTGTTGAAGGCTGATTTGAAGGCCGTTCGGTCAGTGGGGTCTTTGGTGTTGCACCATTGTTTTTCCAGTCGTTTGAAATTGTGCTTCATGGTTCTTAGTTTAGGTGTGTACCAGTTGGCTTGTCTTAATGATCTGCTGGTTTTGGCTGGCATCATGAGGGTGACTCTGACAGCACATTCGGTGATCCAGTTGGAGAAGTTCTGGATGACCTGTTCCAGGTCGGATGCGCTTGGGTCTGGCTTGTGTTGAGAGTCTTCACTCACTTTGTTCCAGTTGCGGTGGGAGGAGCACAGGTGGTGGTGGTGGTGCACAGGGAACCTGTAATGGTGAAGTGAACGATGGCCTGGTCGGTACAGCTGTGTCACTTGATATGAAGATTGTATCAAGTGTGTGCCCTGCGCTGTTTGTGGGGTCAGTGACAAGTTGGGTGTAGGTGATGGCACTAAAGCTTTCCAGGAGGTTGGTGGAGTTGGCGTTGTTGGGGTTGTTACGGTGCATGTTGAGGTCGTAGAGTAGGATGTAGTGCTTGTAGTCAATAGCTAGGGGGCGATGAATTCAGAGATAGCATTGCAGAATACTGGTCAGGGTCCTGGGGGTCTGTAGGCAAGGGTGCCTCTTATGCTTGTCAGGCATCTGTTTGGAGTGGGAAATTGAGGTGTTCCAATTATTGCTGTGATGTTGTTTGGTGGTGGTGCATCCGAAGATTTCCTTGTGGGTGATGACAATGCCTCTGTGTTTGTTGGTGTGGTCTCGGTGTATCATCTTGTAGCCATGGGGTGTTGTTGTGGTTATGTCAGGGGTCTAAGGTCCGGAGCTTGGCAGAGAAGTATTGGTGGGTGATCAGAGGGCCAGGGTACCTTGGGCTGGGTGCAGTCCTGGTGTGGATGGGCACAGATGGGCTTGCCTTTGGGACGCTTTGGCATGCCGACATCCTGCCCGCTGCGAGTGGCCACACTTCAGCCTCCATTAAGTGGTCCTTGGGAAGGGAAGGGCACTAAGCGGTGGGAGGCAGAAGGAAGAAAAACAGCGGAAACTGCCAGGTGACCCTCCAGGAACCGACAATCTGCACTACAGGAATGCCTCTGCTCTGCAACATTGTTTCTCCAGCTCCTTCCAGCAACTGCAATATTTCCCCGGCTGAGCATCCCCTGAGGGCGAGTAGTCTTCAGCCTGCACAAGAAGCCAGGAGAGATCTCCCTTGGAGTGAAGGAGTCACTCCCCTGAATCTGCAGGCACCAATTGCAACAATGACTGGCTGCATGGATCTTCTCTCCTCTGGAGCCTTGGGCGGCGTGCAGTCCTGGTGTGGACGGGCACAGATGGGCTTGCCTTTGGGACGCTTTGGCATGTCGACAGCGTGCCCGTTGCGAGTGGCCACACTGCAGCCTCCATTAAGTGGTTCTTGGGAAGGGAGGGGCGCTAAGTGGTGGGAGGCAGAAGGAAGAAAAACAGCAGAAACTGCCAGGTGATGCGGTGGGTATAAATGACAAGGCAAGTGTAGGAAAGTACCCTCTTTTTGGCATGGTTACTCCCACTTTTTGCCTCCTGTCAGTGTGTTTTCGACTGTGTTCATGGGATCCTCCTAACCAGGACCCCAGTGACTGTGCTCTCCTTATAAATGTTGTTGTTCCTGACATTGTACACCCCACAATTGGCATACTGATGTCCCCATGTAACTCCCTAGTATATGGTACTTAGGTACCCAGGGCATTAGGGCACCAGGGGATCACCATGGGCTGCAGCATGTATTATGCCACCCATGGGAGCCCATGCAAACTATGTCTGCAGACCTGCCTTTGTAGCCTGCGTGAAAAGGTGCATGCACACTTTCCCTACAGGTCACTACAGGTCTCTGCACCAGGTCACTCTAAGTCACCCATATGGTTGACAGGGTGGGTGTAGGGCAGGGTGCAGGTCCCTGTGTGTGAAGGTATGCCTGTCTGTGCAGAGGTGCCCCTACGAACTCCAGCTTCAACTTCCTGGACTTTGTAAGTGCGGGGAAGTGCAGGGAAGCCATTTTACCTGTGTACTGGACACTGGTCACTACCTGTATCCAGCTACATAATGGTAACTCCAGACCTAAGCATGTTTGGTATCAAACATGTCAGAATCATAAAATCCGCTGCATTGTTTACTTCACCTTCTGGTCACTGGAACGACAACTGGAACCTCCAGGAACCGACAATCTGCACTACAGGAATGACTCTGCTCTGCAACATTGTTTCTCCAGCTCCTTCCAGCAACTGCAATATTTCCCCGGCTGAGCATCCTTTGAGGGAGAGGAGTCTTCAGCCTGAACAAGAAGCCAGGAGAGATCTCCCTTGGAGTGAAGGAGGCACTCCCCTGAATCTGCAGGCACCAATTGCAACAATGACTGGCTGCGTGGATCTTCTCTCCTCTGGAGCCTTGGGCTGGGTGCAGTCCTGGTGTGGACTGGCACAGACAGGCTTGCCTTTGGGAGCTTTGGCATGTTGACAGCGTGCCCGCTGCGAGTGGCCACACTGCAGCCTCCATTAAGTGGTCCTTGGGAAGGAAGGGGCGCTAAGTGGTGGGAGGCAGAAGGAAGAAAAACAGCGGAAACTGCCAGGTGATGCGGTGGGTATAAATGACAAGGCAAGTGTAGGAAAGTGCCCTCTTTTTGGCATGGTTACTCCCACTTTTTGCCTCCTGTCAGTGTGTTTTTGACTGTGTTCATGGGATCCTGCTAACCAGGACCCCAGTGACTGTGCTCTCCCTCTAAATGTTGTTGTTCCTGACATTGTACACCCCACAATTGGCATACTGATGTCCCCATGTAACTCCCTAGTATATGGTACTTAGGTACCCAGGGCATTAGGGCACCAGGGGATCACCATGGGCTGCAGCATGTATTATGCCACCCATGGGAGCCCATGCAAAATATGGCTGCAGGCCTGCCTTTGTAGCCTGGGTGAAAAGGTGCATGCACACTTTCCCTACAGGTCACTTCAGGTCTCTGCACCAGGTCACTCTAAGTCACCCCTATGGTTGGCAGGGTGGGTGTAGGGCAGGGTGCAGGTCCCTGTGTGTGAGGGCATTCCTGTCTGAGCAGAGGTGCCCCTACGAACTCCAGCTTCAACACCTTGGACTTCGTAAGTGCGGGGAAGTGCGGGGAAGCCATTTTACCTGTGTACTGGACACTGTATCCAGCTACATAATGGTAACTCCAGACCTAAGCATGTTTGGTATCAAACATGTCACAATCATACAATCCGCTGCATTGTTTACTTCACCTTCTGGTCACTGGAACGACAATTGGACCCTCCAGGAACCGACAATCTGCACTACAGGAATGACTCTGCTCTGCAACATTGTTTCTCCAGCTCCTTCCAGCAACTGCAATATTTCCCCGGCTGAGCATCCTCTGAGGGGGGGGAGTCTTCAGCCTGCACAAGAAGCCAGGAGAGATCTCCCTTGGAGTGAAGGAGTCACTCCCCTGAATCTGCAGGCACCAATTGCAACAATGACTGGCTGCGTGGATCTTCTCTCCTCTGGAGCTGCGTGGATCCTGCATCACAGGTGGTGGTCTGGAGTGGTCCCCTTGGTCCTCTCGACCAGCTTTACAACTTGGGAGACAGTAAGCCTATCCACACAGGACAGTACACACATGCACCACAACTCTTGCAGCTGCCAAGGCTTGTTTGCTCCTCCTCCAAGGGGATCTTCAGGCTCCAGGTAGCCCCCAACACTCTACCCTGCAATGCACAGTCTCTTGCTTGCTGCTCCAGCGATGTGGGACTCCTTTCCAGGTGTGCTGCATGTGCCTCACCGTGACTCTTGTGCCTGCTGCCTGTGAGTTGCCTGTGGGGGATGCCTCCTCTTCCTGTCACTCTCTCAGCTGCCTGTGGTCACCTTTGACTGACCTCCTTGGATCGAGTCCCTTGGGCCTTGCTGGTCCTCTTCAATCTTGCAAAACCATCTTCATTGTTTCTTGACTTGCCAAGGCTTGTTGGTAGTTTTCGAGCACCACTGACCAACTGCAACCTGACATCGACTGCATCACTCCTGGAACTCTTCTCCTGCTCCGGTGCTGCACTGCTGACATTCTTCATCCACTGTAGACCTGGTCCTGCACCCACAGAAGGGTGGGTAGTGCCTGAACTGGACTTGGTCCCCTTCTTTTGCAGGTCTTCTTCTGCCAGGATCCAGCTTTGGTTTCTCTCAGTCTTGTCTGTGTACTGCATAGTCCTTTTCTAAAGTCCTCTTGCTGGGTTTGGGGAAAACCAGGTACTTATCTATTTCCTCCTGATCACTGGGGGGGCACCCTTGTACTCATCTTTTAGGGTTCCTAGTTCCTCCAGCTGCTCTCTACAAATTCCACTTCCTTGGATGGGGCACTGCCTTTCACATTCCACTTACTTAGTATATGGTTTGGTCTCCCCCTAGGGCTTCGCTATTTGCTATTGTGTTTACTGTTTGCTATTGCTTTCTATGGTAATCACTGACTTCTTATGTGTATGTAATAGTGTATTTACTTACCTCCTATTGGGGTATTGCTTATTCAGTATTTTTAGTATTTGTGTTACTATAATAAAGTACCTTTATTTTTTGTAACACTGTGTGGTTCTTTCATGTGTGTAAGTGCTGTGTGACTGCAGTGGTATTGCATAAACATTGATACATCTTCGCTGCTCATTCACAGCTACCCCTAGAGAGCCCTGGCTTCCTAGACACTATCTACACCTCACTAATAGGGAATACCTAGACCTGGTATAGGGTGATAACACCATAGGTGCTCACCACACACTAGGCCAGCTTCCTACAGCAAGGCTGAGAGGCTAAAATAAGCAAGCTAGAGAGGAATAAAGGCTAAACAGGGCAAACAAACACAGGCAAGGTAGACAAGGCTAACTGGGCAAGAAGGCAAGCTACACAAAAAAGACTGACTGGGCACACGAAAGGCACAGAGGCAAGCTAGGCAAAAAAGGCTGACAGCACAGGAAAGGCAGGAGGCAAGCTAGACGAAAAGGCTAACTGGGCCCATGAAATCGGCAGGCACATTGAGGATAGAGGCACTGCAGTAGCAGGCACCGGGCAGTGGTGGTGACGGGGGTGGGACTAGCACAGTGGCTCAGCAGGCATCAGAGCATACCTGGAGAGACCACAAGGAGGAGCTGGCACAGGACATCTTAGAAACTATTGCTATGTTTGGTGGACACCAAAAGAGTTCGAAATTTAGATTCTATCGGTCCTATAATTACCTAAAGCATAGAAAAATGTACATGTTGCCATGAATATTTCCTTTCTACTTATCATTGTTCATCTAAAAACAGAACAGAAGGAAAATCAGTATTGCCTTTCGTTTTTCAAACAGCAGCTTTATGTTTTGTGACATGCCTTTCCACTTGGCAGCTGGCTCTGACAGCAGGCATTGTGACATCAAAAATGTAAAGCAATGATTTTTTACAACTAAGCGACTACGTCATTTCTTTATTACAGGCTACTAGGTGCGTCACAAGTTGACTGTAATAAGTACATTAGAAACGGGTTTTTGTACAAAGGTTGCAGGCTGCCGTGTATTAAAATAAGTTAAATTCAAGCAATGCCTACTAGCAGCTCAAAAACGTCCTTCAATATATTTTTCTTTAAAATAAGTTTCATTTGGTCTATTGAACTTCAAGATAACACGTCCCTGAAAATCAATCAAACTGTTGTAGAGCAAAAATAAAATTACAATGGAATTTAGAGATCTTGCCAGTGTTCTGTAACAACTTTTCCTGTATTAGAGCTCACAACTAATTATTTATAGTGTGGTAGATTCACAATCCCTCTTATAAAATAGCTTCAACTACCTTGTAATACCAACTAACGAGTTTTTATTGAAGACGAACTGCTTCTACCAGTTTTACCCACGACTCTGTAAAAGACAGTGGCGTAACGAATCTTAAGTCAGGAGCCTACCACCCGTGCACAGTGGACTGTGCTGAGGGGGCCCCTAGAGTTCGCCCACTCCCCTCGCACCGAGGGGGCTGCGGTGCGGGCCCTTTGTTACGCCACCGATAAGCGAAAGAAAGTTTGCTCACATATACAAATACCATTTTATACAAATGAGTTGATGGATTTTTTAGTACAACCCCCTTAACCGATTCAGAAGTGAAGAATACTTTCTCAAAAAGCATGAGAAGGTATCTTCTGAAGGTTTGGGTCCTCTGTAGCAAATATCTTGTCAGGAAGGAATACAACAAAGTGGCTCTGAGGAATAGGTGTGAAAGATTCAGCGCTTGATATGAATACTGATCATGGTGATTGCCCCAGCATCCCAGTTCAAGATTGTTCATTTCCTCCATATCGAAAACAATACATTTACTGGAAACATGCTCAAGATTAAAGGAAATATAAGATCAAAATTAAGAAATAAAAAATTATTTGTAAATGTATTCCAAACAGGCTGTGTCACTCTGAAATGAAATAAAATCAGGACGTCATACCTCTGTCCAGCGCAAAAAGTGGCCTTTAATTCCAGGGTGAGCCTGATGAAGGAGGTGGATGCTGCAATTGCATGAATGAAAGCCTGTCATTTCTTTGAAAATCTATCTGCACCATGAACCACAAAATGACCAGTTTATTTTCATCAGACATTTGAGCAATTCACACGCATTTGAAAAGATACATTCCTAGGTGGGGCAAGTTATTAGGTATGGGTTTTGGAATTTACTGCACCGAAATCTGCCTGTCCTGTTATTTTCAGGGTATTTTACCCCAAATAAATTCAGCGGGGTTGAGCTGCAAAACTTATCCTGGGGGATATGGGAAGCCGTTCATGTGTAAATTATAGCTCCTTATGTAGGATACCTCCTGGAATGCATAGCGTGTTGCAAAATGAATTTGACATACACCAGAATGATCTACTATGTGTCAAAATAAATACGATACCTGGCAGAGTGAATCTGACTTGAACCAAAACAAATATGAAACTAGGCAAAGTGAATATGCTACTTAGTGATTATTAAGAATAACTCACACTCAGAATTGAATAAGAGATATACTGAAATATATATCAATCATACTGAAATAAATATTGCCCTCTCTGTAAATAATAAAGCAATCACTGAAACACATACAATATTTGTCAAAAAGAATGGGACATTTCTTGAAATGACTGAGATATGCCAAGAGTAATATGACACACATTGGAATGAATATGACAGTTTGAAATGAATATAAGGTACTGAAATGAAAATGCATTATTCTGAAAGGAATATAATGTGCAATGAACATTACATTTATAAAAAAAATGAATATGGTTTGCATTGAACGTAATATGATACACATTGACATGATTATGATATGTGTTGTAATTGGTGTGAGTCATGTTAAAATCAATATCATGCGTTAATATGAATGAGACATCTATTGAAAGTAATATGACACATGCTAAGATGAATATGACATGAAATGAATATGAGCCCTTTTGAAATTAATTCAACATGCCTTAAACTGAATGTGACCCATGCTGACATTAAAATGAAACTTGTCAAAATTAATGTTATGCTTTGAAATCAATATGATGCATGCAACATGAATATTGCATATACTGAAATTAATTTGACCTATGTTGAAATGGATATGACCCATATTAAAATTATAATGTCAGGTGTTAAGATGAATATGACATCTACTGACAAGAATATGCCATTCATTTAAAGCAATATGACACATGTTAAGATTTATATGAACCATTTTCAAAAGAATATGATATGATATCAAAATTAATATGACATTCATTAAATGTAATATGACACTTATTGAAATGGATATGAAACTATATGAGATAAATGTAGCATGCTTTGAAATGAATAAAGCACATATCGAAATGAACACAAGATATGTGTAAATAAAAATGCTCACTGTTTAAATATGGCTTGCCTTGAATTGATGTTGATTTGCTTTAAAATTAACAATACATACTGAAATTAATATTACATATTCTGAAAGGATATGATATGAACACAAATTAATTAACTAAAATAAATATATGTTTTCGACTATGTGCTACATTTAGTTTTTTCTGATTTTTGGACTCTGAGCACTTTATGACAGCTGACCAGTGCTAAAGTGCAAGTGCTCTCTGTCTAAATTGACTTGATGATTGGTTTATCCATGATTGGCATAGTTGTTTTACCAGTAAGTCCCTAGTATAGTGCAACATGTGTGCCCAGATCCTGTAAATCAAATGCTACTATTGGGCCTGCAGCACTGATTGTGCCACCCACATGAGTAGCCCTGTAAACATGTTTCACACCTGCTACTGCAGTGTCTGTGTGTGCAGTTTTAAACTGCCATTTCCACCTGGCAAGTGCACCCACTTGCCAGGCCCAAACCTTCCTTTTTACTACATGTAAGGTACCCCTAAGGTAGGTCCAAGGCATCCCCATGGGCAGGGTGCAGTGTATTCAAAAGGTAGGACATATACTGGGGTATTTTACATGTTTACATGATAATGAAATAGTGCTGTAGGAAAGTACCATCTTCATTGGCATGTTACCCCTATTTTTACCTGTATGTCAGTATGTTTTTGCTGTCTCACTGGGATCCTGCTAGTCAGGACCCCAGTGCTCATAGTTTATTGCCTAATGTGTGTGTCTGTATAGTGCTTGACTGTGTCACTGAGTCTCTGCTAATCAGAACCTCACTGCTTATGCTCTCTCTGCTTTTAACTTTGTCACTGTAGGCTAGTGACTTCGTTTACCAATTTCAGTTGGCACACTGGACGCCCTTATAAGTCCCTAGTATATGGTACCTAGGTACCCAGGGCATTGGGGTTCCCGGAGATCCATACGGGCTGCAGCATTTCTTTTGCCACCCATAGGGAGCTCAGACAAACCCTTGCACAGGCCTGCCATTGCAGCCTGTGTGAAACAGTGCACACACTATTTCACAGCCATTCTCACTGCACTTAAGTAACTTATAAGTCACCTATATGTCTAACCTTCACTTGCTGAAGGTTAGGTGCAAAGTTACTAAGTGTGAGGGCACCCTTGCACTAGCAAAGGTGCCCCCACATAGTTCAGGGCCATTTCCTGGGAGTTTGTGAGTGCGGGGATGCCATTACACGCGTGCACTACATATAGGTCAATACCTATATATAGCTTCACAATGGTAACTCCGAATAAGGCCATGCAACATGTCCAAGATCATGGAATTGTCCCCCCATTCCAAATCTGGTATTGGGGAGCCAATTCCATGCATCCTGGGGGCTCCAGCGTGGACCCCCAGTACTGCCAAACCAGCTATCTAAGGCTTGCACTACAGCTACAGCTGCTGCCACCTCACAGACAGGGTGCTGCCCTCCTGGGGTCTGAGCAGCTCAGTCCCAGGAAGGCAGAACAAAGCATTTCCTCTGAGAGCAGGGTGCTACACCCTCTCCCTTTGGAAATAGATGTTACAGGCTGGGGAGGGGAAGCCTCCCCCAGCCTCTGGAAATGCTTTGAAGGGCACAGATGGTGCCCTCTTTGTATAAACCAGTCTACACCAGTTCAGGGACGCCTTGTCCCCTGCTCTGGCATGAAACTGGACAAAGGAAAGGGGAGTGACCACTCCCCTGTCCATCACCACCCCAGGGGTGGTGCCCAGAGCTCCTCCAGTGTGTCCCAGACTGTAGGCCATCTTGCTTTGCAAGGTGTGGGGGCACTCTGGAGGGCTCTGAGTAGCCAGTGCCAGCAGGTGAAGTCAGAGACCCCTCCTGATAGGTCCTTACCTGATAAGGTAGCCATTCCCCCTTTCAGGGTTATTTAGTGTCTCTCCTGTGGGTTCTCTTCAGATTCTGCTTGCAAGTTTCCTTCAGGAATCCTCTGCAACTACTACTTCATCCTCTGACCTCTGATCAACCGCAGCCCGCTCCAGGAACCACGGTAACAGCAACAAAGTATTCACAAGGGATACTTTTCTTCTGCAACTTTAGCTCCAGCCAGCAACTGCAACAGTTTCCACGGTGTGCACGCTCTGGGGACTCCCCGTCTTCATCCTGCACCAGAAGGACCGAAGAAATCTCCCGTGGGGTGATAGAGTCACTCCCCTGCTCATGCAGGCACCTTCCAAGATGACGACTGGTACCCTTGGACTCCTCTCACAGGGATGAGTGTGCTCCAAAAGGACACATAGGGTGGACCCCATCGACATAGGCTGTCCTGAGGTCTTGCTAATGAAATTCAGAGGTGGTAAGACCGTAAGACCTTGCCTTCCCTGAGATCGACAGTACCCCTGAGTACTGCACCAACTGCGTTTTTCATCTCCTTTATCCCCTTGTCCTGGGACTTCCGTGGGTGCTGCCTGGCATCCTGAGGGCTCTGTAAAGTGCTGACAGCCCCCTCTTCCTCCTCACACAGAGTTGAAGCCCCTAGGTCCCTCCTGGGTCCAGCCAGCGCCATTTTGATGCAAAATGCATATTTGTCGTAACCAAAGCTTGTTGGTGACTTTCGACACGAAATCACGTCTGCATCCATCTTCACGTCGTGGGACATCCTTTGCATCATGCAGGAACCCGCTGACATCTTCCTAGGGTGCATTCCTGTAGTCTTCATCCAACCGGGGACTGTTCTTTTGCACCCTCTTCTGGGTTGGCAAGGGTTCCTGTCCTTCCTGGAACTTCTTTCGACTTCTGGACTTTGTCCTAGCCTTTTGCAGGTCTTCAGGTCTAGGAATCCAGCAGTTGTTGTTTGCAGACTTATTTAGTTACTGCAACAATCCATATCACGAGGTGTAGTGTGTCCTAAGGAAACTTGCAGTACTTTACTCCTGCTTTTCTAGGCTCTGGGGTGGGGTAATTTACTTGCCTTTACTGTTTTCTTCCTCCCCCAGCAATTCTGCACACACTACACTTGTCTAGAGGGGAATTCGTGATTCGCATTCCACTTTCTTAGTATATGGTTTGTGTTGCCCCTAGACCTATTTTCTCCCATTGCATTCTACAGCATTTCCTATTGTTTGCACTATCCTATGTCTAATATCTTACCTTATTTTGGTGTCTAGTGTATATATTGTGTATAATACTTACCTCCAGAAGGAGTATTGCCTCTAAGATATTTTTGGTGCTGTGTCACCCAAATAAATACCTTTATTGTTGGTAACACTGAGTATTGTCTTTGCTTGTGTATAAGTACTGTGTAACTATAAGTGAAGCATGAGCTTTGCATGTCTCCTAGTTCAGCCTAAGCTGCTCTGCTATAGCTACCTCTATCAGCCTAAGCTGGTAGAACACCACTACTTCACTAATAAGGGATAACTGATCTGATATAAAGTGGAAGTACCCAAGGTACCCACTACAAACCAGGCAAGCCTCCAACATTGGTGGTGCAGCGGTGGGATAAGTACTTGCAATCGCTTTACCACTTTGTTACCTGTGCTTTTCACAAGAAAAGCTTTCTCCAATACTTAGAGCATATAAAATATATACCTAGAAGTAATTTTCTAACTTTCTAAAAGTTCTGTTTAACTTTGAAAAAGTTTACAAAGTTTTGAAAAGTTTTCTTCTTTTCTCTAAAAAGTAAGCTCTGTTGTTCTACTAACTTTTTACTCACTTTTCCTAAACATTTTTCTTTCAATATGTCTTCTATAGATGCTACCCCTAGAGTTGTGAAAACAACATATGAAAATCTTAACTTTAAAAGTTTGAGGGGTCTCTGTATTGAAAGAAGTTTGGGGATTTTGAAGAACCCCAATAAGGAGTTCCTCTTAAATCTTCTCCTCCAAGATGACCAGGGGCTCAGCACTGGTCCAGATCGGACAGGGGAAGAGGTAGAGGATGATTCCAACCAGGAAGGCTCAGGGGAGCAAACCGACAATCCTGGGGAGGGTACTTCCACAGATCTATCTGTCAATAAGTCACTTAGTACAACTGGTAGTGGGAAGGGTTCACACACAAGTAGGGCTCCCTTCACTCCTAGAGGCCAGGTCACTAGAGTGGCCCCTGTTAGAGATAGATCTACCTCTGCACACTCTCACGTTACCTCTGTCTCAGAGGCATCACACAATTCTAACCCTGAGAACCAGTACTTAGATAGAGAACTCAGAAAGCTGAGGATAGAGGACACCAGACTGGGGCTAATGCAGCAACAGTTGGCCTTAGACAGGGAATCCCTGGCTGCGGAGAAAGAGGCAGGGTTTAGGGTTAGTTCCCCATGGTAGCAGCAGTAGTTTTAGAAATTCAAATGTTAGGGAACCTTCATTTGACTCTAGAAATCTGCTCAAAGTTATCCCTTCTTAAAAGGATGGTGATGACATCTACTAGTGGTTTGCTGCACTTAAGAGGGCCTGTAAAGTTCAGAGGGTTCCTCGTGTACAGTGGTTATCCTTCTCTGGCAAGGGGAGAGACAGACTTCTTATTGTCAGAGAGGATGATGCAGATAACTATACAATTCATAAAAAATGCACTCTTGGATGGTCTGGGCTTAACCACTGATCACTACAGACTTAAGTTCAGAGAGACCAGAAAGGAGTCATCACAGGACTGGACAGACTTTGTAGACTGTTCTGTGAAGGCCCTAGAAGGTTGGTTAAATGGCAGTAAGGTGACAGACTATGAAAGCCTGTATAACTTGATTCTGAGAGAGCATATTTTGAATGATTGTGTGGGGGTCATTCCGACCCCGGCAGGCGGCGGGCACCGCCCGCCGGGCGGTGACCGCCAAAAGACCGTACCGCGGTCAAATGACCGCGGCGGTCATTCTGACTTTTCCGCTGGGCGGGCGGGCGACCGCCAAAAGGCCGCCCGCCCGCCAGGTGGGAAAGACCCAGCAACGATGAAGTCGGCTCCGAATGGAGCCGGCGGAGTTGCTGGAGTGCGACGGGTGCAGTGGCACCCGTCGCGATTTTCAGTATCTGCTTTGCAGACACTGAAAATCTTAATGGGGCCCTGTTAGGGGGCCCCTGCAGTGCCCATGTCAGTGGCATGGGCACTGCAGGGGCCCCCAGGGGCCCCACGGCACCCGTTCCCGCCAGCCTCTTCCTGGCGGTGTAAACCGCCAGGAACAGGCTGGCGGGAAGGGGGTCGGAATCCCCATGGCGGCGCTGCTTGCAGCGCCGCCGTGGAGGATTCCCTGGGGCAGGGGAAAACCGGCGGGAAACCGCTGGTTTCCCTTTTCTGACCGCGGCTTTACCGCCGCAGTCAGAATTGCCCCAGAAGCACCGCCAGCCTGTTGGCGGTGCTTCCTCCGTCCCCGGCCCTGGCGGTCCATGACCGCCAGGGTCGGAATGACCCCCTGTGTCTGATTTGTTACATCAGTATCTTGTGGATTCAGATCTGACCTCTCCCCAAGAATTAGGAAAGAAGATAGACTAATGAACCAGAACAAAGGTGAGCAGAAAACCTCATACAGGGGGTGACGAGGATGGCAAGAAGAAGGATGGTAAGTCACATGACAAGGGTGGAGGCAAAGATAAAAAATCATCAGAGTCTTCATCAGGCCCACAAAAATCCTCTGGGGGTGGTGGGTCCAAATCATCTTCTCACAAAGATAAGAAACCTTGGTGTTATATGTATAAAGCCAAAGGCCATTGGGCAACTGACAGTCATTGTCCAAAACGAAACACTAAACCTCCCACCACCACAACCCCAACTGCAACCACTAGTGCCCCTAGTAATAGCAGTGGTGGTGGGAAAAACACTACTAATAGCCTATCAAGGGGTGTAGCTGGGCTCATCATTGGTAATGTAGTTGGAGTTGGTCTAGTTAGGGAGATCACTGAGGCGGTTTTAGTCTCTGAAGGTGGCATTGACCTAACCACTTTAGTTGCTTGTCCCCTTAATTTGGATAAATACAAGCAGCTACCCCTGATTAATGGTGTTCAGGTTGAGGCCTACAGGGACACAGGTGCCAGTGTCATCATGGTGATGGAAAAACTGGTTGCCCCTGAGCAGAACCTACTTGGTCACCAGTACCAAGTGACAGATGCCCATAGCAACACTGTAAGCCACCCCATGGCTGTTGTGAATCTCAACTGGGGGAGGGGGGGGTTACTAGTCCAATGAAAGTTGTGGTAGCCACTGATTTACCTGTAGAATGTCTGCTAGGCAATGATTTGGAGACTTCAGCTTGGGCTGAAGTGGAGTTGGTGGCCCATGCAGCAATGCTCGGCATTCCTGGGCATATCTTTGCTCTTACTAGGGCTCAGGCCAAGAAGCAAAGATGACAGGGAAACTTGGATCATGGAATAATGGACCAAGTGTTCCCAGAAACCCTTGTCCACTATCCCTCCCTCCACAGATGATTCCCCTTTTGAGGCAGAGGAATTCTCTCCCTGTGCAGAACCTACACCAGAGGAGCTGGAAGCTGATATAGCTGAGCGTTTGGGTGCAGGGGGGCCTGCCAGGGAAGAGCTGAGTGTGGCACAGCAAACCTGTCCCACATTGGAGGGCCTCAGACAGCAAGCTGTCAAGTAGCAAAATGGTGATGTCACTGACACACACAGAGTTTATTGGACGAATAATCTCCTTTATACTGAAGCAAGGGACCCTAAACCTGATGCCACGAGGAGAATGGTCACCCCCTTCAGTACAGGGTATTCCTCCTACCTCTGGCTCATGACATCCCTTTAGCTGGGCATTTAGGCCAGAGTAAAACATAGGACAGATTTGTTCCACATTTTCACTGGCCCCATATGTCAGAAGACACAAAGGAGTTTTGTCGCTCCTGTGTCACCAGCCCAGCCAGTGGCAAGACTGGTGGCACCCCAAAGGCCCTCTTGATCCCACTGCCAGTAGATGGGGTGCCCTTTAAAAGGGTAGGTGTTGATATTGATGGACCCCTGGACCCTCCAACAGCTTCTGGCAATAGATTTATCCTTCTGATGGTGTAGCATGCCTCAAGGTACCCAGAAGTTATCCCCTTAAGGGCCATTACAGCTCCTGCAGTGGCAAAGGCCCTCCTGGGAATCTTTTCCAGGGTGGCCTTCCCTAAGGAAGCGGTGTCAGACAGAGGTAGTAACTTCATGTCTGTATACCTAAAAGCAATGTGGAAGGAGTATGGTGTTACCTACAAGTTCACCACCCTTATCATACACAAACTAATGGACTGGTTGAGAGGTTTAATAAAACTCTCAAAGGTATGATTATGGGACTCTCTGAAAAACTCATAAGGAGATGGGGTGTCCTATTACCATGCCTCCTTTTCGCCTACAGGGAGGTACCCCAAAAAGGAGTTGGCTACAGCCCCTTTGAACTCCTATTTGGTCACCCTGTTAGGGGTCCCCTTGCTCTTGTTAAGGAGTGTTGGGAACAACCTTTAAAAGCTCCAAAACAAGACATTGTGGACTATATACTTGGCCTAAGAAGTAGAATGGCTGAGTACATGAGAAAGGCCATCAAAAACCTTCAGGCCAGCCAAGAGCTCCAAAAGCAATGGTTTGACTAGAAGGCTGTCCTGACAGAGTACCACCCAGGACAGAAGGTGTGGGTGTTGGAGCCTGTGGCCCCAAGAGCACTCCAGGACAAATGGAGTGGACCTCATCTCATTGTAGAAAACAAAGGTGAGGTCACCTACCTGGTGGACTTGGGCACTGCCAGAAGCCCCCTTAGGGTGCTTAATGTCAATTGCCTAAAGCCTTACTATGACAGGGCTGACTTAACCCTACTCATAGCTACAGATGAGGGACAGGAAGAAGAGAGTGACCCTCTCCCTGATCTCTTCTCCAACACTAAAGCAGAAGGAAGACTGTAAAAATCCCCTTGATCAGTTTTCTCAAATCTTCTCAATCACACCTGGTACAACTACTTGGTGTGAACATACAATTGACACTGGGGACAGTTTACCTGTCAAATATAAAATTTACAGGCAACCTAACCATGTCAAAGATTGCATAAAAGCTGAAGTTCAGAAAATGTTAGACCTGGGAGTTATTGAGCCCTCTGATAGCCACTGGGTGAGCCCAGTGGTGCTTGTCCCCAAACCCCATAGCAAAGAAGTAAAGAGAGAAATTTGATTTTGTGTGGACTATAGGGGTCTCAATACAGTAACCAAAACAGATGCTCACCCTATACCCAGGGCAAATGAGCTAATAGATACACTGGCATCTGCCAAGTATCTAAGCACTTTTGATTTGACTGCAGGGTATTGGCAGATCAAAATGTCAGAAGATGCTAAAGCACAAACTGCATTTTCTACCATAGGAGGGCATTATCAATTCATAGTTATGCCCTTTGGTTTGAAAAATGCACCTGCCACTTTTCAGGGGCTGGTGGATACAGTCCTCCAAGGTTTAGAAGCCTTTAGTGCAGCATATTTGGGTGATATTGCTGTCTTTAGCTCCACCTGGGATGATCACCTGGTCCACCTCTGGAAAGTTGTGGAGGCCCTGCAAAAGGCAGGCCTAACTATCAAGGCTTTAAAATGCCAGATAGGGCAGGGGAAATAGGTTTATCTGGGCCACCTGGTAGGTGGAGAACAGATTGCACTACTACAGGGGAAGATTCAGACCATTATGGACTGGCTCCCCCTACTACTCAGACCCAGGTCAGAGTCTTCTTAGGTCTCACTGGGTATTTCAGGAGGTTCACTAATAACTATGGCTCCATTGCAGCCCCTCTTAATGACCTCACCAGCAAGAAAATGCCTCAAAGGGTATTGTTGACAACTAGCTGTCAGAAAGCTTTTGAGGCACTTAAGCAGGCAATGTGCTCTGCACCTGTCTTAAAGAGACCAAACTACTCCAAAATAATTGTTGTTTTAAAAGATGCTTCTGAATTAGGGGTAGGGGATGTACTATCACAACTGAACTCAGAGGGCCAGGATGAACCTGTTGCTTTCATTAGCAGAAGGTTGATCCCTTGAGAAAAGCATTGGTCTGCCATAGAGAGGGAGGCCTTTGCTGTGGTCTGGTCTTTGATGTAGCTGAGACCCTACTTGTTTGGGACTCACTTCATCGTTCAGACAGACCACAAACCTCTATTATGGCTTAAACAAATGAAAGGTGAAAACCCTAAATTGTTGAGGTGGTCCATTTCCCTACAGGGGATGGACTATACAGTAAAACATAGACCTGGGAGTACCCACTCCAATGCAGATGGACGCTCCAGATATTTCCACTTAGACAATGAAGACTCATCTGGGCAGGTTAGCCTTATTGTTCCTCGTTTGGGGAGGGGGCTGTGTAGGAAAGTACCATCTTCCTTGGCATGTTACCCCCATTTTACCTGTATGTCAGTATGTTTTTGCCTGTCTCACTGGGATCCTGCTGGTCAGGACCTCAGTGCTCATAGTTTATGGCCTAATGTGTGTGTCTGTATAGTGCTTGACTGTGTCACTCAGGCTCTGCTAACCAGAACCTCAGTGCTTATGCTCTCTCACCTTTTACATTTGTCACTGTAGGCTAGTGACTTCATTTACCAATTTCAATTGGCACACTGGACCCCCCTAATAAGTCCCTAGTATATGGTATCTAGGTACCCAGGGCATTGGGGTTCCAGGAGATCCATGTGGGCTGAAGAATTTATTTTGCCACTCTTAGGGAGCTCAGACAAACTCTTGCAGCCTGCGTGAAATAATGCACACACTATTTCACAGCCATTCTCACTGCACTTAAGTAACTTATAAGTCCCCAATATGTCTACCCCTCACTTGCTGAAGGTTAGGTGCAAAGTTACTAAGTGTGAGGGAACCCCCATAGTTCAGGGCCATTTCCAGGGACTTTGAGTGCGGGGATGCCATTACACGGGTGCACTATATATAGGTCAATACCTACATGTGGATTCACAATGGTAACTCCGAATATGGCCATGTAACATGTCTAAGATCATGGAATTGTCCCCCCATTCCAAATATGGTATTGGGGAGCCAATTCCATGCATCCTGGGGGTTCTAGCATGGATCCCCAGTACTGCCAAACCATCTCTCTGAGGCTTGCACTGCAGCTACAGCTGCTGCTACCTCACAGGCAGGGTTCTGCCCTCCTAGGGTCTGAGCAGCTCAGTCCCAGGAAGGCAGAACAAAGCATTTCCTCTGAGAGCATGGTGTTACACCCTCTCCCTTTGGAAATAGGTGTTACAGGCTGGGGAGGGGCAGCCTCCCCCAGCCTCTGGAAATTATTTGAAGGGCACAGATGATGCACTCCTTGCATAAACCAGTCTACACCGGTTCAGGGACCACTTGTCCCCTGCTCTGGCGCGAAACTGGACAAAGGAAAGGGGAGTGACCACTACCCTGTCCATCACCACCCCAGGGGTGGTGCCCAGAGCTCCTCCAGTGTGTCCCAGACTTCAGCCATCTTGCTTATCAAGGTGTGGGGCACTCTGGAGGGCTCTGAGTATCCAGTGCCAGCAGGTGACGTCAGAGACCCCTCCTGATAGGTTCCTACCTGATGAGGTAGCCAATCCCCCTCTCAGGGCTAGTTATAGTCTCTCCTGTGGGTTCTCTTCAGATTCTGCTTGCAAGTTTTCTTCAGCAATCCTATGCAACTACTACTTCACCCTCTGACCTCAGATCAACTGCAGCCTACTCCAGGAACCGCTGTAACAGCAACAAAGTATACACAAGGGATACTCTTCTCTCCTCTCCTGATGACGAGTGTGCTCCTTGGAACACAGGTGGTGGACCCCTTTGACACAGACTGTCCTAAGGTCCAGCTGTCCAAATTTGGAGCAGGAAAGAGCTTGCCTTCCCCGTTTGCAACAGTACCCCTGTGCACCACATCATCTTCACCTCCTGAGGGCTCTGTGGACTATTTGCTACAATCCTTCATGCACAGCCTGGCCCAGGTCCCCAGCACTCTATCCTGTGACGCTCAACTCGCTGAGTTGTTCTCCAGCGGCGTGGGACCTTCTTATGTAGTGCTGCAGCAACCGGAATTTGCACTTTCTTTGTCCCCATGTCCTGTGACCTCTGTGGGTGCTGCCTGGTCATCTGTGGGTTCTCTGCAGTGTTGGGAGCCCCCTCTGCCACCTTAGTCTGAGTTGAGGCCACCAGGTCCCTCCTGGGTCCAGGCAGTGCCATTTTGACACAATCTGGGACATTGCTTGAACCAAGGCTTGTTGGACTAATCCAGCGCTACAACTCACCTGCATCCAACATCTCCATGTGGGACATCCTTTGCATCATGCAGGAACCCACAGCCATCTTCTTTGGTGCTCTTCTGCAGACTTCTTCCAACCAGAGAATCTTCTTTTGTACCATCTTCTAGGTTGGCAGGGGCTTCTGTCCTTCCTGGAATCTTCTGCGACTTCTGAACTTGGTCTCCTCTCTTTACAGGTCTTCAGGTCCAGGAATCCACAATTTGTTGCTTGCATTCTTGCTTGGTTCTTGCAGTAACTCTATTCACGACTTTTAGTGTGTCCTAAGGAAACTTGCAATGTTTTACTCCTACTTTCCTGGGCTCTGGGGTGGGGTATTTTACCAACCTTTGTGGTTTTCTTACACTCGGAGTGCCCCTCTACACACTACAATTGCCTAGGGGGAATTTGTGATTCGCATTCCACTTTCTTTGTATATGGTTTTTGTTGCCCCAAGGCCTATTTTTTCCTATTGCATTCTATGATATTTTCTATTGTTTGCACTATCCTTTGACTATTTACTTACCTGATTTTGGTGTCTATTGTATATATTGTGTATAGTACTTACCTCCAGAAGGAGTATTGGCTCTAAGATAATTTTGATCTTGTGTCACTAAAATAAAGTACCTTTATTTTTGGTAACAATGAGTATTGTCTTTTATTGTGTATAAGTACTGTGCAACTATAAGTGGTATTGCAGGAGCTTTGCGTGTCTCCTAGTTCAGCCTAAGCTGCTCTGCTACCTCTACCAGCGTAAGCTGCTAGAACACTAATACATTTCACTAATAAGGGATAACTGGACCTGGTATAAGGTGTAAGTACCTAAGGTAGCCACTACAAGCCAGGCCAGCCTCCTACAACAGCTCACAATCCACAGCCCCACACACCTCAGTCACCATACCCCCAGACACCACCACAACACCCACAGACACATCCACCACATTTGCTGTTGTTTTTTAATATCTGACTTTGTGGGAAGTGTTGGTCACCCAAGACAAGGGTAGATGTTTACTGTATGGATATGTGGGTGTTGATCCAATTGGGGTGTCATTGCATTGTGTTATGCTTGCTAGGGTAAGTATTTCATCTTGTGTTGGCCAATGTCGGCATGTCTGGTAGAGATATGTCCTGATATAGATTGTACTTTTGTCTCATGTGCAGGAGCTAGTTTTGCTTGTCCACACATGAAGGGTGTTAAATTGTGGTTGCTTCCTTTGGATTTGACTGACCATGTGTCCACTTTGATGTGTGTACCTTACAGCTACATCACCTAGATGTCTGGACCATACTGTTGTCGTTGTATGTGCTTTCTTGACTTGCACTTACACACTTGGCTCAAATATTGTTTGTCCCTGAGATACATGGAGGGTCAGTTCCGATCCAAATGCTGTTTTAGGGGCATGTGCAAAGTGAAATGTGTCCATGAATGCTCCTGATGTCGCCATCACTATGATGCAGGTATTGTTTGCATTGTGATCTTTGGATATTCGTTTCACAACCTATTGTGCATCCCATTGACCTTCCATTGTGTTGCAATGTGGGTACTGTGTGGGTCCATCGAAGAGCAGCACCTGCGGCAGGACGTGTGTGTGATGGGCTCCATGGCGGCACAGGTCATCTAACACTGCCTGCAGGTGAGTTTCTTCATTTATGCTTTTTGTTTCCACCTGCTGGCATGTGGTGGTTGGACTGCCAAGGTCATGCTGGCGGTTGGCAACATCATAATGTTTCCATCCGAAACACCGGCTCTGTCGGCCTTTTTGGCCTGCCTCGCCACTGAGGTGGTCTGCGCTGCCTGGTGGTGCTGGCGGGACTGCAGCAGCCTTTCCCTGTGGGACTGCCAGCATCGTAATACTGTGGTCTGACTGCCAAGCAGATGGCGGTCACACCGCCGCCATGGTGGTGCACAAACTGCCAAACTCGTAACGCGACCCTTTGAGAATATATAACATTAATTTCAATATGTAATATTAATTTTAAAGCAAATCCACATAAGTTCGGAGCAAGCCATATTCATTTAAACAGCAGTAATATTCATTTAAACATGGCTTGTGTTCATTTCAATATTTGCCTAATTCATTTCAAAGAATGTTACATTTATCTCACAGTTTCATTTTCAATTAAAAAAGTGTGATATTCATGTGACAGAATGTCATATAACTTTGGATGTGGGCCATATTAATTTCATCAGGTGTCATATTCATTTCAAAGTGGCTCATATTCATCTTAACATGTGTCATAGTCCTTTCTATGAATGTCATTCATTTCAATGGATGTCATATTCACCTTAACACCTGTCATAATAATTCTAACACAGGTCATATTCATTTCAACATAGGTCATATTAATTTCAATATATGCAGTATTTATTTTGCTGTGTATCATATCAATTTCAAAGCACAACATATTAATTTTGACAAGTTTCATTTTAATTTCAGCATTGGTCATATTCAGTTTAAGACATGTTGAATTCATTTCGGTGGAGCTCATATTTGTTTCAGTGCATGTCATATTCACCTTAGCATGTGTCATATTTCTTTCAATGGATGCTTCATTCATATTAACATATCTTAATTTTAACATGAATCATATCCATTGCAACATATATTGTAATCGTGTCAATGTATATCATATCACTTTCAATGCAAGCCATATTCTTATGATAAATGTCATGATCATTTTAACGTTACTCGTATTAACTTTAAAACATGTCAAATTAATTGCAATGAAGGTCATATTCATTTGAACGTAGGCCATATTCATTTTAACATGTGTTATATTCTTTTCAATCAATGTTAAGTTTATTTCAATGGATGCCATATTCATATTAACACTTGTTATATTAATTTTAAGATGCAACTTATCAATTTTAACATATATCATTAATTTGAATATGTGTCATTAATTTCAAGGCGTGCCATATTCATTTTAACAAATCTCATGTGAATTTCAGCTGTAGTCATCCTCATTTGAAGACATGTCAACTTCAATTCAATGGGGTTGCATTAATTTAAACACAAGCCATATTCATTTTCAATCATCTCCTATTCATTTCTGTGTGTCTCATATTCATTGCCATCTCGGTAATATTCATTTCAACACAATTCCAATTCAATGCAACATGTTTAATGTTTATTTCAATGACCATTGTATTAGTTTCAATGTGCATTGTTTTCTTTTCAGACTATAATATATTCATTTCAGTACTTTATATTATTTTCAATCTGCCATATTAATTTCAATGTATGGCATATTTCTCTTGGCATAAGTCAATCATTTCGAGAAATGCCCCATTCTTTTTGGTGACTATTGTATTTGTTTCAGTGATTGCTTTATTGTTTATAGTGAGGGCCATATTAATTTCAGTATGATTTATATATATTTCAGTATATTTCTTATTCAATTTGGTGTGTGTGTTATTCATATTAATCACTAAGTAGCATATTCATTCTGCCAGGTTTCCTATTTGTTTTGGTTCAATTCAGATTCACTCTGGCAGGTATCATAATTATTTTGACACATAGTACGTTCTTTCTGGTGTATGTCATATTCATTTTGCAGCACACTATGCATTTCAGGAGGTGTCCAATATGGGGAGCTGTAATTTTGACATGAATGGCTTCCCATAGGGGGACGCCGCTTTTATCACAATACTCGTAATTCATATGTGTGGTAATAGGAGTTACTCTACATATAAAAATTTAAAAGGACAAGTGTTACTATGCTTTAAATAAATGTCTTTCTTTAATACACAATTCGATTTCTCTTTTATTTCAAGACAAATTCAATTCGAAAGAAATGTTGTAAGTAGAAACAGTTGTCCAAAGAGCCTGTTCACCCTTCCCTTCTGAAAAAAGCAAGCATTTGTAAGGGAAATGGTTATGGCTTTGTAGATCTGGTGAGATTTACAATTCCAAAAAAATGACTGTTGAATATAATTTTAATTTAACAGTATACATGCTTTCTAGCAAGCAAGCTACTTACCTTCAATAACGCTTCTTTCCGGTAGAGACTCTATCTAACTGCAGATTCCTCACCATAGAATATTCCACAGGTTTCCGACTGGATCCGGAAATTCTTGAGCAGTACCTATGTGCACTGGTAGATGGTGCAAATAGTTCTGTGCCAATGTGATCTCCACTGGATATTGACGTACACGGTGCCCATATTGGGGTCACCCAGCACGCTAACATCAGTTTTGTTTGTGACTATTTCCGCGCCAAGAACAGGGAGCTCGGTCAGACGGATGTGTTATACCAGTGTGCAGAAATTATTGAGATCTTTCAGATGAAGAGCCCTGATCACAGAATGGGGAGGATAGGACAGACAGTGAGGAACCTACGGTTCAATAGATCTTCTACCAGAAAAAGCGTTACAGAAGGTAACTTGATCTTCTGATACAGATATCTAACTGTAGATTCCTCATCTTAGAGTAAATACCAAAACAATACCTCCCCAGGAGTTGGTCTGCAAACCTGCTCAAACCAAAATATCCTAGAGAGCCAAATGGGCAAAGAGCCTGTTTCGATGGACCTGACTATTCAGGCAGTAGTGTGTTGTGAATGTGTTGAGTGATGGCCACGTAGCAGCTTGGCAGATGGTCAGGGCCATCATTCTGTGTGCTAAACCGGTAATAGCGGCCTTGGTCCTTGTGGAATGGGTCTGCTCTCAGGTTGTTTATTGTTAGCAAGTGAATAACAGATATTGATGCAGAGTACAATCCATTGTGAGCGGGTATGTTTCTGCACTGCCTTGCCTTTTTTTTGTCCAGCAAAGCCAATAAAAAGCTGATCGCCCACTCAGTGTTCTTTCGTGTGATCATTCTAAAAGGATAGGGTTCTTTTTGGATCCAAGCAATGGAGCCTCTCCTCTTCCTTAGAAGGGTGAGGTGGAGCAAAAAATGTCAGCAGGTGATGTTTTGACCAATATGGAGGAAGCCACTTCCTTTAGGAGACATTAGGCACAAGTCTGTAGAAGCAGTTTGTCTGGATAAAACCTGGTGTATAGAAGGTTGAGAAAAAAGCTTGAAGCACTGACACTCCTGGTCAACGTAATGGCCACTTGAAGACTGTCTTAATAGTTAGAAGCCGTAGAGGGCAGCAGTGCAGTGGTTCAAATGAGCAAAACATGTGCTGTGTCAAAACTAAATTAAGATCCCATTGGGGCATAACAAACAGGGTAGGAGAGAATAAATGTTATAAGCCCTTGGGAAAACATGTCACAACCAGTGACATTAACAGGGAGGGCTGATCTGGCAACGGCAAAAAAGCCGAGATGGCACAAAGGTAACTAACAGTGCCGAAAGTAAGGGCTTGATGTGGTAGCGACAGCATAAACAACAGCACCTCCGACAGAGAGGCTGAAAGTGTTTAGGCTTATTGTGAGGATCACCAAGCCACAAACTTGTCCCAAGGGCAGATGTATGCAGTTTGTGTTGACGGTTGCATGGCTGCCAGAATGACATGATGAATATCGGGGGGAAAGATCAAAGGCACTCAACATTTGCCACTCAATCCCCAAGCACGTATGTGGAGGGTGAGCAGGTTCAGGTGCAAGACCTTGCCATGTTGCTGTGAAACGGGATCCTCCATAAGGGCAGATGGATCAGCCGACAGGTACTCATGCCCAGGAGGTCTGAATACCACACTCTCTATGGCATGGCCTGTCCGAGGCCACTATGATGACTTGTAGGTTGATCCTAACATTCTTGAGAACTAAGGGCAGGAGAGGTATCAGCAGAAAGGCATACAAGAGTCAAGTTCCCTTCTAAATGGAACACATGTTAAAGTGAGAGCTGCTTTGGAAACTCCAACATGCAGAAGAACTGACATTGGGTACAGACTGAGCCAAGGTTGTCACATTCACGCAAAATACCTGGTACCACCTCCTAACGCAGATGCCATTTGTGGTCTTCAAGTCATTGGCAGCTGAGTTTGTCTGTCGTGATGTTCAAGGATCCCGCCTGGTACTACACGACCAGGAAGATGTTCTGAGATTCCAATCATTCCCAGAGGTGTAAGTCTCTTGAGATAGGTTCCAGTATCCCAGTGTAGGAGGCTGGCCTGGCTTATAGTGGGTACCCGATGGTACTTACACCTTGTGCCAGGTCCAGTTATTCCTTATTAGTAGATTAGTAGTGTTCTAGCAGCTTAGGCGGATAGAGGTAGCTATAGCAGAGCAGCTTAGGCTGATCTAGGAGACATGCAAAGCTCCTACTATACCACTTATGTCGTATAGCACTATATCATGAGAAACACAATACTCAGAGTTACTAAAAATAAAGGTACTTTATTTTAGTGACAATGTGCCAAAAATATCTCAGAGGATATACTCCCTTAGGAGGTAAGTAAAATACACAAAATATACACACAAACCAAAATCAGGTAAGTAAACAGTTAGAAAAGTAGGGCAAACACTGTAGAATACAATAGGATGCAATAGGCCTAGAGGCAACACAAACCATATACTCCAAAAATGGAATGCGAACCACCAGTGGACCACCAGGCCTAGTGTAGTGTGTAGAAGGTCGCTGGGAGTGTATGAAAACACTAAGGGTGTCCAAGATACCCCATCCCAAGACCCTGAAAAGTAGGAGTAAAGTTACCCTACCACCCCAGAAACACACTAAAGTCGTGATAGGTGATTCTGCAAAGGCAACAACTGACTGCAAAGCACTGAAGACGGATTCCTGGACCCGAGGACTTGTAAAGGAAAAGGACAAAGTCCAAGAGTCAAGCAGGTGTCCAGGGGGGGCAGGAGCCCACTAAACCCTGGATGAAGGTGCAAAAGGGATGCCTCCGGGTGGAAGAAGCCGAAGATTCCTCAACAACGGAAGATGCCAGGAGCTTTTCCTTTGCACAGAAGATGTCCCACGGCGTGGTGGAGAATGCAGAGTTGTTTCACGCAGTACACAAGATTACTGTCTGGCGTGGGGAGGCAAGGACTTACCTCCACTAAATTTGGACAGAAGGACCACTGGACTGTCGGGGTCACTTGGAACCAGCTCCTGTGCTCCAGGGACCACGCTCGTCGAGATGAGAGGGGACCCAGAGGACCAGTGAAGCAGAAGTTTGGTGCCTGAGTTAGCAGGGGAAGATTCCGTCGACCCACAGGAGATTTCTTCTTGGCTTCCAGTGCAGGGTGAAGGCAGACAGCCCTCAGAGCATGCACCACCAGGAAACAGTCGAGAAAGCTGGCAGGATTAGGCGCTACAATCTTGCTGGTAGTCATCTTGCTACTTTGTTTCGGATTTGCAGGCGTCCTGGAGCAGTCAGCGGTCGTTCCTTGGCAGAAGTTGAAGAGAGAGATGTAGAGGAACTCAGGTGAGCTCTTGCATTCGTTATCTGAAGAGAAACCCACAGTAGAGACCCTAAGTAGCCCTCAGAGGAGGATTGGCCACCTAACCAGGTAAGCACCTATCAGGAGGGGTCTCGGACGTCACCTGCTGGCACTGGCCACTCAGAGGCCTCCATTGTGCCCTCACACCTCTGCATTCAAGATGACAGAGGTCTGGGACACACTGGAGGAGCTCTGGGCACCACCCCTGGGGTGGTGATAGACAGGGGAGTGGTCACTCCCCTTTCCTTTGTGCAGTTTCACACCAGAGAAGGGGCTGGGGGATCCCTGAACCGGTGTAGACTGGCTTATGCAAGGAGGGCACCATCTGTGCCCTTCAAAACATTTCCAGAGGCTGGGGGAGGCTACTCCTCCCCAGCCCTTAACACCTATTTCCAAAGGGAGAGGGTGTAACACCCTCTCTCAGAGGAAATCCTTTGTTCTGCCTTCCTGGGACTGGGCCGCCCAGACCCAAGGAGAGCAGAAGCCTGTCTGTGGGTTGGCAGCAGCGGTAGCTGCAGTGAAAACCTCAGAGAGCTAGTTTGTCAGTACCCGGGGTCCATGCTGGAGCACCGGGGATGCATGAGATTGGCACCCCATTACCAGATTTGGCATAGGGTGACAATTCCATGATTTTAGACATGTTACATGGCCATATTCGGAGTTACCATTGGGAAGCTGCATAAAGGTATTGACCCATATGTAGAGCATGTGTGTAATGACGTCCCCGCACTCACAAAGTCCAGGGAAATTGCCCTGAACAATGTGGGGCACCTTGGCTGGTGCCAGAGTGCCCTCACACTTAATAACTTTGCACCTAACCTTCACTAAGTGAGGGTTAGACATATAGGTGACTTATAAGATACTTAAGTGCAGTGTAAAATGGCTGTGAAATAACGTGGACGTTATTTCACTCAGGCTGCAGTGGCAGTCCTGGGTAAGAATTGTCTGAGCTCCTTATGGTTGGCAAAAGAAATGCTGCAGCCCATAGGGATCTCCTGAAACCCCAATACCCTGGGTGCCAAGGTGCCATATACTAGGGAATTATAAGGGTGTTCCAGTGTGCCAATCAGAATGGGTAAAAATGGTCACTAGCCTGCAGTGACAATTTTAAAAGCAGAGAGAGAATAAACACTGAGGTTCTGGTTAGCAGAGCCTCAGTGATCAAATTAGGCACCACACAGGGAACACATATAGGCCACAGACTATGAGCACTGGGGTCCTGGCTAGCAGGATCCCAGTGACACAGGCAAAAACAAACTGACACACAAGTAAAAACGGGGGTAACATGCCAGGCAAGATGGTACATCCTACACCCAGTCCTACCTGTTTGTTGCCATACCTCATGGCTGTGGTGTTGTCCATAAATACCAGTGTCAAATGGATCACCCTCGACTCCAAAAGATTGATGTAGAACCAAGTGGCCACTCCATCCCAGAAGTGATGGTCACCACTCTCATGTCTGGGTTGGGAAGAGAGATGGGTCTCCTGCTGAGCCACTCATGGGTAAGCAACGATTGATGCAGATCTTTTGCAGTCTCCTTCGAAATCTGTACCAGACTGGAGAGATTCCCCTGATGCCGTGTCCACTGAGACTTCAGATCCCACTGCAGAGCCCGCATGTGCCATCTGGCGTGCTTCACCAGCAGGATGCAGGAGGCCAACTGTACCAGCGGCGGAGCCCATAAGTCCCATCAGCAGGGTCACTCTCATCAAAATCAAAGACAGCGGCTAAAATATTGGGATCATAGCCCAAATGTCAGGGACTCTCCGCCACAGAGTGTAGGCAAGAAATTGCATTGTGTCCAGAATGCCCCAGACAAAGGGAAGTGTTTGAGGAGTCAGGTGCAAGTTTAGCACGTATATAGTGAACCCCAGTGAATTCAGGATGTTTGCCATAGTCAGATGGTGGGTGATAACTGCAGGTTTACCCAGAATGTTGGCTTTCTGACCTCCTGTTTAGACTGTGTGTAGAACTTTGTTTTGCTGGCGTAGGACTCTGTGCACTTTTCACTGCTGACCAGTGTTAAAGTGCATGTGCTCTGTGTCTTAAGCATGGTAAAAATGGCGTCTCAATGATTGGCATATTTGATTTACTGATAAGTCCCCAGCAAAGTGCACCAGGTGAGCCCAGGGCCTGTAAATCAAATGCTACTAATGGGTCTGCAGCCCTGATTGTGCATACCCACTACCATACCCTTTCAAACATATCTCAGACCTGTGACTGCAGAGTATGTGTGCACAATTTGAACTGCCATTTCACCCAAACCTTCCTTTTTATTACATGTAAGTCATCTCTAAGGTAGGCTCTAGTTAGCCCAAAGGGCATGGTGCAGTGTATTGAAAAATGCACTCTTAAGTTTAACATGCCCAAGTAGTGAAAACCTCTAAAACATTTTTCACTATGGCAAGGACTATCTCTTCCGTAGGCTAGCATTGGGGTTTCCTTAAAACATATTTTAGTGTATGGAAGGCTGGGTTGAAAGGGATCCTTGTGCACTTCAGAGAACTCTTTTGAAGGTACCCTTACATCAAAGGCCTTTTTGGGTTTAAGTACTGGGCCTCTGACACCATATAAAAACCTTTGGATTGATGACATTCCTCCAGGAAGAAGGACTGCTGTGCTGCCAGAAGGGACTGTCACTTTGCTGTTTCCTTTGCTGTGTTAGACTGCTGCCTGCTGCTTCTTGCCTGGGAGTGAGAGAGGAGCGAGAGGACTGGACTTATCTCTCTACATCCTGCAATCTAAGGTTTCTCCTGGGGCCTGACTGAGCTCCCCTCCTCTCCTGTTTCTGGAGTCTCAGGGATATCAAAGACTTCACCTGGATCTTGCTACCAGCACCTGGACTTCTCTGCTGTGAGTCCTGCTCTGCCACGTGGTTTCAAATCCAGTCCTGGGCCCTAGGAGGTTAGTGTGGTGCTGTAACACAAGAACTGACACAACAACACTAGCGTGTCACTTGTAACCAACACATCCCACTGCAGAAACGCCACTTTGCCGCTGCCTGCCGCAAAGCCACAAACACCAGTTGCCGATTGTGTAACGTATTGAGCCCAACTTACATACTAGCCCCAGCTTGGCCGATGAAACACTAACACATCGAAACCAGTACTCATCGCTTCTGGACATCGACACTTCAATGACATTGCCTGATCAAGAAGTGACGCATCACCTGCAAATGCAACACGTCCCTTTATCTGGATCAATGCATTGTCACTGAGCACTGACACAACAAAGGGCCAGATGTAGCAACCATTTTGAATGCAAAACGGGCATCGCAATGCACATTCCCATTTTGCGAGTCAGTACTAACTTGCAAAATGGGAATGCAACTTGCAGATAGAAAGGGGTGTTCCCTTCCTATTTGCGATTCGCACCGCGATGCAGAATTGCTTTGTGACTGCGAACGCGGTCGCAAAGCATTTCGCAGTTAGCACCCATGTCAAGTGGGTGCTAACTCATTCGCAAAAGGGAAGGGATATTTTTGCAGAGGCAGAAGCACCTGGTTTAAAATGGTGCAGGCTTTACAGAAGACCATGGGCAGCACCTGCACAATTGAGTCCCACAAAACAGGAGTATACCAGCCCAAGAGGCAGCCGGTGTTCACTGACCGCAATGCCAGGCTGGTGAAAGAAATATTTCTCTTCTCAGTGGTGTCCAGCCTCGTGGATTCCTTGTCTGTGCTCTGGAGTGGCAGGGAACGCACTGGGGTTAATTTGGGAAGTCAGGTCCTGCACCACCAGGCTCTCCAGGGGTGGTTGGTGGGAGAGGTGCCTAGGAGCAGGGTGGTGGCGGCAGGCCATATTTCTGTGCACAGGAACCCCGGTGCAAGGTTTGCCCAGGCCCCAAGAAGAGCAGAAGGGGCTTTGCAGAGCTCTACCCCAGTTGAAGCACCTTGGTCAGGATGTTATTCTTGACCTCAACAGAAGGAAGCTGCAGGTCGAGGACCTCCGCTGTTCGCCTCACCAATATGGCAAAGGATGCCCTTCCTTAGTGGTTGGTCCCAGAGGAAAAACCAGCCCAGAGTCTGGAGCTCATCCTACCAGTTCAACCCATGGTAGGCTAGCTCATCAGTTGGGTCTAAATACCCCTAGCCTTTGCCTATAACACCTCTTGACAGTAGTAAGCATTGGGTCTCTCAAGGGACAAAGACAGGGTGTCTAAAACAGATGTAGTATGATCAGTGCCAATGTTGAATGGGATTGTGGCTGCGCCATCTCAGAGTTGAACAAGATGATGGGTTCTGTGCTGCCAGGAGGCACTTGTGATGATGGGTATGGTGCCAGAACGACTGGCACTGGTGTGGTATAAGAGTCAGCCCAGACCTGAGGATGAATCCAGAGGGTCCCACTGGCGTTGTGGCAAACCTGGCAGCTGTAACCCAGATGGGGCACCTCCTGGCTCTTTGGGCTCCAAAGGTGCACCAGAGGGAGCCTGTGGCTCAGAGATGGAGTGCTTGGCCTCACAGAACTCCTTAAGTTGGGCAGGGGTTGTTCAGATACACAAAATTCAGGAAGGAGTGGAGTGGGCCCGGGCCTTGGCTCTGCAGGTGGAGTGTGGGAGTGGGGTCTAGAAGCACAGAGTCTGCTAGGGGAAGCTGAAGAACCTTTTGACTACCTCTTGAGCTTCTAGGACTTACATGACTTTGACATCTTCGATTATGACCACTTGCAAGACAGGCTCTGTGACTGGGTCCAAGACCTCCCTGGGGTAAGGACCATGAAAGACATGGGGCTTCTTGTGCAGCACCACTAGGAGCTTCATACCTCACTCACAAATGGCTTTTGGTTGTATAAACCAACTGTCAGCTCAGGCCCTAGAATCGTGGTCTAATCTCAACACCACAGGCAAATTAAGTGGGGATCAGAGACAGAAAACTGCTTTGACAATCCCCACAAGGCTTAAAACCTGAAGGGTTGTTGAAAGACATCTCCGTAGCACACTGGGAGCAAAAGACCTAAAAATGGTCAACAAAAGGTTGAAAAGATGGTCAAAAAATGACAGAGGTAGCTCTCTGGATCTGCCTGCTGGTGCGGAAAGAAAGGAACTGATGTCAGTGTGCCGGGCTGGAGCCTATATAGGCACCATGCACATCATATCCTGCGCAATCAATGTCAATGCAGAGCCGTCTGCGCCATCTTCCAGCGTGCAGAAGTACTGCTCAAGAATGTAAGGCTCCAGTCTGACACCTGGGGAATATTCTAAGGTGAGAGTCTGTGGTTAGAAGTTTCTATCAGAAAGACATCACAGGAAAATATGATTCTTAATGGTGCAAAGAAAAGATAGTACTGGCCTCGAATTACTCTAACCTGAAGAGGTAGGCTAAAGACGGGAAAGGAAAACAGCACTAGCAAAGGAAAGTATTGGCCTTCTAGACCTGGCACTGAAGTGCACTTTTTATCCTGGAAATCAAATCCTTCTCAGTGCAAAAGAGCAATGGCTGAAGTGTACTGACCAAATGCCCTGTTCTGTTTCCTGTGGTGGTTGGTACCATACTATGAATATCAGCGGACTAGACCAATGGATGAAAAGGACTAACCCAAAGCACCCTACATACGAATGTATGTATGTAGGTCTATATGTATGCATGCATGCATTTTTAATTATTTTTAGATACATGAGGCAAGTGAGCTACATCAATCTTTCTCTAGACGGACCAATAATAAAGCTGTAAATGGGGTATGTAATACATCACCCTCATTGTGAAGAATGTTGTCACTCTCACTATAGGGCAAACACATACCCTTGTGTTCTGCAATACAGTATGAGTTAGATCCGTTCAGACTGAAAAAACGGAAGAGAGAGGTATGTGGTCTGATGTTTTCAATACAATATCAGTTAGAACACTTAGGGGGTCATTATGACCCTGGTGGAAGGCGGAGGGATTTGATTCGCTGGGCGGTGTTCTGTTGGCGTGGCGGTGGATGTGGAGCAACCTCCACTTCCCCGCCTCCCGCCAGTATGGCTGTTGGCGGCTCTCCGTCCGTAAAAGGACGGAGAGCTGCCAACGGTCATAATGGGCCGAGTGTCAAACCGCCACCACTGGCGGTCTTCCGCACGGCGGTCCCTCGGCGGTCTTGGTAAAAGACCGCCGAGGTCAAAATGACCACCTTAATGCTGACAGAAAGGGAACAGGAATAATCCTAGTCGCTAAAGCCACTGCCATGTTTGTGTTTTATGAACATGCCTAGGATGCATAGCTGGGATTACTGATAAGAAACATTCCCTTCTCCAACATGGGACCTTATTTAGTGACTCGTCAGTATGGATAATGTTCGACCCTAAAAAGAAAAGTTGTCAGAGTGGCAACGGAGCCTTACATTGAGAAAAAAATGACTGTGCTTTTAGGTACCCATACTGACTCTGTAACACCCAGGTGCACTGCCTTGGTGGTTAGCTATCAATCCATTTAAATGTTCTAGAAGGGCATTTGGATATTGATGGAAAGTTGTCTAAGTCCACTCTCCCGGATTCCTAGTGTGGCAAACAACTTGTTTATTAACTCCCTGAAGATTCACACGAAGGAGAACTATGTTTACAAGTGAATAACATCTCTATCATGGGACCTTCAATGATATCTACAAGCGATAGGTAGACTAGCAAGTTCATTGCCATCTCTGTAGCAGGAAACATCGCAACAAGAGAGCAAAATGAGGGAAAAGCTAAACGTTATCTGCCAACTGTCCAAACCAGTTTACTGAGAAAGGTTGGTACACTTGTGTATGTGTTCTAAAGAGTAAATCCATGTAGCTGTGATATGCTAATGCTTGGAATACCATGCACGTAGCTAAACAGCAGATTTCAAGAGCCAGGAGGACATTTACACGAAGGGATGTTGCAGTTGCCTTTCTCCTCATGAAATGAATTTGTTTACCTTTTAGAAGTAACTTATCACACCGGATAAAATCCATAATTAAATAAGCATTTTGGACGTTGTCATACCTGTATGGATGGGATTATCACTTTCCATCTTTTTCACATTCACAATGTGAAATAATTTTTCAGTCAAAAAAGGAAACGTTTAAAAATGGTAGAGAATGATCCACTTGCATGCATGTGCAAAGCCAGAACCTTTTTAGAGAGAAGGTTTATGAGAGTTTATAAAACAATTTCGCTCCAACGTAACTTAATATAGGACTCGCCAGAGCACACAGCTTGTGTTTAAAACCAGTGATTGCAGCTAGCAAAGCAATTTCCCTGTATAGGTACTGTAAAGTGTTTTGTGCAAGGGATCAAATATCCTACTCATTTGAGTAGTTAAGAATGTTTTGCGACCTAGAAAAAGCAGTTTTTTTTAATTAGAATACATAATTTCATAAAACTCACGGAAAGACGTTAATCACTGGCATGGTGAAGAAAATGGTCTACAAATTTTGAATAGGCGTTAGTATCCATCAATCCATATTCATGTAATAGATAAGAGGTAGGACAATATTGCTTCTTTCTGGCGTATCACAAGTTGATGTTTTTCAAACATCAGATGCAAAATGCATTCCACTTGAATATGCACAATAGATGGTGTGTTTCAGAATGTTGAAGCAGTCTACTGAAAGGTTTAAACATCCACATGGGAGGAGCTAGGGAGCCAATACATCAGGGTCGATGTATGTAAGCAGTGGCTCAGGATTCTGCTATGTGCGCTGGACAATAGACTAGCCTCCTATGACGCTACTCTGATTCGTGAATCAGATTTGTGAACCACCACTGGTGTGGCTACCAATTGAGATCATTCTAGTCTTTTGTTTCAACTTAATGATTACTTTTGGGATCAAGTGGAGTGAAGGAAGAGCTTAAAGAAATGCCTTTCAACAACTCATTAAGTGCATTCCCCTTGAATCTGGCTATTGCTTGATGAAATGTTTTACCGTTTTGCGTTTTCAGCTATTGCAATAAGGTCTATGGTGCTTTTCCCAATGACTGAATATATGGCTAAAAATGTAATCACAAAGGGCTCTGTTGTGAATTTTTAAGATCGTCTAAGTGAAAAAATTTGAGATACATTGAACGGTATGTTAAATTTTGAGTCCCTGCTCACCAGTCTCCCCTTGTGGTCAGTGTATCATCTGGTGATATCCTGGAATGAAATGAAGGAGGGGAAGGACAAGGAGAGTCGTAAAAACCTCTAATACTGACATAGGGCCTTATTTAGACCATGGCGGTATTACTGCCACCCCGCTGCGGCGGTGGACCCGAGTACTCCATCAAGTTGACGGAGTTCCGACTGCCGTAATTAGATGTATGTGGCTGAGCTGCCGACCTCCACAATGGAGTGCTCTTCCTAGCCATCAGGATGGCAGCCTCCCACCGACCATATTTAGATGTTACAGTTCCACAGGCGGTGTACTGGTGGCAGATTGCTGACAGAAGAAGCCCATCGCAGGAGCCCCTGCACAGTGTATGATGGCAGTGGGTATGGAAAAGAGGTAAGTTACACACACACAATCACAGTGTACCTTAACCATATGTGCCCGCCTGCACAACACACTACATACACACTTTTATCCATTGCCATTCCACCACAACATGTACATGCAGAAAACACACATTGCCATACATGCATGACACAGTATACACACACTATTGATACTACACCCAGATAAAACACAACCACAACAACAAACACAACTGGACACTCATCAACACAAAGACAGTCACAGAAAAGCCTGAGTACAAACATCATGACAATGATCACCACACAACAACACTCACTTAAATGTTGCACATAGCAGCACACAACCAAACATACACAACAATCATCAGACCCACATGCAAGTGGCCCACATACTGACACACCCCTATCACCCACTCCAGCGCCCTCAACCCACCAATCCACTCACACACACATACATGCACACACTCACATGCACAACTGTAAGCACAATATCATAAGTACAGGTCCGATTGCATTGTGCACACATTACCATAGTTTCAAGTGTGATAGTATTATGATTTTGGTGCTAGTATTCATTTGGTAATGAATGTACAAGTTACTTACATTCGGTAAACAATATATCTGGTAGAGACCTATTCTAGTTGCAGATTCTTTACCTTTGAATTTCTCCAGGCGTCAGCCTAGATCCGGAGATTTTTCTTCGAGCAGTACCTCTGTGCGCCATCAGGTGGCGTCGGTCGACTCCACGGGCATCTTTGGCGTCGTGGTCGCCATGATGACGTCGCGGTCGTATATAGGCGCCACCCCACCGCACTCACATCAGTTTCTTTTCACAACTTTCCACGCCAGTAACAGGGAGCCATGAACACTGAGAGTGGTGCGCCAAAGCTAGGGCCCTTAAAGGGAAGATCCCGTCCCTAGAAATCAGTTCACAGTGCGGGGAGGATGAGCCAGTGAACTGCTCTACCACCTCATAGCTCCACCAGCAAGTGAGGCCCTTCTGTCCCGAACTCTGACCTCTGTCAGAAGTTCAAGGTTCTCCTCCACCCACAGGTTTCTGCCTGCACCTCATCCCTGGTGTCTAGAGGGAGAGCTCTGCTCTTCTGCTAGGCTGCCCTCTGCCTCTTTTCTCTTTTTTTCTCTTTTTCCTCTTTCACTCTTTGTGTGCTGTTCCTTTTGTGCCTTTCGCTTTCTGCGCTCTTTCCCTCTCTTCCTTGTTTTTTTCCCCTCACTCTGCTCTCTTTCTCATCACTCTTGCTCTCCCCGAATTTCACTCCTTGCCGCTGCTGCCCCTGCGGCCCGCCCCCTCTTCTCTCTCATGCTCTATCCCCGCTGCAGCTGCCCCCGCAGCCCATCCCCCTTTTTTAACACCGTTTCCCTCTCCTGCCTCCCAGCTGTCCCCCCCTACTTAATGGCAGCCACTGTGCGGCAGTGAGCCGCCACTGGTGCGCCTAAAGCAAGTCCGTCTGCGCCTGTCCACGACCCGGAGGCGACCAACACCAGGACCCATGGTCCTGCTGCCCGCCACCTCTACACATCAGCAACACTCATCACACTCAACCCAGGACGCAACAAAAACTGCAAGCAAGCATCTGCAGGCAACAAGCACAGTCCCTTCAGCTGCCTCTGCTACCATCAAACCTGCACCACCACCAAGACCCGGGACCCAGCTCAACCCAACAACTCTCCGAACCCAAAACCCCTGAAGTGCATCCTCCTCAACGTCCGCTCCCTCCATAAACACGCCACCAAAATCTGGGACCTCCTTGACAGCACCACCACAGACGTCGCATTCCTCAGCGAGACCTGGTCCAACACCACCTCAGGCCCGGACATCGTCATCGCCATCCCCCAAGGATTCAAGATCACCCGGAAAGACCTCCCCAGTCGCCTGGGGCGGGAATAGCCATCGTCCACAGGTCCAACCTCCGCCTGAACACACACTCAAGAATCCACAAACCTGATGGAACACCTCCACTTCAAGCTACACACCAGCCTGACATCCACCATCAGGGGAACTATCATCTATCACCCCCCCGGACCTCGCACACCATTCGCCGACTCCATCATAGACTGCATCTCCGCACAAGCCATCACAGCCACCAAGTACACCTTGTTGGGAGACCTCAACTTCCACCTTGAGAATCTACAAGACCGCAACACCGCATCCCTCCTAGACATCCTCCACAACATAGGACTCCGACAAATCGTGACAGAGCCAACACACTCAGCAGGACACACCCTTAATCCCATCTCCACTGCAGGAACCTCAGGTACCTTTAGCCACATAACAGAACTCCCATGGACAGATCACAGATGCATTCACTTCACCTTCAACACACCCACCATCACCAGACCCCAACTCCAACCATTGCATAGAAACTGGACAAGAATAACCGATGATCAGCTCACCGCCACCCTCGCCACCCCCACCATTGCTCTCAATGACGAACCAAACACCACAGCACGCACCTTCCACAAATGGATCACCAACTGCGCCAACACCATAGCCCCCCTCAAAAAGAACAACACCTACGCAAAGGGAGCAAGATGGTTCACCCAAGAACTCCGAGAATCAAGACGCACCTGTCGCCGCCTCGAGAAAATCTGGAGAAACACCAAATCCCCTGAAGCCCACAGCAACTTCAGAGCCAGCACCACCGCACACCACCAACTCATCAGAAACACCAGAAATAAGGCTATACAAGACAGAATCTCCTCACAAGCACACAACAGCAAGGAACTCTTCAGCATCATCAAGGAGTTTACCCAACCCAACAGATAAACAAATGACATCCCACCCTCACAGGACCTCTGTGACAGACTCAACACATACTTCCACTACAAAATCAAGACCATCTTTGACAGTTTCAACAAGGACAACCTATGCGCAGAACCCCCTCTACTAAACACAGACAAAACCAATCCAACAGTCTCCATCTGGACACCTCTCTCCACCGAAGATATGCTGAAAACAATGAAGTCCATACACTCCGGAGCCCCCACGGACCCATGCCCCCATCACATCTTGAACAGAGTTGCAGACACCATCGCCCCCAAGCTCAGCCTCACCATCAAGTGCTCACTAGCTGCCGCCACCTTCCCCAACAACTGGAAACTCACTCAGATCAACCCCCTCCTCAAGAAACCCTCGGCAGACCCTACTGACCTAAAAAACTACAGGCCTATCTCCCTACTTCCATGCGAAAGTAATTGAAAAAGCAGTCAACAGCCAACTCACCATGTTTATAGAAGACCACAGCATCCTTGACATCTCCCAATCCAGATTCAGGTAAAACCACAGCAGGTAAAACCACAGCACCGAAACAGCCCTCCTGGCCGCAACAGACGACATTCGCTCCCTACTGGACAAGGGAGAGATGGTGGCATTCATCCTACTAGAACTACTAGACCTCTCGGGGGCTTTCAACACAGTCTTCCATCACACCCTGATAAGATGACTCCACGAAGCCGGCATCAGAGACAAGGCCCTCAACTGGATCCAATCCTTCCTCTCTAGCAGAACGCAACGAGTGAGACTCGCCCCCTTCCTCGCAGATCCCACACCCACCACCTGCGGAGTGCCCCAGGGATCCTCCCTCAGGCCCATGCTATTCAACATCTACATGGTCCTGCTAGCAACCCTCGTCAGAAGCTATGGAATAAACATAATCTCCTAAGCCGACAACACCCAACTCATCCTCTCCCTCTCCAACGAACCCGACAAGGCCAGACACAACTTCCCTGAAGGCATGAAGGCAGTCGCAAACTGGATGAGAAACAGCTGCCTTCAACTCAACACAAACAAGACAGAAGTTCTCATCATGGGCCCTCAACCCAACGCATGGAATGACTCCTGGTGGCCACCCACCCTCAGAAACCCGCCCACCCCACCAGCCAAGCCCACAACCTCGGAATCATCCTGGACCCCGACCTCAGCATGAACCATCAAATCAACTCAGTCGACTCCACCTGTTTCCGCCTCCTCCGCAAGACCTTCAAATGGATCCCCCTCGAAAACAGAAAGATTGTCACACGCCCTTATCACCAGCAGACTGGACTACGGCAACGCACTCTATGCCGGAATCAACAAAAAACTCACCGTAAATTGCAAAACATCCAGAACACTGCCACCAGATTGGTTCTTGACCTACTCCGACACTGCCACATTTCGCAACACCTACGTACACTGCACTGGCTCCCCATAGAGAAAATAATCATTTCAAGATCCTCACCCATGCGCGCAAAGCCCTCCACAACACCAGACCACCCTATCTGAACCAGTGACTAAACTTCCACGTACCCCACAGGGCCCTACACTCAGCCCAGCTCTCTCTCGCAGAAATACCCCACATCAGGAAAACCAGAACAGGAGGATGCTCCTTCTCCTACCTTGCAGCCACCGCCTGGAACACCCTACCCATCCACATCAGACAAACCGCCTCCCTCATCAGCTTCACGAAGGAACTGAAGACATAACGTTTTAAACCACCTCATCGGTATACACTACACTCCTCCCCCAGAGCCTTGAGACCCTAACGGGTGAGTAGCAGTGCTTTACAAGTACTGATTGATTGATTGATGAGCAGGTCGGTAAGGAATCTGCAACTAGAATATGTCTCTATCAGATATACATTACCAAAGGTAAGTAACTTGTACATCTGATAGAGACTTCTAGTTGCAGATCCGTTACCTTTGAATAGATACCCGAGCAATACCATCCCCAGTGGTGGGCTGCGAACCAAGATCACACCAAGAAGTCCTGCAGGACCGAACGGCCAAAGTAGCCATCCCTGCGGACCTGACTGTCCAGGCAGTTGTGTTTGGTAAAAGTGTGCAGAGATGCCCACATTGCTGCCTGACAGACATCGAGGACTGGAACGCCCCGTGCTAGTGTTGTGGTAGCAGCGGTAGCTCTAGTGGAGTGAGCAGGCAAACCTTCAGGAGGTTGCTTCTTAGCCAGAGCATGGCACATTTTGATACATAACAGCACCCACCTTGAAATGGTCCTCTTCTGCACTGCCTTCCACTTCTTTGCACCCACATATCCCACAAAAAGTTGATCGTCCACCTGAAAGTCTTTGGTATGATCAAGGTGGAACGCCAACACTCTTTTTGGGTCCAGACGGTGGAGCCTCACCTCCTCAAGTGAGGGATGTGGGGGTGCTTAAAAGGTGGGCAAGGTGATGGACATAGAAGGGTGTCACTTCTTTAGGTTGAAAAGAAGCCCTTGTGCGAAGTACCACTTTGTCAGGATGTATTGACAGGAAAGGTAGTTTAGATGAAAGTGCCTGGAGCTCACAGACTCTGCGGGCAGAGGTGATGGCAACGAAGAAGGCAGCCTTGATGGTTAAGAGCCGTAAATGGCAGATGTGAAGCGTCTCAAATGGGGCACACATAAGGTATGTTAATATTAGGTTTAGATCCCATTGGAGCATGATGAATGGGATAGGAGGAAAAATATGTGTGAGGCACTCAAGAAGCCTCCCAACAATTGGAGATTTGAATAAAGAAGGTTGATCTGGTAACCTCAAGAAAGCAGAGATAGCAGAGAGATATCCCTAAGCGGGCCCAGGGTGGAGCCTTGTTGGGCAAGAGAAGGACCTGAGAGAGAGGAGCAGATAGAGGATCGACAGATATGTCGATCCACCATGCCACAAATTTCTTCCAACGACAGGCGTATACGGTTTTTGTTGAGGGACGCTTGGCTGCCAAGATAAAGTTAAAGACTTCAGGTGGCAGGCTAAAAGATGTCAACCTTCGCCGCTCAATCTCTACACAAGGAGGCAGAGGGTGGACATGTTTGGGTGTCTCATTCTCTCCTGCTGCTGCGAAAGAAGATCCTCCCGAAGAGGCAGTCTGATCGGAGGAGCTATGGCCATGCTCAAGAGCTCAGGATACCAGACTTTTCGTGCCCAGTCCGGAGCTGTAGAAAAGTACCATCTTCCTTGGCATGTTAACCCCATTTTTACCTGTATGTCAGTATGTTTTTGCCTGTCTCACTGGGATCCTGCTGGTCAGGACCCCAGTGCTCATAGTTTGTGGCCTAATGTGTGTGTCTGTATAGTGCTTGACTGTGTCACTAAGGCTCTGCTAATCAGAATCTCAGTGCTTATGCTCTCTCTGCTTTTAAATTTGTCACTGTAGGCTAGTGACTTCATTTACCAATTTCAATTGGCACACTGACCCCCTTATAAGTCCCTAGTATATGGTACCTAGTACCCAGGGCATGGGGGTTCCAGGAGATCCATATGGGCTGCAGCGTTTCTTTTGCCATCCATAGGGAGCTCAGACAAGCCCTTGCACGGGCCTGCTATTGAAGCCTGCGTGAAATGACGCACACGTTATTTCACAGCCATTTTCACTGCACTTAAGTAACTTGTAAGACACCTATATGTCTAAACTTCACTTGCTGAATATTAGGTGCAAAGTTACTAAGTGTGGGTGCACCCTTGCACTAGCAAAGGTGCCCCAACATAGTTCAGGGCCATTTCCCGGGACTTTGTGAGTGCGGGGACGCCATTACACTTGTGCACTACATATAGGTCAATACCTATATGTAGCTTCACAATAGTAACTCCGAATATGGCCATGTAACATGTCTAAGATCATGGAATTGTCCCCACATTCCAAACATGGTATTGGGGAGCCAATTCCATGCATCCTGGGGGCTCCATCATGGACCCCCAGTACTGCCAAACCAGCTCTCTGAGGCTTGCACTGCAGCTACAGCTGTTGCCACCTCACAGACAGGGTTCTGCCTTCCTGGGGTCTGGGCAGCCCAGTCCCAGGAAGGCAGAACAAAGCATTTCCTCTGAAAGCAGGGTGTTACACCCTCTGTCTTTGGAAATAGGTGTTACAGGCTGGGGAGGGGTAGCCTCCTTCAGCCTCTGGAAATGCTTTGAAGGGCACAGATAGTGCCCTCCTTGCATAAGACAGTCTACACCAGTTGAGGGAGCACTTGTCCCCTGCTCTGGTGCGAAACTGGACAAAGGAAAGGGGAGTGATCACTTCCCTGTCCACCACCACCCTAGGGGTGGTGCCCAGAGCTCCTCAGTGTGTTCCACACTTCAGCCATCTTGCTTTGCAAGGTGTGTGAGCACTCTGGAGAGCTCTGAGCGGCCAGAGCCAACAGGTAACGTCAGAGACCCCTCCTGATAGGTCCATACCTGATAAGGTAGCCAATCCCCCTCTCTGGGCTATTTAGGGTCTCTCCTGTGGGTTCTCTGCAGATTCTGCTTGCAAGTTTCCTTCAGGAATCCTCTGCAACTACATCATCATCCTCTGACCTCGGATCAACAGCAGCCTGCTCCAGGAATCGCTGTAACAGCAACAAAATATCCACAAGGGATACTTTTCCTTTGCAACTTCAGCTCCAGCCAGCAACTGCAACAGTTTCCACGGAGTGCACTCTCTGAGGACTCCCTGTCTTCATTGTGCACCAGAAGGACCAAATAAATCTTGGAGTCACTCCCCTGCTCCAGCAGGCACCTTCTAAGATGACGACCGGAACCCTTGGACTCCTCTCACAGCAACGAGCATGCTCCTAAGGACACAGAGGTTGGACCCCATTGACATAGACTGTGCTGAGGTCCTGCCGATGCAATTTGGAGGAGGTGAGACCTTGCTTCCCTGAGAGCAGTGGTACCCCTGAATACTGTGTCTTCCTCACCTTCTGAGGCCTCTGTGCACTATTTGCAAAATTCCTTTGTGCGCAGACTGGCCAAGGTCCCCAGCACTCCATCCTGCGACGCTCAACTCTCTGAGTTGTTCTCCGGCGGCATGGGACCTTCCTTTGTTGTGCTGCACCAACTGCGTTTTGCACCTCCTTTGTCTCCGTGTCCTGGGACTCCTGTGGGTGATGTCTGACATCCTGAGGGCTCTCTAAAGTGCTGAGAGCCCCCTCTTCCTCCTCTCACAGAGTTGAGGCCCCCAGGTCCCTCCTGGGTCCAGCCAGTGCCATTGTGACACAAAATGTACTTTTGTTGTAACCAAGGCTTGTTGGCGACTTACAACACAAAATCATGTCTGCATTCCATCTTCATGTCGTGGGACATCCTCTGCATCATGCACAAACCCGCTGGCATCTTCCTAGGGTGCATTCCTGCAGTCTTCGTCTAACCGGGGACCCATCTTTTGCACCCTCTTCGGGGTTGGCATGGGCTCTTGCCCTTCCTGGAACTTCGTTCGACTTCTGGACTTGGTCCCCTTCCTTTGCATGTCTTCAGGTCCAGGAATCCAGCAGTTGTTGTTTGCAGACTTGGTTTGTTACTGCAAAATCCCAATCACAAGATGTAGTGTGTCCTAAGGAAACTTGCAGTACTTTACTCATGCTTTTCTGGGCTCTTGGGTGGGGTAATTTACATACCTTTACTGTATTCTTACTCTCCCAGCAATTCTGCACACACTACACTTGTCTAGTGGGAATTTGTGATTCGCATTCCACTTTCTTAGTATATGGTTTGTGTTGTCCCTAGACCTATTTTCTCCCATTTCATTCTATAGCATTTCCTATTGTTTGCATTGTTCTATGACTATTTACTTGTCTAATTTTGGTTTCTAGTGTATATATTGTGTAAAATACTTACCTCCAGAAGGAGTGTTTTCTCTAAGATATTCTTGGTACTGTGTCACTGTAGGAAAGTACCATCTTGCCTGGCATGTTACCCCCATAATTCACTGTATATATGTTGTTTTTGTGTATGTGTCACTGGGACCCTGCCAGCCAGGGCCCCAGTGCTCATAAGTGTGCCCTGTATGTGTTACCTGTGTGATGACTAACTGTCTCACTGAGGCTCTGCTAACCAGAACCTCAGTGGTTATGCTCTCTCTGCTTTCCAAATTGTCACTAACAGGCTAGTAACCAATTTTACCAATTCACATTGGCATACTGGAACACCCTTATAATTCCCTAGTATATGGTTCTGAGGTACCCAGGGTATTGGGGTTCCAGGAGATCCCTATGGGCTGCAGCATTTCTTTTGCCACCCATAGGGAGCTCTGACAATTCTTACACAGGCCTGCCACTGCAGCCTGAGTGAAATAACGTCCACGTTATTTCACAACCATTTACCACTGCACTTAAGTAACTTATAAGTCACCTATATGTCTAACCTTTACCTGGTAAAGGTTGGGTGCTAAGTTACTTAGTGTGTGGGCACCCTGGCACTAGCTAAGGTGCACCCACATCGTTCAGGGCAAATACCCCGGACTTTGTGAGTGCAGGGACACCATTACACGTGTGCACTATACATAGGTCACTACCTATGTATAGCGTCACAATGGTAACTCCGAACATGGCCATGTAAAATGTCTAGGATCATGGAATTGTCAACCCAATGCCATTCTGGCATTGGGAAGACAATTCCATGATCCCCCGAGTCTCTAGCACAGACCCGGGTACTGCCAAACTACCTTTCCCGGGGTTTCACTGCAGCTGCTGCTGCTGCCAACCCCTCAGACAGGTTTCTGCCCTCCTGGGGTCCAGCTAGGCTTGGCCCAGGAAGGCAGAACAAAGGACTTCCTCAGAGAGAGGGTGTTACACCCTCTCCCTTTGGAAAAAGGTGTCAGGGCTGGGGAGGAGTAGCCTCCCCCAGCCTCTGGAAATGCTTTGATGGGCACAGATGGTGCCCATCTCTGCATAAGCCAGTCTACACTGGTTCAGGGATCCCCCAGCCCTGCTCTGGCGCGAAACTGGACAAAGGAAAGGGGAGTGACCACCTCCCAGGGGAGGTGCCCAGAGCTCCTCCAGTGTGCTCCAGACCTCTGCCATCTTGGAAACAGAGATGCTGCTGGCACACTGGACTGCTTTGAGTGGGCAGTGCCAGCAGGTGACGTCAGAGACTCCTTCTGATAAGCTCTTACCTGTGTTGCTAGCCTATCCTCCTTCCTAGGTAGCCAAACCTCCTTTTCTGGCTATTTAGGGTCTCTGCTTTGGGGAATTCTTTAGATAATGAATGCAAATGCTCATCAGAGTTCCTCTGCACGATCGATCGCTGACTGCTCAGGATGCCTGCAAAACCGCAACAAAGTAGCAAAGACGACTACTGCAACCTTGTATCGCTGATCCTGCCGCCTTCTCAACTGTTTTCCTGGTGGTGCATGCTCTGGGGGTAGCCTGCCTCCTTCTTGCACCAGGAGCTCTTAAGAAATCTCCCGTGGGACGAAGGAATCTTCCCCCTGCAACCGCAGGCAACAAAAGACTGCATCATCGGTCCTCTGGGTCCCCTCTCAGCACAACGAGCGTGGTCCATGGACCTCAGCAACTCTGTCCAAGTGACTCCCACAGTCCAGTGACTCTTCAGTCCAAGTTTGGTGGAGGTAAGTCCTTGCCTCCCCACGCTAGACTGCATGGCTGGGTACCGCGTGATTTGCAGCTGCTCCGGCTCCTGTGCACTCTTCCAGGATTTCCTTTGTGCACAGCCAAGCCTGGGTCCCCGACACTCTAACCTGCAGTGCACAACCTCCTGAGTTGTCCTCTGGCATCGTGGGACTCCCTTTTGTGTCTTTGGGTGAGCTCCGGTTCACTCCTCTTCCAAGTGCCTGTTCCGGTACTTCTGTGGGTGCTGCCTGCTTCTGTGAGGGCTCCCTGAATTGCTGGGCACCCCCTCTGTCTCCTCATCCAAGTGGCGACATCCTGGTCCCTCCTGGGCCACAGCAGCATCAAAAAACCCTAACCGCGCCCCTTGCAGCTAGCAAGGCTTGTTTGCGGTCTTTCTGCGTGGAAACACCTCTGCAAGCTTCTACACGACGTGGGACATCCATCCTCCAAAGGGGAAGTTTCTAGCCCTCTTCGTTCTTGCAGAATCCACAGCTTCTACCATCCAGTGGCAGCTTCTTTGCACCCTCAGCTGGCATTTCCTGGGCATCTGCCCACTCTCGACTTTGTCCAGACTCTTGGACTTGGTCCCCTTGTTCCACAGGTACTCTCGTCTGGAAATCCACCTTGGTTGCATTGCTGGTGTTGGTCTTTCTTGCAGAATTCCCCTATCACGACTTCTGTGCTCTCTGGGGAATATAGGTGCACTTTACACCTACTTTTCAGGGTCTTGGGGTGGGCTATTTTTCTAACCCTCACTGTTTTCTTACAGTCCCAGCGATCCTCTACAAGCTCACATAGGTTTGGGGTCCATTCGTGGTTCGGATTCCACTTTTGGAGTATATGGTTTGTGTTGCCCCTATACCTATGTCCTCCAATTGCAATCTACTGTAACTTTACATTGCTTGCATTACTTCCTTTTGCTAATACTGCATATTTGTGGTATTGTGTACATATATCTTGTGTATATTTGGCATCCTCATACTGAGGGTACTCACTGAGATACTTTTGGCATATTGTCATAAAAATAAAGTACCTTTATTTTTAGTATATCTTTGGATTGTGTTTTCTTATGATATTGTGCATATGACACCAGTGGTATAGTGGGAGCTTTGCATGTCTCCTAGTTCAGCCTAAGCTGCTTTGCTATAGCTGCCTTCTATCAGCCTAAGCTGCTAGAAACACCTCTTCTAGACTAATAAGGGATAACTGGACCTGGTACAGAGTGTAAGTACCCCTTGGTACCCACTACAAGCCAGGCCAGCCTCCTACAGTCACCCAAATAAATACCTTTATTTTTGGTAACACTGAGGGCCTGATTCTAACTTTGGAGGACGGTGTTAAACCGTCCCAAAAGTGGCGGATATACCACCTACCGTATTACGAGTCCATTATATCCTATGGAACTCGTAATACGGTAGGTGGTATATCCGCCACTTTTGGGATGGTTTAACACTGTCCTCCAAAGTTAGAATCAGGCCCTGAGTATTGTCTTTACTTGTGTATAAGTACTGTGTAACTATAAGTGGTATTGCATGAGCTTTGCATGTCTCCTAGTTCAGCCTAAGCTGCTCTGCTATAGCTACCTCTATCAGCCTAAGTTGCTAGAACACTACTACTTCACTAATAAGGGATAACTGGACCTGGTGTAAGGTGTAAGTACCCAAGGTACCTACTACAAACCAGGCCAGCCTCCTACAGGAACCACCAGGATTACTTAGGCCCAGTCTTGCCCGATCTTCTTCGGAACTCTGGGCAGAAGTGGTAGGGGCAGAAAGGCATATACCTGAATTCCACTGGTGACGAAAAGCGTTGCCGAGCAAGTTCCGCCTTGGAAACTCCAACGCACAAAACAGCTGACATTGTGCATTCTCTACGGAGGTGAACAAGTCTAACCACGGTTCTCCCCACTGAAGGAAGAGACCTTGCACCACCTCCAGGTGGAGACCCCATTCGTGATCGACCACGCATCGTCGGCTGAGTTTGCCTGCCCTGGTCTTCAAGGAGCCCGCCAGGTGTTGAACCACCAGGGAAATGCCCTGATGTTCCAGACAAGTCCAGAGGCGAAGAGCCTCTTGACAAAGGGTTCACGACCCCATTCTGCCTTTTTTGTTGCAGTATCACATGGCGGTGGTGTTGTCTGTGAACACCTGCAGTGTTTTCCCCTTGAGAGAGGGACGGAATGCTTTTAAGTCTAGTCAAATCGCTCGAAGCTCCAGAAGATTGATATGGAGCCCGGTTTCCGCAGGAGACCAGAGACCTCTGATCTCCGCCTCTCCCATGTGGCCGCTCCGTCCCAGGAGTGACGCATCTGTCACTACTGTAAGGTCTTGTTGGGGAAAGGAGAGGGAGCTGCCTTTGACCCAATTCTGATTTGTTAACCACCACTGCAGTTCTCTTGCAGTTCCTTCCGAGATCTGGACCTTGTCAGAGAGATTCCCCTGATGCTGCGCCCACTAGAACTTCAGGTCCCACTGCAGAGCCTGCATATGCCATCTGGCCTTTTGATCTAGCAGGATGCCAGCAGCCTCAGAGTCAATTTCACCAAAATCCAGGATAGAGGCTGAAACATCTGTATCATAGTCTGAATATCCTGGACTCACTTTTCGCAAGGATATGCCTGAAACTGCAATGTATTCAGAACAGCTCTGATGAAAGGGAGCTTCTGAGAAGGAGTCAGGTGTGACTTCGGCGCAGTGATACTGAACCTCAGTGAATGCAAACGGTTTGCCATAGTCTGGATGTGGGAGACGACTGTCTGGGGAGAGTTCCCCTTCAGCCAATTACCGAGGTAGGGGAAGACTGGAACCCCTAACCTGCGCAGATGAGCTTCCACCACTACCATCACTTTTGTGAACACCCGAGGGGCACTGGTAAGGCTAAAAAGGAGCACGGTGAACTGAAAGTGCTTGTGACCTACCACGAATCATAGGTAACATCTATGGGGCGGCAAGACGGGGATCTGGAAGTATGCGGCTTGCAAGTCCAACGCTACCATCCAGTCTCTGGGGTGAAGGGCATATAGGACCTGAGCTGATGTCAACATTTTGAACTTCTCCTTCTTGAAGAAGAGGTTGAGGGACCAAAGATCTAGTATAGGACGAAGACCCTTGTCCTTTTTCGGCACCAGAAAGTAGCGGGAATAGCAAACACGACCTACTTCTGCAATGGAACCCTCTCTATAGCATCTTTGGCCTAATGGGCTTGGACTTCCTCGTGGACAACGCCATATGATCCTCCGATATGCGATTGTATGAAGGTGGCATGGCTGGAGGAGGTGTCTCGAAGGGGAGGGAGTAGCCCCTTTGGACAATCTGGAGAACCCACCTGTCTGAGGTAATGGCTTGCCATTGGGGCAGGTGATGGCGAATCCTGCCACCAACTGGTTCCTGGTGTACTCGCAGACTAGGAAGGTTTGGAGGCTGAAGAGGGGGCGGGGATAGACTGGGCGACCCGCTGGCTCCCTGATCCCCGGGGGCGTGGAATCCCACGTCCGCAGCAGCGCAAGGGCTGTACAGCATGTACAGGTCGATAGCCAGGGAGGAAAGAACGCGGTTGGGTGCCTCTTCCGTAGCCACGAAAGGGGCGAAAGGCGGACTGCTGGGGTCTAGGTGCAAGCACAAGGCCAAGGGACCGGGCATTGGCTTGGAAATCCTTGAAGCGCTCGAGCGCTGAGTTTGCCTTGTCCCCAAAGAGACGTGTGCCATCAAAGAGCATGTCCATCAAACATTGCAGGACATCCCCTGAAAAAACAGATGTTCTCAGCCAGGTCTGGCATCTCAATGCCACCATCGATGCACCCGATCTGCCCAGAAAGTCGGTCTTATCCAGTCCACAACTAATCATGAAGTTTGCTGCGTCCCTCCCATCTGTCACAGCTTAGGAAAGGACAGTCCAGGCCTCCACTGGAACTCTAGGTAGCACTTGCGTGACCGTATCCCAGAGAGTATGGGAATAACAGCCGAAAAGGCATGCAGTTTTCATCCCGCGTTGCATCATCCGAGCGAAGGGGTGAAGTCGAAGAACGCTTGTCCTTCTTCAACTTCTTTTCTTATGACCGAATGTCCTGATGACTTTGAGGACGAAGAGTGGTAGTGACTCCGCGGCCGGTCTCAAGACCTTCCTCTCGAACAAGGCCGTGAGCGCTGCGGAGTCGAGTGTCGGGCCGCCATTAGCTTTAGGGATCGCTCCCTTAAAGCTTTTGGGTTAATGGCCCGACACTCGGAGCACGACTTCAGGTTGTGATCGCGCTCCAGGCACCAAAGACACACAAGGTGCGGATCCATCACCGACATCATTTGGTGACAAGAGTCGCAGGGCTTAAAACCGGTCTTGCGGGACATCCCCCGACACATCCATGACCTCGTCAAAAAGAATTAGACAAAAATGTTGCTGCAGTCAAAAATTGACTGAAGTAGCTCTCTTCAGATCTGCGAGTAGGCTGGCGCAGAAAGAAAAGAACTGATGTCAGCACACCGGGGTGGCGCCTATATACGACCGCGACGCCATTATGGTGACCACGACGCAAACGACACCCACGGAGTCGACTGACTCCACCTGACAGCACGAAGAGGTACTGCTCAAAGAAAAATCTCCAGATCCAGACTGGCGCCTGGGAAATTCGTTGGTAAGGAATCTGCAACTATAAGTCTCTATCAGATACTTGCACCAAAATAACAACTGTGTATGTGATCGATTTGTGTCACATACTGTTGTGTCCCCTTCAATGTCTGACACAGATGTTTTCCAGACCTATGCATGTTACATGTATTTTTTTAAATTACTGTGACATGTATATAACTATGGTGGTACGGAGCTCATGTGCAATGGACAAACAATGTACACATGTAATGCGGAAAGCTACCTTTGAGGGGTTCAAGAGCATTATAGCTTAAAAGGCTTTTGTGAGGAAGGTTCAGATTTCCTCTTCTAAAGGTTTTTTCTCAAAGCAAGTACAGAAATCCCATTAATACTATCAGTAGAAAAAGTATGTTTTACTATAGGACGATCAGGAGAGTGGGATTGCCAATTTAACAAGAAATCGTTGACAGTGAACTTCTCAACATCTAAGGTTTTGACATTGTGTGCCTACTTTAGTTAACAGGAACTTTTCAGTGGGATATGCCTTGGCACTACGTGTCTTGATTAGGGGTGGGCGGTGAACTCCGCTCCACTCACGGAGTTTGCGGAGTTTTTCCCACTCTGCTTAGAGCGCGGAGTTCCAAAAAACTCCACATAGTGGAGTAGAGCAGAGTTTTTTCTCGCTTGCGCTCCTCAACAGTGAGTTGGCGAAATTTCTCAAAACGAGCGGTCGCAGTATACTGTAGTTACGACCGCTCGCAGTGAGAAGAATAAGTTACTTACCTTCGGTAACACTTTTTCTGGTGGATACATTAACTACCTGAGGATTCCTCACCTAAAGAATTCTCCCCTCGAGCCAGCTTCAACGGAAATTTCTTCTAGCTCTGCACGTCGACGATGACGTCACAATAGTCCGACTCCACGCGACGCCGTATGACGTCATCCAGGCAATAAGAAGCCCTCGTCGACGTGCAGACGTCAGTTATCACCATTATTTTTACGTGCCTTAGAGGCGAACAGGTGAAAATTTGACCTTGAAGAGAACATAATCACATCCAAAGAGTGAAAACGCAACATTTATTACACTAAAAATAACAAGAAATTAAATATGCCAGTCAAAATCAATCATGAGTACTTGAATTATCAAGACCTGAGAAAGAAATACATATATACATGCTATAACTATATACATAAAGTAGGCATATATATATATATATATATATATATATATATATATATACAAGACAATTGGCGCTCACCCAAGCATTTCTTGGAACAACCATTCAGGCTATATACAAGACAATTGGCGCTCACCCAAGCATTTCTTGGAACAACCATTCAGGCAACGGGGAGGCGGGAGGGACCGTGAGGAATCCACAGGTAGTTAATTTATCCACCAGAAAAAGCGTTACCGAAGGTAAGTAACTTATTCTTCTGATGGATACACCTACCTGTGGATTCCTCACCTAAAGAATAGAGTCCCAAAGCAGTACTACCTCCGGAGGTGGGTGCCCGAATGGTCAAACCAAGAAATCCTGCAGCACTGAGCGAGCAAAATGGCCCTCCCTCCAAACCTCAGAATCCAAACAATAATGTATGACAAAAGTATGGAGGGATGCCCAAGTTGCCGCCTTGCAGATGTCAACCACAGGAACACCCCTGACCAAAGCCGAAGAGGCAGCCTTAGCTCTGGTGGAATGGGCACGAAGCCCTACAGGTGGTTCTTTCTTAGCTAAGGAATAACAAAGCTTAATACAGAGAATGACCCACCTGGATAGCGTTCTCTTGTGGACTGCTCTGCCTTTCCTCTTACCCACGTATCCAACGAAGAGCTGATCATCTTGCCTGAACTCCCTCGTCCTGTCGACAAAGAATCTCAATGCTCTTCGTGAATCCAGTCGGTGGAGCCTCTCTTCCTCCTTGGATGGATGAGGCGGAGGGTAAAAGGAAGAGAGAGTAATAGACTGCCCCAAGTGAAAGTATGTAACAACCTTCGGGAGGAAAGCCGCCTTGGTCCTTAACACCACTTTGTCACTAAAGAAGGAAAGATATGGAGACTCTACACTAAGAACCTGAAGCTCACTGACTCTTCTGGCCGATGTTATGGCTACCAGGAATACAAACCAGAAAACGCAAAGCACAATAATGCCTTGGTTCAAATGGCAATCCCATTAGAAATGCTAATACTAAATTAAGGTCCCACTGAGGCATAACAAATGGTGAGGGTGGAAACTTATTAGTGAGCCCCTTAACAAACCTCAAAACAATTGGAGATTTAAACAAGGAAGGTTGATCAGGGAGGCACAGAAAAGCCAACAGTGCTGATAAATAGCCCTTAACTGTGGCAACTACACAACCCTTCTGTGCCAAGGAAAGAGCAAATGATAATATATCAGACAAGTGAGCCTTTAAGGGATCAATTCGGTTCTCTCCACACCAATGTACAAATTTAGCCCATCGACTTGCATAGATCGATTTGGTGGAGTGTCGTCTGGCCGATAAAATAACATCCACTACTTCTGGTGAGAGAGAAAAAGCACTCAGATTGCCCTGTTCAATCTTCAGGCATGAAGGTGCAGACTCTGGAGGTGGGGGTGTAGAATCTGCCCCTGCGACTGCGAGAGAAGGTCCACCCTGTAAGGGAGACGGAGCGGAGGGCACAGAGAGAGTTGGAGAAGGTCTGTGTACCACACCCTTCTTGGCCAATCCGGGGCTATCAAGATGAGCTAGGCCTGGTCTTGGTGGATCTTCCTCAGAACTCGAGGAATCAAGGGTATGGGAGGAAACGCGTAAAGCAACTGACCCTTCCAGGACATCTGAAACGCATACCCCGAAGCTCCTTGCACCGGATACTGGAGGCTGCAAAATAACGGGCACTGCTCGTTCTCCTGAGTAGCAAACAGATCTATCTGCGGACACCCCCACATCTGGAAGATGTAAAGAACCAGACCCGGATGAAGATGCCACTCGTGGTCGACGAGCTGCGTCGACTGAGAACATCTGCACGTACATTCAGAACCCCGGCCAAATGATTTGCTACCTAGCAAATCTTGTTGTCCTGAAGCCAGGACCAGAGTCGAAGAGCTTCTCTGCAAAGAAGATACGACCCCACTCCTCCCTGCTTGTTTATATACCACATCGCGGTAGTGTTGTCTGTCAGAATCTGGACTGACTGACCGCGAATGGAAGGGAGGAAGGCCTTGATGGAGTCGGGCTATTGTGACGTCATCGTTGACGTGCAGAGCTAGAAGAAATTTCCGTCGAAGCTGGCGCGAGGGGAGAATTCTTTAGGTGATGAATTCACAGGTAGGTGTATCCATCAGAAACTTTCCATTTGCGCTGAGGTAGCTGCTGCTCAAGTATAAAATCAACTTGAGTGGCAGAAAAGAAGCAGTGGCCTCTTCCCTGTGCAGTGAGCCGTTCACGCTGATTTTTCAGTGCAGGCCAAACAGCTGGCTTTAAAAATCAGCATGAGCCGCGCGACCTAACGCAATCCACCACTTGCGGAACTCCGTATAGGCCAGCAGAGTTTTTGGGACACTTTGCGGAGCTCTGTGCATTGCAATTCCGCGAACCCTGCCTAGGCGTAGCCTTGATACCTACCTCAAAGAATAATCACAACACTTGTCATGGTGAATCCTCAGGTCAATAAATTAACCTGAGCTCAACTCCCTGGTAGTTATGGTGCAGAGCATACAGCCCTAACTTAGGGCAATAATAAAGTATTGATGTAGTACGAAAACAGTCTAGTTGAAACACCAATAAATTCAAATCCCAGATCTAATTAGAAAAATACAGTAAAATGTAATAAATAAAATGACGCCAAGGCCGGGTCGGATACACCTGCCAGGTTTGGCGCAGTCAGAGGTTTTACCTTGGGACTTAGTGGTTAATTTAGATCCTGGCGGACGGTCTGTTTCTCCGCCAGGACAACAGAGCAAATGACTCCGTCGCCCTGGTAGAAATGCTGTCCATTTAATTTTGAAATGACCACCAAGCTGGTGGTCATTGCTAAAGCATTGACAGGATCCACCTTCACACTTTTTGCAGTTTAGTGAAGGGCTCTGTCAACATAATGGAGCCTTGCACCAAACTGTTTTCTTTTTTTCAAAGGGAAATTTTGTGCCCAGGCAAGTACTCTCACCAGTCCGACATTTTTGGAGCCTTCGCCCTGTCAAAACTTTTACCATCAGACTTTCCGTCTTTGTTGGTACTCAGAATCCCTCAGTGAGGCAAGGCAGTGGATGTATTTGATGCTGAATTCCCCCTAGGTGAGGGCCCACAGAAAGGGATTTGTTCCTGCAGAGAATCTATGAGAGGGAGAAACCTGATTCTTTAGCTGAGAGAGGTTGTTCCTTGGTCGGACAGGCCGGGATAGTTTGTCCTGGTCTAGTGAAGGTCTGAAAGTCCAAATACATACCAAATCCCTGGTTTCTGGGAGTGGTAGGAGAAGTGGAGTTGAACACGGCCATGGGACCCAGGACCACAGAAACAGGATTTTTGGGTCAGGACTTGCTGCAGCACAGGTGTAGTATGTATTTAACTTTTTTTCATATTGTATTTTACTGTTTATAATTTCACTTCTTTATGGTGTTGTGGTAATGTTTTCTTTCATTACTTGTACGCTACTCCAATGGACTCTTTATTCCATTGGTTGTTGCTCCGTGTTCTGGAGTGCGGGCGGCTCGGTTCTGAATTGGCTGATACCTACGGACGGAGAGGCAGCTACGTGCGTGGGTCCCTTGTTATGTGAATAAACTCACCGGCATGTATCCAGAGAAACTCGACTCCTTGTTTTATTGAGAGTGCTCCACTACATATTTGGTACCAGGAGTGGGGTCAAGGAGCTTTCTCTCAAATAAGGGACCCATCGGTGAGCTGCTGCCTTTTGGTGTGCTGTGTTCCGGCCCAGTTCGCCTTCCGGAAGAAGTCCTTTGAAATGTGATTGCTGCTGCGCTGGATAGCGTGAGTAGGAGGGGCACATTTCTTGTTTTCCCTTATTGGACAGGCCTTACGCGCCACGCTACTGTTAGGCCTACAGTTGCCTTGGTGACGGATTCCTCACTCTTCTCACGCGCTACGCAGCAATTGGGCTTCTAATGTTGCCTTGGTAATGGATTCCTCGTGCTCCTTACATGTTGCCTTTCTGACGTTGCCTTGGTTACGCTTTGACTTCTAGCGTCACCCTGGAGACGGATTCCTCGTTCCTCGTGCTCTTTTCACGTGGCTCTTCAGGCGTTGCCCTGGTTACCATTTACTTTCTTCATCCTGTTGCGTCGTTTAATTCCAACGCGTTTGTTTAAACATTAAAACTTACCTGTACTGTTTTGTGATTTCCTGCTTTAACCAATAATACACATTTGTGTACTGTTCTCAAATTCATTATGGCATTCAATCAAAATATTGTGCAACCACCAGTTTTTCTACAGAAAGCAGGCAAACCTGACATCAAATGGGCAGAATGGATCTGCATTTTTGAAAAGTATCTGGCAGCCATTGACGCTATGGAATATTCCCCTACTAGGAAGAAAGCTTTATTATTTAATCATCTAGGTATTGCAGCTCAAAGGATCTTCGATAACTTACCAGCTATTTCATCTCCTGGCAGAGGCGACGTACTATGGAACTGCTATATTGAAGAGAAAGAGCCCATCACTATTTTAGCAGATCACACATTCTTTAAGTTGTGGAAGGACTCTGTCGACTTACAATGTCCTGATGTTGCTCTCAAGGCGTTTGGGGAACAAGACATTAACCTCTTAGGTTATTTTGTGTCAGAACTCCAATGTCTTGGCAAAACTATTGTGACAAAAATGTATGTAGCCATCAATAGGCGTAATATTGTGGGTTGGAAGGATCTGGCACGTTTGGAATAATACTGCGTCCTGGCCATGATGTTCCAGTAATTCTGGGGGAATTACCTAATTTGTTAATCTCAGATTCGGTATCCAATGTATGCATATCTAAAAACACCACACAAAGCATAGTTGATTTGTTTTCAGAAGTTTTCAAAGACCAAATTGGGAAAGTTCAGGGCTATGAGCATTGCATAAAACTCAAGAAAGGTGCAACTCCTGTTGTACACAAAGTAAGACCTATACCCCTGAGTGTAAGAGCAGACTTGAAGTCTTTATTACACAAACTTCAATCTCAAGGAATAATCGTTCCTGAAGATGCCTCAGAATGGGTATCACCCATTGTAATTACCAAGAAACAGAATGGCGAGTTGAGGCTGTGTGTGGACTTGAGATCTGTTAACCAAAATATTGTCATAGATTGCCATCCTCTTCCACGTATTCAAGAAATGATTACGAGTCTGGGTAATTCCAAGGTGTTTTTGACCATAGACCTTCACTCTGCATACCACTAAATTTCATTTAGTGAATCTTCTCAAGATGTAACCACTTTTGTAACTCCATTTGGAGTATTCAAGTATCTATGCTTACCTTTTGTCCTTGCCTCAGCAGCAAGCGTTTTTCAAAAATTGATGGATGATTTATTCTCTGACTTACCTCAAGTTTTAGCTTTCCAGGATGACATTTTGATACACACAGTAACAGAGAAAGAACATCTAGAAGTTTTAAAAAAAGTTTTAGGTATCTTAAGGGAAAAGGGTATGACGGTAAAACCTGGTAAGTGCAAATTGTTTGTCAATCAGGTGGAATATCTTGGTCATGTCATTTCTGGCGAGGGAATCAGATCGAAATTTAGCAATGTGGATGCTGTTAGTAAGGCATGTCCATCCTCTGATAAAGATGCTTTAAAGTCCTTCTTAGGACTCTGTGAACATTATGCTAGATTTGTCTAGGGGTATGCCATGGAAGTGCAACCTCTCAGATCACTACTCAAAAAAGGAACTAAATTTGAATGGACAAGTGATTTGAACTCTACATTTGATAGAGTTAACGATTTAGTTATCAATGCACCTGCGTTACAACCATTTGATCCTGCAGGTATCCCATTTGTCATTGTAGATGCCATCTTGATTGGAATTGGTGCTGTTTTTGGTTAATGGGTGAATGGTTGCGAAAACACTGTTGCTTTCGCGTCTAGGATGCTATCGTAGGCAGAGAAACATTATAGTACCATTGAAAGAGAGGCCTTAGCTTGTGTGTGGGCGGCTCAGAAGTTTAGAACTTATATTTGGGGCAACAAGTGTGAAAGTTCACTGATCATAAACCCTTGGTTTATTTGTTGAATGGAAATGGTCTGGGTAAAGCATTGGCAAGGTTAGTACGTATTCTATCCAAGTTGCAAGAATACAATCTGGTGCTGAAGTATGTGCAAGGAGGTATGAACTTTCGTGCAGATTGTTTGTCTCGTCTGCCTTTACCTTATGAGGCCTCAGTGGAGATTGATGCTGAACAGGAGTGTGTGGTAGCCCTGTTGGACATTTTGGCTGTATCTAACAATCATGTTTCTGAGCAAGAATGGGTGTCTGCAATGTCCTTGAATTCTATATTGTCTAAAGTAGTAGAATTTTTGAAGACCAAATGGCCTGCTGAGAGGAGTTTGTCAGGGGAACTTAGAGCTTTTTATCATGTATCAAGAGAACTCACGTGTGAGAATGGTATTTGCCTAAGAGGTGATCTCATTGTTCCTCCTACCAACATCAGGAACTAGCCCACGATGGTCATTTGGGTATTTCTGCTACATCCAGGAAACTTAAAATGTCATATTGGTGGCCTAGTTTAGATAAACAAGTAGCTTCATTTGTTAACAGATGCCCCAAATTTATTGTTTCGGATAAACATTGGAAGACTGTTCCTAAGCCTTTGTATCCTGTTCCTTTGCCGGAGAAACCTTGGGATAAGGTTGCATTGGATTTCTGGGGGCCATTTCACTTGTTGCCAAGGCACATGAAATATCTTGTGGTGGTGGTGGATTATTTTTCAAAATGGGTTTATTATTCCTTTACTTCTGAAACCGATTTGGATGTGGTTATCAGTTTTTTGAGCAAGTTATTCAGATCAGAAGGGCCTGTCAAGACAATTGTTACCGATAATGGTTCACATTTTTTGTCTAAACATTTTTCATATTTCTTGACTCTACATGATATCAAACACCTTAGAGTAGCACTACACAATCCGTTGGCTAATGGATTAGTAGAAAGGGTCAATCAGATTTTTAAGGAAGGAATCCAAACCTCCTTAGCATCAAATGTTGATGTTGCAGAATTTCTGCAAGAGAAAATGTGGGCATACCTATCTACTCCTCATTCAACTACAGGTTGTTCTCCGTTCAAGTTACTAAGGGGAAGGGATCCCAGAACCAAACTGGTGCCAAGGTGGATGTTTCACGTCCTGAGTGATTTTGACAAGTCATCTCAGTTGTCGGTTAAGAACACCATGAGAAGTACTGTTCTTGATAAGCAACTTAAACAGAAATGTAATTTTGATCAAAGGCTTCCTGCTAAGACAATAGAATTAAAGGTCAACAATTGGGTTTTACTAAAAAAAACTTTTAAGGTAAGGAAAGGAGAATCTAAATTTTATTTTCCATCTAAAGTTCTTAAAGTTACCAAAGATTCTGTATTATTAGATTGACGAGGTTGGTGGAGCAGGAGTTGTGTAATTCCTATTAATTTAGAGCAACTCAAGATCTTCAGGAACATGTCTCATCTAAAGCATGGTGAGAATTCAATGTTATCAACAGATCTACAAGAATTTACATGTGATGGGTCTTTGGGATCTTGTAATTTTGATTCCAATCACAGGAATGACTCTGAGGATCCGGGTTCTGTTCCTGATCATCAGTCTGTTGATAATGGTTCAAATCTTGATTGTGATAAAAACATTAATAAGTCTGAATCTAAATGTTACAACTTGAAGTTTGAGACAAGTTAACTTACCTGCTAAATTTCGAGATGTTATCCTGTCTTAGAGTTTCATTGCGTAGTTTTATTATAAAGGAGGGAGGTGTTGTAGTATGTATTTTGCTTTTTTTCGTATTGTATTTTACTAAGAGGCAGCTACATGCGTGGGTCCCTTTGTTATGTGAATAAACTCACCAATACGTATCCAGAGAAACTCGACTCCTTGTTTTATTGAGAGTGCTCCACCACAAAAGGCCACCATCATGGTCCAACTCATGTTCCGTTGTTACTGACCAGATGGGAACTTCAGGAAAAGGCCTCTTGCAGATTTTTATCGCCACACGGGAGGTCAGTCATTTGACGAAGGGCTCCACGTCCTGGTCCTTGGTACAAGGGTGGCAGGTCTAGTCCTTCAAGGCTCCTCCAAGTTCACATACAGCAGGGCCAGTCCCCTTCGCTTCTTATGCAGGTCCAGAAAGTGTTTTGAGGAGAGTGCCTGTAGATGCCACATTTATGCCTGGCACTGGCTAGTGGGTGGGGATGACTCATAGCCTTTCCCTAAACGATAAAAGTCCCCAACTGTTACCCTACCCACTTTTGCGCAGGTTCTTTTTTCCCTACTATGAACAGCCCTAAAGTGCCTTTCACTCCCAAAATTCAAGATGGAGAACCCTACTTTCTTTGTGCCGAGCTTGTGTGGCCACCCAGAGGTAAGGAAAGGTCAATGAGTAGTCTCATCCTCTGTAGTTACTTCAAACCAGTTCTCGAGGCAGCTCTCCCCTTACTGGGGCTGGTGACTGCTTGACTAGGAGAACAAAAGCTAGTGCCTTTCCAGGTGTCACCTGACATTTGCTGTGATACAGGAGGCCCTTTTGAAGTAAATTAAGTTACTTGGCTCACCCTAACTGCTCTTCCTGACAGTGGAGGAGAAAACACCTCCCCACACCCAAGCCACCCAAATGAGCTATTCAATGTCTATTAATCTCACTGAAGTTCCCATGATGAAGAAGGGGACACTATGTAACACTATTTCGTGACCCTTAAAATCTTCTTGCATCTCTGCAAGATCCCACATATAGGTGGAGATATTAATTGTTCATGAAAATATGTGAATATTACATAGTGGAGAATGCTTAGGCTGTCTTACACATGTATATTATTCAGAATGAAGGAGTTTTGAGAGATTTTATGACATCCTCTTTCTCAAACGTTGGCAAGATGGCAGGGCGTACTGATACAGCAGTTGACAAGAAATATATTACATATAGCTCCACATGACACAAGTCACGGTCACAGCCAATTGTTTCTCTGTGTGAGGGAAGCACATTCTATAAAAAGGAAAAGTAATAATGCATTGAATCACGTACCAAGTTTTAGGGCAAATTTCTTCTTCATGGTTGGTACAACAGTGAAAAGGCTTGTGAGGATAGAGAAGAAGATTTCCATCAATCCTGGGCTCGGTGCTCTTGTGTAGTGTTTCTGTGAGAGCAGACAAAAAAGACATCAATCCTTTTGTGTTTGGAATTTGTTTCTGAATCACTATCACACCCGTTCTCTGGCTTTTGATTAGCTAAACTTTGACCATCATCCTTGTAACATTTCAGATTTTTACCTTCATTTGGCTCTTAAGTACCTATCTAGCTACATAGACTTTGTATGCTAAATCATCTTTTTTAAGGGTCCTCCTTTTCAGTATTAATACAGTAACAGTTCAACCACATCCAAAACATAACTTTTATAACTAATACACCACCTTCATAAATTATTCGTTATTCCCCATGGGATGAGATGAAGTGGAAACAAGGACAACATTCCTGGTAAAAACAGTAAAGGAATATTCTTTGCCTGTGAAGGTTTAATTGACAAAGAAATTAACTGCCAATAGTCTCTTCCATCGAGCTGTGTCTCAGAAAAACAAGACGGGTCTGAAGAAATAAGAATTATGCAAAAATAAGTGGCTTAAAATGAATGAGGGCCTAAAGAACTAGAAGTATATGCAATCTGCATATTGTGCTTTGCCTAAATTGTCTGAAATTCAGTCAAAATTAAGCAAAAGTATGCATAACTGGCAATTTTTATTTTTAAAATATTTTTGTTGGATTTTTAGAAAGCAAATACAAAACTAACATAGAAAACCATGAAGCTTACAGATCAGTTCACATTATGAGTCAATATGTTGCGCATTCCGTCAAAAAGCGGGTGCGCGGACATGATTCAGACACCCTCTCACTTGTCTTTAATACATATGCAATATCACAATCATAACCATGCAGGCAATGCCATTCAATTCAAAATTGCACAGAATAGCACTTCTATGCTATCCTAGTCTCTCAGCCATGTTCCAAACCTTCATTTGCGCTGTTCCATTGGCCACACATTTCAATAAATGTTTGGGGACATCCTTGTGCTTTATATACCAGTAACTCTACCCGCATACACCAATCCATGTTGGAGTCCCACATTCCAAAGTCAGAATAGAGCTGCTGCCCCAATAAAATGATATCCCCTCTTGCTACCATAAGGGTCAGTTTGCAAAAGAGGAGTACATGTTTAGCCCTCACCACCCCTCCTCCCCCTGTGAGATACCCACTATCACTAGTTGAGGACTAAGTGGGTATTTCAACCACCGAAGATAATCTTCATTTTACTTTCAGCTAATATTGCTGTGTCCATGAACAACTGTTAGAAATTGGGTTATTCACTGACTGCGGTATGAGCCCTGGTCAAGCAGCAACCGCAACCCTAAGCAGGGTATCAATCAGGCAAACCCTAAATTACCCTGTGTTCCCCCTCTGGTAGCTTGGCACAGAGCAGTCAGGCTTAACTTGGAGGCAGTGTGTAAAGTATTTGTACTACACTTCAAACAGTTAAATCACCAAGCAAAATGATTCCACATGAGTTTAGAAAAATAAAATAAGATTTAACAAATAAAACAAGACCTAAGTGTCAAAAATCCAATAAGTAGAACTTGAGTTATGAATTTTTAAAGAATAAGCCTTAGAATAGCACTCAGAAGCAAGAAGTGCCAACCGGGGCATCTGGTCACACCAGATTGAGGCAAAATAAAAAGTACAGGCCTACCCCGATGGAGCGCTGGCCGGCTACAGGGATCCTGTTGGGTCCGCTGAACCAAAGTACCTTAAATTCTGGTTGTGGAACATTGCGTTGATTCTGAGCCACCAATAGAGGTGATGCGTAAGTTCTGCTCCAAGCAGCAACCACAGTGCATCGATTCCGAGATGCAGTGAGGCTGTAGTGTGAGATTCTAATGCATCGATGTGGAGGACCCAGGCGTCAGGACTTCCAATGCGAAGACCCGTGTCAAGGATGCGTTGTGCAGTCGAGACGATGCATTGGTTCTGAAGAGTACACAGGCTGCGATGCAGCGTTTCGGCATCATCATAGAGGCTGCTGTCAACGAGGATATCAGGGCCTTGCGCAGAGAAAAGTGCCACAGTGTCAGTTTGTAGGAGGCTGGCCTGGCTTGTAGTGGGTACCTTGGGTACTTACACCTTATACCAGGTCCAGTTATCCCATATCAGTGAATTGTAGTAGTGTTCTAGCAGCTTAGGCTGATAGAGGTATCCATAGCAGAACAGCTTAGGCTGAATTAGGAGACATGCAAAGCTCCTGCAGTACCACTTATAGTTACACAGTACTTATACACAAGTAAAGACAATACTCAGTGTTACAAAAATAAAGGTATTTATTTGGGTGACACAGTACCACAAATATCTTAGAGACAATACTCCTTCTGGGAGTAAGTATTATGCACAAAATATACACTAGACACCAAAACTAGACAAGTAAATAGTCATAGAACAATGCAAAAAATAGGAAATGCTATAGAATACAATGGGAGAAAATAGGTCTAGGGGCAACACAAACCAAATACTGAGAAAGTGGAATGCGAACCACAAATTCCCCCCTAGACAAGTGTAGTGTGTGCAGAATCGCTGGGAGAGTAAGGATACAGTAAAGGTAAGTAAATTACCTCACCCCAGAGCCCATAAAAGCAGGAGTAAAGTACTGCAAGTTTCCTTAGGACACACTACACCGCGTGATTGGGATTTTGCAGCAGCCAACCAAGTCAGCAAAGAACAACTGCTGGATTTCTGGACCTGAAGACCTGCAAAGGAAGGGTACCAAGTCCAGAAGTCGAAAGAAGTTCCAGGAAGGACAGGAGCCCCAGCCAACCCAGAAGAGGGTGCAAAAGAAGAGTCCACAGTTAGTTGAGGACTGCAGAAATCCACCCTAGGAAGATCTGCCAGTGGATTCCTGCATGATGCAAAAGATGTCCCACGGCGTGAAGATCGTTGCAGATGAGATTTCGTGTTGGAAGTCACCAACAAGCCTTGGCTACGACAAAAGTGCGTTTTTGCATCAAAATGGCACTGGATGGATCCAGGTGGGACCTGGGGGCCTCAACTCTGTGTGAGGAGGAAGAGGGGGCTCTCATCACCTTAGAGAGCCCTCAGGATGCCAGCCAGCACCCCCTGGAGTTGCACGATCTTGGTACAAAGGAGATGCAAAATGCAGATGATGTAGCACAATGAAAGAAGGTCCCACGCCGCCGGAGAACAACTCAGCGAGCTTAGCGTCACAGGATGGAGTGCTGGGGACCTGTGCATGAAGGAATTTTGCAAAGAGTAAACAGGCCTCAGGAGGTGAAAAAGACACTGTACACTGGAGTACCTTCGCTCTCGGGGAAGGCAAGGTCTTACCTCCTCCAAATTGCGTCAGCAGGACCTCAGGACAGTGTATGTTGATGATGTCCACCCTCTGTGTCCTTAGGAGCACACTTGTTGCTGTGAGAGGAGTCCCAGGGTACCGGTCGTAGTCTTGGAAGGTGCCTGCTTGGAGCAGGGGAGTGACTCAATCACTCCACGGGAAATTTCTTCGGTCCTTCTGGTGCAGGAAGAAGACAGGGAGTCCCCAGATTGTGCACACCGTGGAAACTGTTGCAGTTGCTGACTTGGAGCTGAGGTTGCTGAAGAAAAGTGTCTCTTGTAGACACTTTGTTGCAGTTACAGTGTTTCTTGGAGCAGGCTGCGGTTGATCTGAGGTCAGAAGAGTCTGAAGTTGTTACAGAGGATTCCTGAAGGAAACTTGCAAGCAGAATCTGAAGAGAACCCACAGGAGAGACCCTAAATAGCCCTATCAGGCTAAGGACCTATCAGGAGGGGTCTCTGACGTCACCTGCTGGCACTGGCCACTCAGAGGCCTCCAAAGGGCCCCCACACCTTGCAAAGCAAGTTGGCTGAGGTCTGGGACACACTGGAGGAGCTCTGGGCACCACCCCTGGGGTGGTGATAGGCAGGGGAGTGGTCACTCCCCTTTCCTTTGTCCAGTTGTACGCCACAGCAGGGGAGAAGGGGTCCCTGAACCGGTGTAGACTGGTTGATGCAAAGAGGGCACCATCTGTGCCCTTCAAAGCATTTCCAGAGGCTGGGGCATGCTACCCCTCCCCAGCCTGTAACACCTATTTCCAAAGGGAGAGGGTGAAACACCCTGCTCTCAGAGGAAATGCTTTGTTCTGCCTTCCTGGGACTGGGCTGCCCAGACTCCAGGAGGACAGAACCCTGTCTATGAGGTGGCATCAGATATAGCTGCAGTGCAAGCCTCAGAGAGCTGGTTTGGCAGTACTGGGGGCCATGGTGGAGCCCCCAGGATGCATGGAATTGGTTCCACAATACCAGATTTGGAATGGGGAGACAATTCCATGATCTTAGGCATGTTACATGGTCATATTCAGAGTTGCCATTGTGAAGCTACATATAGGTATTGACCTATATGTAGTGCACATGTGTAATAGCATCCCTGCACTCACAAAGTCCGGGGAAATGGCCCTGAACTATGTGAGGGCACCTTTGCTAGTGCAAGGGTCCCCTCACACTTAGTAACTTTGCACCTAACCTTCAGCAAGTGAAGGTTAGACATCTAGGTGACTTATAAGTTACTTAAGTGCAGTGAAAATGGCTGTGAAATAGTGTGTGCACTATTTCATGCAGGCTGCAATGGCATTCCTGTGAAAGGGGTTGTCTGAGCTCCCTATGGGTGGCAAAAGAAATGCTGCAGCCCATATGGATCTCCTGGAACGCCCAGGCCCTGGCTACCTAGGTACCATATACTAGGGACTTATAAGGGGGGGTCCAGTGTGCAAATTGAAATTGGTAAATGAAGTCACTGGCCTACAGTGACAAATGTAAAAGCAGAGAGAGCATAAGCACTGAGGTTCTGATTAGCAGAGCCTCAGTGGCACAGTTAAGCACTACACAGACACACACATTAGGCCATAAACTATTAGCACTGGGGTCCTGACCAGCAGGATCCTAGTGAGACAGGTAAAAACATACTGACATACAGGTAAAAATGGGGGTAACATGCCAAGGAAGATGGTACTTTCCTACAGTCACTAAAATAAAGTACCTTTATTTTTGGTAACACTGAGTATTGTCTTTCTTGTGTGTAAGTACTGTGCGACTACAGTGGTATTGCAAGAGCTTTGCATGTCTCCTAGTTCAGCCTTGGCTGCTCAGCTACAGCTAGCCCTAGACAGCCTAAGCTGCTAGACATTGCCTACATATCACTAACATGGTATAAGGTGTCAGGGGGATATTTATAGTCCTCTTGCGCCACCTTGTGCCACATTAACGTGATTATTTATGACATTAATGAGGCCCAACGAGGCCTTAATCTCAGTTCCATATTTACAGGGTGGCGCAATGCATGAGGTCAATGTTCCGCCCATCATATTAAGACCCTGCAAACCACCACCTTTTCCGGGGCGGTACCATAGACATCAAAAGCCTGGTGGAAACAGAGCACAGAAGTCAAACGACTCACCATTGGAGACACAGGGAACAGCCAAGCCACCATGGAACCAGAACTGCATGTATTTCTGATGATATTCTACGTTCTGCTCCACCACGAACACCAAGGCCAACAAAGACGACAACAGTGAGCACAGCCGCCTAGCACACAAGGGAGGGGTGGAGGAAAAAGAGAGTGACACACACAAACTACACACACCTCATACACAGAAAACCATACACACAACCAGATGCACAAGAAGGCAAGTTAATCCCCCTAAATCTGCTGAATAATGCAAGGACAAAATGAATGTACCAAAGTGAGTGTAATAATATCAACACAGTATAAAAATAACAGCCAATGTTACAGATATCTACAATTGAAATGTACAGAAAAAGGGACACAGCCCAGTCCTCAGTTCGCGTGGGCAAAATGGCCACAGGGAAAAGTCCAAGGCCCCACTTGTCACCTGCATCAATACGGAGAGAACACTTCAGGGTCATCAGTTGACAAAGAGGCTGGCACCTCAGGAGGAGGGGGGGCACCTCAGCCCAAGGCGGAAACAAGACCACTGGTTCTGGAGGGGGCAACATGCCCTGTGCTTTGTCCTAGGGAGTGATGGGCCACAGTCCTCCGAGTGGGCGTCTTGCCCACTGATTCTGGAGTGGACAGGCCGCACAGCAGCCGATGGAGGCAGGATCACATTGCGTCCGCCAGCAGTGATGGCCGCACTGTGGTGGTGCTTGTGGTGATGGTTGTGGGAGGCTCCTGTAAATCCCCTGCACCCTCGGATGGATGCACAAACATGCTTGGTGGTGGGGGCTCCGTGACAGCTGCTTGTGCAGGCTCCTGGCCCTTCTTGCCTGCTGGTGCAGGCTTCTTGCCCTTTCAGGTGGCAGGTGCAAGCACCTTCACCTTCTTGCCTGCTGGTGCAGGCTCCTTGCCCTTCTTGCCTACTGGTGCAGGCTCCTTGGCCTTCTTGCCAGCTGGTGCAGGCTACTTTCTTTTCAGTATATGTGGCCTGGAATCCTTTCCACCATGAGTAGGTGCGGATGGAACTGGGCCCATGGACTGTGTGGCTGAGGTGCTTGGCTGGGTTCATGATAGCCTGGCCATACGTGCAGGACGGGGGGAGGTGAAAGCGTAGGGAAGAGGTCAAAGGTGGATAAGAAAAGTTTCTTAGGTACATTGGGGCGGGGAGAGGGAGAAGGAATGGGATTGGAGGATGAGGGAGTGGTTGTTGGAGGTGTCTGTCTGCTGGATTTGGGTGCAGGTGCATGGGTTGTATGCTGTTGTGAGGTGGATGGCTGTTGGGTGTCTGAATGCTTGTGCTTATGTACTTTAGGAGGGGGGTACAGACACAGTAGGTGAGGACACAGGGATGCATGGATGTTGTGGAGGTGTCTGCCAGTGAGGTGTGTGTTCTGCTTGGTGTGATAATGCTGCTAGTGGATGCTGATGTAGTGCATGCAGGTGTGAGTGTGACTGTGGACATGACTGGGAGGGAGGTGGTGGAGGTGGAGGAGTGGGAGACAGTGGAGGCAGTAGATGTTGTAGTGGCTGCAACTGTATGGTGTTTGCGTGAGTGGTTGTGAATGAAGTGTGGTGTTTTGTGTTTGCCTGTGACACTCTTGGGTGTTGTCCTGTGTGCATGCTCATCTTGGTGTGTTCTTGGGATGGGTTGGGGTAGAGGAGAATGGGACTGGGAAGAGGAAGTTGGAGGGGGACTGTAGAAACAGGGACAATGGCTGCCATCAGAGAGGAGGCCAGAGCCTGGATCGATCTCTGTTGTGCCACCAATCCAGTGTGAATGCCCTTCAGGAATGCATTAGATTGTTGCATCTGGGCTGCCATCCCCTTAATGGCATTCACAATGGTTGACTGCCCTACAGAGATGGATCTCAGGAGGTCAATAGCCTCCTCACTCAGGGCAGCAGGGCTAACTGGGGCAGGGCCTGAGGAGCCTGGGGCGAAGGACATGCCCACCCTCCTGGGTGAGCAGGCACGGGCAACTCGATGAGGAGCTTCTGGGTGGGCAGTTCTGGTACAGGGGTGGCGAATGTACCTGTAGCTGGGGTGGTCACAGAAGTGTCAGCCACCACCAGAGGAGGTATCTGTGTCTGTATTGTCCCCTCCAGTCTCTGCCAGGGTGCTCCCCTCTGTCCCACTGGAGCCCTCAGCGTCGCTGGACTCTGCCTCCTGGGTCCTGTGGGATGCAGTTCCCTCCGTCGCTGTGCCTCTGCTCCTCCACCAGATGATGCTAATGCACATAAGGATGACAAAACAAGAAGGGGGGGAGACAAAGGATACACTGGGTCAATGGCTGCACCAACACCACCGTTGGCGTACACAGCACCCTCACACACACATGGACCAGGCCTATGCACTATGCATTGCACCACCACTGATATCGATAGCCACCAAGGCATGAAGAGGGGCAAACACCGCCAACTGCAACACACCTCGGAACCATGCAGCCCTAACCAGTAGTGAATGCTGACAAGCTAGGTAGGCAGGAGTATCCCTTCAGAACCCTAGCCACCAGAGGACCTAAGTTGCTATCTCAGGTCTGACCTAGGAGAACCCACTGACACACATCCACCACCCGGATACCACCCCACCAGCCGTAAGTTGTAATGATAGCCACTGTACTCACCCCCTTGTGCCTGCTGTGATGCCCTAAAGCGCCCATCCAGTTCTGGATAGGCCACTGCCAATATGCGGCCCATCAGGGGGGTCAGGTTTCGACGGGCACCCCTTCCTCGTTGGGAGGCCATCCCCAGCTGGGCCTCTGCCATCTTAGATGTCTAACTTTCATGCCCAGCGTCTCAGTTCCTCCCACCGTTTGCGACAGTAGGTGCTCCGTCTGCCATAGTCCCCCAGGGTCTGCACCTCCTTGGTGATGGCACATCATATAACCTTCTTTTGATGGACGCTGACCTGCAGAGGCAATACACACAGGAAAACACCATTAGACAAACAGTCCAGCCTGTTACACATATGGCCCACCTACCTGTTTCCATCACCATTGGCACACACATAGCCCAGCACACAGGATGTACACTGCAAAGAAGACATCCACCCCCCCTTACACGAGGCCTTCACACACACAACTCCATGCATTCATGCTACATGCATCGTGCCCACAGTGTACTCACCTGTTGGTCTGGAGGCCCATACAGCAGTCCGTACTGGGGTAGGACCACATCCACCAGTCTCTCCACCTCCTTCAAGTTTCCCCAGTCACACGGGTCATGATAGGTTCTAGACACAGGTGACAGCAGCACATGCAGTGTAGGTCCTCTGCTATGGAAGGTCAGGTAGCAAGTGAGGAATATGATAGAAAATGTTGGTCACGCATACCGTCACTGCCGGCGTAGATCACCATTGGCCACTGTACCCCATAGGGCCCAATATTAACCAATGAGTGGTTCCCGACCGCCTCCCACCACGGCACACAACATCTGCTGAAAGACCTCACTTCCACCTGTCCCTCCACACAGGACAGGTGGACGCCATTTCAGGGGGGGGGGTGCATCCCTATGGATTCATGCTGTGTCACAGGAGAAATAGGCACATACTGGACTAATCACACTGACCCATTATAAGTTTACAGATTGCAAACTCCTGTTGTGGCTCCAATGTTAAGTTTGTGAGAGCCCCCTCACTCTTGTGTCCCTTAGATACCTACCACTGCGGATGAATAGAAGATGGAGACATACCCCATGTACAGACCCCTGGTGGATGTGGCAACACTGGAGGACAGGCACATTATTCTCACCTATAGACTGGACAGAGCCACAATCACAGAGCTATGTGTCCAATTGGAGCCTGACCCGATATCTGCTATCCGTCACCCACTGGGATCCCCCCCTCTTATGCAAGTGCTATCTGGACTCCGTTTCCTGGCAACTGGTTCTTTCCAAGTGACAGTGGGCTTGGCAGCAGGAATGTCATAGCCAATGTTTTCAATAGTGCTGACAAGAGCGTTGTCTGCCCTGATAAAACATGTGCAGCTATATTGTTTTCCTCCAGGTTGAGGATTTGGCCACTGTGAAGGCCGAGTGTTATGCAATGGGACATATCCCCAACATAAATGGGGCGACTGATGGTACACATATTGCATTCCCCCCCTGCAGAATGAACAGGTGTTCAAGAATCGAAAGAGTTTCCACTCCATGAATGTGCAGATGGTGTATTTGGTGGACCAGTACATCTCCCATGTCAATGCTAAGTATCCTGGGTCGGTGCATGATGCCTTTGTCCTAAGAATAGCAGCATTCCAAATGTGATGGGCCAACTACAGAGGCACAGGGTGTGGCTAGTAGGTGAGCCCTGGTTCCCACCCAGTATATGTTGGTGCATGGGTATGGTGTGGGCCATATAGGATAGTGTGTGGCTAAATGTTATCCCTCTATATCTGCAGGTGACTCTGGTTACCCAGACCTATCATGGCTGCTGACCCCTGTGAGGAATGCCAGGACAAGGGCTGAAGAACATTATAATGAAGCACATGGGTGAACCAGAAGGATCATTGAAAGGACCTTTGGCCTCCTGAAGGACAAGTTCCAGTGCCTCCATCTAAGAGGTGGATCCCTGTGCTACTCAGCCAGGAAGTTCTGTCAGACAGTAGTGGCATACTGCATGTTTGTAGGAGGCTGGACTGGCTTGTAGTGAGTACCAAGGGGTACTTGCACCTTGCACCAGGCCCAGTTATCCCTTATTAGTGTATAGGGTGTCTAGCAGCTTAGGCTGATAGATAATGGTAGCTTAGCAGAGCAGCTTAGGCTGAACTAGGAGACGTGTGAAGCTACTACAGTACCACTTAGTGTCATATGCACAATATCATAAGAAAACACAATACACAGTTATACTAAAAATAAAGGTACTTTATTTTTATGACAATATGCCAAAGTATCTTAGAGTGTACCCTCAGTGAGAGGATAGGAAATATACACAAGATATATATACACAATAGCAAAAATATGCAGTATAGTCTTAGAAAACAGTGCAAACAATGTATAGTTACAATAGGATGCAATGGGGAAACATAGGGATAGGGGCAACACAAACCATATACTCCAAAAGTGGAATGCGAACCACGAATGGACCCCAAACCTATGTGACCTTGTAGAGGGTCGCTGGGACTATTAGAAAATAGTGAGAGTTAGAAAAATAACCCTCCCCAAGACCCTGAAAAGTGAGTGCAAAGTGCACTAAAGTTCCCCTAAGGACAAAGTAGTCGTGTTAGAGGAATAATGCAGGAAAGACACAAACCAGCAATGCAACAACTGTGGATTTCCAATCTAGGGTACCGGTGGAACAAGGGGACCAAGTCCAAAAGTCACAAGCAAGTTGGAGATGGGCAGATGCCCAGGAAATGCCAGCTGCGGGTGCAAAGAAGCTTCTACTGGACAGAAGAAGCTGAGGTTTCTGCAGGAACGAAAAGGGCTAGAGACTTCCCCTTTGGTGGACGGATCCCTCTCGCCTTGGAGAGTCGTGCAGAAGTGTTTTCCCGCCGAAAGGACGCCAACAAGCCTTGCTAGTTGCAAATCGTGCATTTGGCGTTTTTGGACGCTGCCGGGGCCCAGGAGGGACCAGGAGGTCGCAAATTGGACCTGAAGAGAGAGGGGACGTCGAGCAAGACAAAGAGCCCTCACTGAAGCAGGTAGCACCCGGAGAAGTGCCAGAAACAGGCACTACGAGGATGCAAGAAACGGTGCTCGCCGGAGTTGCACAAAGGAGTCCCACGTCGCCGGAGACCAACTTAGAAAGTCGTGCAATGCAGGTTAGAGTGCCGTGGACCCAGGCTTGGCGGTGCACAAAGGATTTCCGCCGGAAGTGCACAGGGGCCGGAGTAGCTGCAAAGTCGCGGTTCCCAGCAATGCAGCCCAGCGAGGTGAGGCAAGGACTTACCTCCACCAAACTTGGGCTGAAGAGTCACTGGACTGTGGGGGTCTCTTGGACAGAGTCGCTGGATTCGAGGGACCTCACTCGTCGTGCTGAGAGGAGACCCAAGGGACCGGTAATGCAGCTTTTTGGTGCCTGCGGTTAGAGGGGGAAGATTCCATCAACCCACGGGAGATTTCTTCGGAGCTTCTGGTGCAGAGAGGAGGCAGGCTACCCCCACAGCATGCACAAGCAGGAAAACAGTCGAGAAGGCGGCAGGATCAGCGTTACAGAGTTGCAGTAGTCGTCTTTGCTACTATGTTGCAGGTTTGCAGGCTTCCAGCGCGGTCAGCAGTCGATTCCTTATCAGAAGGTGAAGAGAGAGATGCAGAGGAACTCGGCTGAGCTCATGCATTCGTTATCTCAAGTTTCCCCAGAGACAGAGACCCTAAATAGCCAGAAAAGAGGGTTTGGCTACCTAGGAGAGAGGATAGGCTACTAACACCTGAAGGAACCTATCAGCAGGAGTCTCTGACGTCACCTGGTGGCACTGGCCACTCAGAGCAGTCCAGTGTGCCAGCAGCACCTCTGTTTCCAAGATGGCAGAGGTCTGGAGCACACTGGAGGAGCTCTGGACACCTCCCAGGGGAGGTGCAGGTCAGGGGAGTGGTCACTCCCCTTTCCTTTGTCCAGTTTCGCGCCAGAGCAGGGGCTAAGGGGTCCCTGAACTGGTGTAGACTGGCTTATGCAGAATTGGGCACATCTGTGCCCAAGAAAGCATTTCCAGAGGCTGGGGGAGGCTACTCCTCCCCTGCCTTCACACCATTTTCCAAAGGGAGAGGGTGTCACACCCTCTCTCAGAGGAAGTTCTTTGTTCTGCCATCCTGGGCCAGGCCTGGCTGGACCCCAGGAGGGCAGATGCCTGTCTGAGGGGTTGGCAGCAGCAGCAGCTGCAGAGAAACCCCAGGAAGGGCAGTTTGGCAGTACCAGGGTCTGTGTTACAGACCACTGGGATCATGGGATTGTGCCAACTATGCCAGGATGGCATAGAGGGGGCAATTCCATGATCATAGACATGTTACATGGCCATATTCGGAGTTACCATTGTGAAGCTACATATAGGTAGTGACCTATATGTAGTGCACGCGTGTAATGGTGTCCCCGCACTCACAAAGTTCAGGGAATTGGCTCTGAACAATGTGGGGGCACCTTGGCTAGTGCCAGGGTGCCCTCACACTAAGTAACTTTGCACCTAACCTTTACCAGGTAAAGGTTAGACATATAGGTGACTTATAAGTTACTTAAGTGCAGTGTAAAATGGCTGTGAAATAACGTGGACGTTATTTCACTCAGGCTGCAGTGGCAGGCCTGTGTAAGAATTGTCAGAGCTCCCTATGGGTGGCAAAAGAAATGCTGCAGCCCATAGGGATCTCCTGGAACCCCAATACCCTGGGTACCTCAGTACCATATACTAGGGAATTATAAGGGTGTTCCAGTAAGCCAATGTAAATTGGTAAAAATGGTCACTAGCCTGTCAGTGACAATTTGGAAAGAAATGAGAGAGCATAACCACTGAGGTTCTGATTAGCAGAGCCTCAGTGAGACAGTTAGTCACTACACAGGTAACACATTCAGGCACACTTATGAGCACTGGGGCCCTGGGTTACCAGGGTCCCAGTGACACATACAACTAAAACAACATATATACAGTGAAAAATGGGGGTAACATGCCAAGCAAGATGGTACTTTCCTACAATGTTGCACAACCTGGCCCTCATTACAACCCTAGCAGTAAATGCCGCTTACCGCCGTGCAGAAGACCGCCAATATACCGCTGCGGCCGCGGAATTCCGCTACAGCTATTACGACCCACAGCTCGGAATCCGCCATAATACAGACACCCACACAAGTCCGCCACACCAAAGGTCAGTGATAAACTGGCGATAACAAAACCTCCACCGTCATGCCAACAGGAATATGCCCACAGTATCACGACCCACGAATCCACGAGGCAGTCTTTTAACCGCGGTATTCCATTGGCGGTACACACTGCTGCGCTCAAAATACACACACATTTACAAAACACAACCACATTGGACAAATCGAAATACACACACCTAACACACATACACACACCACACCCACACACCCAATCCAATATAAAACACACACCTACATCACCCACAAACCCTTAGTACCAGAATTCTGATACCACGCCAGAGAGAGACACCACCATAAACAACACCAGCATCCACAGACACACAACACCATCACTTACATAACAGCACCTCAAACAACACACAACAACACATCCCCTCACACATCACAATACACACCACCTCACACATATCCCACACCACATCATGGCACCTCAACAACACCCCAGGTTCTCTGAGGAGGAGCTCAGGGTCATGGTGGAGGAAATAGTTCGGGTAGAGCCACAGCTATTCGGATCAGAGGTGCAGCATACCTCCATTGCAAGGAAGATGGAGCTATGGCGCAGAATCGTCGACAGGGTCAACACAGAGGGACAGCACCCCAGAACACGGGATGACTTCAGGAAGAGGTGGAACGACCTACGGGGGAAGGTGCGTTCTGTGGTCTCCAGACACCAGATTGCTGTACAGAGGACTGGCGGTGGACCCTCACCTCCTCACCCACAACTAACAACACGGGAGGAGCAGGTCTTGGCAATACTGCATCCTGAGGGCCTCCCAGGAGTAGCAGGAGGACTGGACTCTGGTAAGGCAAAGCTTTACTATTATATCCCCCACCCTACCTGCATGCCATCACATACTCCCACCCTCACCCCCATCACTCCAACACCTCACATATGCCCCATTATTACAACCCACCCATCCCAACACCAAGCCCTGCATGCAACACCAAAGCATGGACACCCATCACCAAAGCATGTCCACTACAGATACCCACACAGACCCCAAACCAAATATCACACAAGGACCAAGACAAGAATGCAAGCACTGGAGAACAGGGTCACTCACCCATTGCACACAATGGCACACACAGATGCAATAATCATGCCTTTACACCCCTGCAGAACCCCAACCCAACGTCACTGGACAGGAGGTACCAGACATGTCCAGTCCCCTCACAGAAGAGACCCACAGTGATGACAGCAGCTCTGCACAACCGGATCAAGATGACCAGCCCGGCCCATCAGGGACCTCGGGACAGTCGGTTCCCCTGACACTGGCACAAGCCACCACAGAGCCTCCCCCTCAGGAAACTCCAGCACAGCACCCTCCCAGTGGGCCCATCCCTCTGTCCCCAGGACACGTCAATCACCAGTGTGTCCACCACTACAGGGAACCCAGGCAAACCCACCAACCCAAAAAAATCAGGGACCCGGGGGCAGTGGCAGTGGGCACACGGTTCAGGGGACAGAGGATCAGGAAAACAGGGAAACTGGGAGGACTGCTGTGCGACAGGGAGAGGACAGGCCCAGGAACCCACTCTCCACGAGGCCCTCTCCAACATCATGGGAGCTTACCATCATTCCCAGGAGACGATGGCAACGGTACTGGCCAAGTTTCAGGAGACCAAGCGGCTGCAGGAGGAACACTATCTGGAGATCAGGGAGGACCTGAAGTCCATTAACAACACCCTGGTCACCACTGCAGGGGTGCTGCAAGGCCTTGTCAACACCAGGAGGGACACTGTGGCACAACAAGGGGCCCCTGACACTAGCCTGGACGATGAACAGCCCTCCACCTCCGCCAGCGCTAGTGGACAGGAGGCACTGCCACAGGAACAGGAACACAACACCAGCACCCCACCCCCTGCTGATAGAGAACCACCCTGCAAACGGTCCCTGAGATCCAGGAACAAGACAGAGAACATTGCCAAGACCCCTGCCAGGAAATGAGACCCCCCTGAATGTCACCCTTCTGTCCCACTTTGTCACCCTGTCCATCCTTAAACTGCCATTACTCCACTTCCTATGCCCCTTTGGACCATGCACAAATAGACTGGACTCTGCCATGGACATTCCTCCACCATCACCCCTACCCATTTTACAACCCCCTCCACTTATTTGCACAGAAATAAACACACTTCAATCACAAAACAATCTGGAGTCAGTCTGTGCTTTCACAAACGTGTAATTGCAATAACCATGGAATATATCAATGTCAATTTAATTGTTCACATACCGATGTAACACAGCTGTAGGGCTGGAGGAAATATAGCAGAGGGCACAAAGTGGGACCCACATCTTTGAAATGGAAAGGTAAAGTGACAAGTCAGGGTCCATACACTGAGTGCAAATGACAGACTTATGCTAGCTCCAACAATAGTATGAGATGTGGGAGGCAGTGACATCTTCTTACCTGTGTCTCACTGGAAGTATTGTATGATTATGTTGTTTCTGTTGTTGATATCCTCTTCTTCTGCCTCCTCTTTTTCACTGTCCACAGGCTCCACAGCTGCCACAAGACCACCAGCTGGACCATCCTCCTGCAGAAAAGGCACCTGTCGTCGCAAAGCCAGTGTGTGCAGCATACAGCAGACCACGATGATCTGGCACACCTTCTTTGGTGAGTAGTAGAGAGAACCACCTGTCATATGGAGGCACCGGAACCTGGCCTTCAGAAGGCCAAAGGTGTGTTCAATCACTCTCCTAGTTCGCCCATGTGCCTCATTGTAGTGTTCCTCTGCCCTTGTCCTGGGATTTCTCATTGGGGTCAGTAGCCATGACAGGTTGGGGTAATCAGAGTCACCTGCAAATGTTGAGGGACAACTATTAGACACACACTAACCCGTAGGAACAACCCCATACCCAGACAACTATTCACACTGTATATGGTCCTTGTCCTCACCTATTAGCCACACATGGTGCCTCAGGAGTTGCCCCATCACATAAGGGATGCTGCAATTCCTCAGAATGTAAGCGTCATGCACTGAGCCAGGAAATGTGGCATTCACATGGGAGATGTACTGGCTGGCCAAACACACCATCTGCACATTCATAGAATGGTAGCTCTTCCGGTTTCTATACACCTGTTCACTCCTGCTGGGGGGTACCAAGGCCACATGTGTCCCATCAATGGCACCTATGATGTTGGGGATATGTCCCAGGGTATAAAAGCCACCTTCACCGTGGGCAAATTCTCCACCTGAGGGAACACGATGTAGCTGCGCATGTGTTTCAGCAGGGCAGACAACACTCTGGACAACACGTTAGAGAACATTGGCTGGGACATCCCTGATGCAATGGCCACTGTTGTTTGAAATGAACCACTTGCCAGGAAATAGAGCACTGACAGGACCTGCACTAGAGGGGGGATTCCTGTGGGATGGTGGATAGCTGACATCAGGTCTGGCTCCAGCTGGGTACACTGTTCATGGATTGTTGCACGATCAAGTCTGTAGGTGACTATTACGTGTCTCTCTTCCATTGTCAACAGGTCCACCAGCGGTCTGTACACCGGAGGATGCCGCCATCTCATCACCTGCCCCAGCAGACGTGCCCCATGGAGGAGAACAGCGAGCAGAGAGTCAGCAGACACTGAAGTATCACAACATGTCATTTGCACACATTTATTAATCCGCAATGTGCCTGTTACTGTGTGTATTCAAGGCCTACATTGGTGTGACGCAGTTAATATTAATGCCATGTGGCCCCCTGAAATGGCGGCTGCCTGACCTGTAAGGGGGGACATTGGGATATGAGGTAACTGCGCTGGCGTTGTATACCGTTGCAGTAGGCGGTTAAAGACCGCGGCGCAATCCTGCATTGGTTGACATTGGAACCTATGGGTCCGAGGAGCCAATGACGATGTACGGCGGTGGTGACGGTACGCACTGCCGCAGACATGACCGCCATTTTCTGTCTGTTCACTCAATTGATACCTGACCTTCAACAGGAGAGGACCTACACTGCAAGTGCTGCTTTGACCTCAGTCTGGAAGCGATGATGGCTCATGTGTCTGGGGAAAGGGCCCCTACCTTCACTTCGGAGGAGTTGGAGAAACTAGTGGATGGCATCCTCCCCCAGTACACACAACAGTATGGTCCTCCAGACAAACAGGTGAGTACACTGTGAGCATGCTGAATGGGCAATACCTGTTTGGAGTGGTGTGGATGGAAGATAAATGGGGGGGGGGGGCTGAGGCCTGCGTGTGCGGACAGTGAGTGTATGTGCGTCAAGGCAAGGGTGGGATAGTGGGCCAATGAGTATGACTGTCCGGACGGGTAAAGATTTTCCTTTTCCCCTGTACTATTCCTCTAGGTCAGCGCCCACCAGAAGAAGGCTATTTGGCGTGCCATCGCCAAGGACGTCCGGACCCTGGGGGTCCACCACAGATGGAGCACCCACTACCGGAAAAGATGGGAGGACCTTCGTTGCTGGGGCAAGAAGACTGCGGAGGCCCAGCTGGGGATGGCATCCCAACGTGGGAGGGGTGCCCGTTGCACCATGATCCCCTGATGTTCCGGATCCTGGCGGTGGCGTATCCGAAGCTGGATGGGCGCTTGAGGGCATCACAGCAGCCACAAAGGGGTGAGTACACTCTCATTCAACTGACTCTGCGCGCATCACAAGGTGTCTGGTTGGGGGAGGTAGGCAGTGGATTCCCCTAGGCCAGGGCCATCTTGGTTGGCAAGGTCCCTTGTGAGGCAGGCTCAGTGGCAGCCCAACCCCACTAGTGGTTAGTGCCATCTACACCTAGTCAGGCTCCTGTGACTTCCATGTGTGCAGCAATCGGGCTTAGGCCTTGTACCCCATGGGCATGTGATCAATCTAGGAACTATAAGTGCATGGTGTAGTGCAGAGGGCTGCTGTGTCTGTAGTGTCCGCCAACGGTAGTGGTGTTGCATGCACTGAACATGTCTTTCTTCTGTCTCCCCCCCCCCTTTTTGTGGTCTCCCTGTTCTTGTGTGCAATAGCATCATCAGGCAGAGGAGCATTGGCACCGGAGCATAAGGGAGATGCATCCCACTTGGCCCTGGCGGGCGAAACAACAGAGTCTGAAGCCACCAGTGGGACGGAGGGCGAGGGGAGCTCCACGGCGGGGGCAGGAGTTGACCGCAGTGACAGCGACTCCTCCTCTGATGGGAGCTCCTTGAAGTGGCGGGCCCCTTTGTGCTCCTCCCACATCAACAGGTACAGCGCCACCCCCCCTACCAGCATCGCCCTCCCAGCAGCCCCTCAGCGTGTGTCCCGTGCCCGCTCACCCAGGAGGGTGGACATCTCCTTCGCCTCAGGCACCTCAGGCCCTGCCCCAGTCAGCCCTACTGCCCTCAGTAAGGAGGCTATTGACCTCCTGAGATCCCTCACTGTTGGGCAGTCTACCATTCTGAATGCCATCCAGAGTGTTGAGAGGCATTTGCAACAAACAAATGCATACCTGGAGGGCATTCATTCTGGCCAGGCAGTCCAACAGAGAGCATTTCAGGCTCTGGCCTCAGCACTGAAGGCAGCCATTGTCCCTGTGTCCAGCCTCCCCCCTCCAACTTCCTCCACCCAGACCCAATCACCTGTACCTCAGCCTGTCCCAAGCACACCATCAGACCTGCATGCACACACCTCAACACACAAGGGTGGCTCAGGCAAACATAAGCACCACACATCCAACAGGCACTCACACAAGCATCATACCCATGCACATATACCAACATCCACTGCCTACACAAACGCAGACACACACCCACCCAACAGCCATCCACCTCACAACAGCCTCCAGCCCATGCACCTTCACCCAAATTCAGCAGATGTACACCTCCTACAACCACTACCTCTACCTCCACTCCCATACCCCCTCCATCTACCCATCCCAGTGTGTCTAAAAAACTTTTCCTGGCTAATATTGACCTCTTCCCTACACCTCCCCCCTCCTTCCCCTAGGGCCAGGCTTTCTAGGTCCCAGCCCAGCCCCTCAGCCACCACATCCCCAGGCACAGTGGTGCCAGCAACTGCGGGGTCATGGAGTGCGCCAACCATCATGGCTGCCAGTGTTCCACAGAGCGAGGGCAAGGACATTCTGACACCTGCCAAGGTGAAAAAGGTGCCCACATCCCGGAGGGAGAAGCCGAAAACACCTGCCACCAAGGGGTCAGGAAAAACGAAAGGGGATAGTGGCAAGACAGCTGCGCCACCATCAAAGGTGGGGAAGGGCCAGAAACTGAAGGGCAGGAGAGGGCATGGTGGCACCGACTGAGGGACCAGTGTCACACCTTCTGTCCACGTCGACGCCAACTTGTATGATGGAGAACACCGCCACCTGCACCGCCACAGACCCCGCCGCCAGCACCGCCGCCACAGACCCCGCAGCCAGCACAGCCGCCACAGACCCCGCAGCAAGCACTGTTGCCATAGACCCCGCAGCCAGCACTGCCGCCACAGACCCCGCCGCCAGCACCGCCACCACAGACCCCGCAGCCAGCACTGCCGCCACAGACCCCACCGCCAGCACTGCCACGACTGACACCGCCGCAAGCACTGCTGAGACTGACACCGCCGCAAGCACCGCCAGCGGCCCCGCAACATCCTCAGCCAGTGGCACCATCGCAGACATGGCTACCATCCCCAGTGGTCAGTCATCCGAGGCTGGTGGTGAGTTCCAGGACCCTGGCGGGCTTCCATGAAGCATCACTGTCATCACAGTTGTCACCTGCATATGGAATGCGAAGCCGCAGCAGTGTGGGGTGTAGGAGGCTGGCCTGGCTTTTAGTGAGTACCTGTGGTACTTACACCGTGTGCCAGGTCCAGTTATCCCTTATTAGTAGAATATAGGTGTTTCTAGCAGCTTAGGCTGATAGAAGGTAGCTATGGCAAAGCAGCTTAGGCTGAACTAGGAGACATGCAAAGCTCCTACTATACCACTTATATCATATAGCACAATATCATAAGAAAACACAATACTCAGAGTTACTAAAAATAAAGGTACTTTATTTTTATGACAATATGCCACAAGTATCTCAGTGAGTACCCTCAGTAAGAAGGTAAGTAATATACACAAGTTATATGTACACAAACCCGAAACAGGTAAGTAAGAGTCGGGAAAGTAATGCAAACAGTGTAGAATTACAATAGGATGCAATAGGTGAACATAGGTCTAGGGGCAACACAAACCATATACTCCAAAAGTGGAATGCGAATCACGAATGGACCCCAGACCTATGGGAGCTTGTAGAGGGTCGCTGGGACTAAAAGAAAACAGTCAGGGCATCCAAGATACCCCACCCCAAGACCCTGAAAAGTAAGAGTAAAGTACACCTACTACCCCAAAAGAACACAATGGTCATGATAGGGGGATTTTGTACGAACCACAAACACCAGCAAAGCACTGAAGACAGATTCCTGGACCTGAGGACCTGCAAAGCAAGGGGACCAAGTCCAAGAGTTGCGATAGTGTCCAGGGGGGGCAGGAGCCCAGAAAACCGCGGCTTAAGGTGCAAGGATGCCGCCTCCGGATGGAAGAAGCTTGGAGTTCTGCAACAACGAAGAGGACTAGGAACTTCTCCTTTGGACGGAAGATGTCCCACGTCGTGACAGAAATACTGCAAACAATCCTTGATAGCTGCAAGGTTTGCAGTAGAGGCTTTTGGGTGCTGCTGGGGAGCAGAAAGGACCAGGACGTTGCCCCTTGGAGGAGGAGACAGAGGGGTCACTCAGCAACTCAGAGAGCCCCCACAGAAGCAGGCAGCCCCTGCAGAAGTTCCAGAGCAGGCACTTAGAAGATTTGTGAACCAGAGCTGGTTCAGAGTCACAAAGGAGGGTCCCACAACGTCGGAGTCCAACTTAGAGGGTTGAGCACTACATGATGGAGTGCTGGGGACCCAGGCTAGGCTGTGCACGAAGGAAATCCCCACAGGAGCCGGAGCAGCTGCAAATCACGCAGTACACAGGTTTGCAGTCTAGTGTGGGGAGGCAAGGACTTACCTCCACCAAACTTGGACTGAAGGATCACTGGACTGTGGGAGTCACTTGGATAGAGTTCCTGTGTTCCAGGGACCACGCTCGTCAGGATGAGAGGGGACCCAGAGGTCTGGTGATGCAGTCTTTTGGTGCCTGCGTTAGCAGGGGGAAGATTCTGTCGACCCACAGGAGATTTCTTCTTGGCTCCCAGTGCAGGGTGAAGGCAGATAACCCCCAGAGCATGCACCACCAGGAAACAGTCGAGAAAGCCGGCAGGATGAGGCTCTACAATGTTGCTGGTAGTTGTCTTGCTACTTTGTTGCAGTTTTGCAGGCGTCCTGGAGCAGTTAGCAGTCGATCCTTGGCAGAAGTCGAAGAGGGAAGTGCAGAGGAACTCTGGTGAGCTCTTGCATTTGTTATCTGAAGAATACCCCATAGGAGAGACCCTAAATAGCCAGACAAGGAGGTTTGGCTACCAAGAAAGGAGGTTTGGCTACCAAGAGAGGTAAGAACCTATCAGAAGGGGTCTCTGACGTCACCTGCTGGCACTGGCCACTCAGAGCAGTCCAGTGTGCCCCCAACACCTCTGTTTCCAAGATGGCAGAGGTCCGGGACACACTGGAGGAGCTCTGGTCACCTCCCCTGGGAGGTGCTGGTCAGGGGAGTGGTCACTCCCCTTTCCTTTGTCCAGTTTCGCGCCAGAGCAGGGCTGGGGGATCCCTGAACCGGTGTAGACTGGCTTATGCAGAGATGGGCAGCATCTGTGCCCATCAAAGCATTTCCAGAGGCTGGGGGAGGCTACTCCTCCCCAGCCCTTCACACCTATTTCCAAAGGGAGAGGGTGTAACACCCTCTCTCAGAGGAAATCCTTTGTTCTGCCTTCTGGGCCAGGGCTGCCTGGCCCCAGGAGGGCAGAAACCTATCTGAGGGGTCGGCAGCGCAGCAGCTGCAGTGGAAACCCCGGAAAGGCAGTTTGGCAGTACCCGGGTTCTGTGCTAGAGACTCGGGGGATCATGGAATTGTTCCCCCAATACCAGAATGGTATTGGGGTGACAATTCCATGATCTTAGACATGTTACATGGCCATGTTCGGAGTTACCATTGTGACGCTATACATAGGTAGTGACCTATGTATAGTGCACGCGTGTAATGGTGTCCCCGTACTCACAAAGTCTGGGGAATTTGCCCTGAACGATGTGGGGGCACCTTGGCTAGTGCCAGGGTGCCCACACACTAAGTAACTTGGCACCCAACCTTCACCAGGTGAAGGTTAGACATATAGGTGACTTATAAGTTACTTATGTGCAGTGAAAAATGGCTGTGAAATAAAGTGGCCGTTATTTAACTCAGGCTTCAGTGGCAGGCCTGTGTAAGAATTGCCTGAGCTCCCTACGGGTGGCAAAAGAAATGCTGCAGCCCATAGGGATCTCTTGGAGACCCAATACCCTAGGTACCTAAGTACCAGATACAAGGGAATTATATGGGTGTACCAGTGTGCCAATGAGAATTGGTAAATTTAGTCACTAGCCTGCAGTGACAAATTTAGAAAGCAGAGAGAGCATAAACACTGAGGTTCTGGTTAGCAGAGCCTCAGTGATACAGTTAGGAACCACACAGGGAACACACACAGGCCACAAACTTATGAGCACTGGGGTCCTGGCTAGCAGGATCCCAGTGACACATAACAAACACACTGACAACATATGTTTTTCACTATGAGCACTGGGCCCTGGCTAGCAGGATCCCAGTGAGACAGCGAAAAAACCCTGACATATACTCACAAACAGGCCAAAAGTGGGGGTAACAAGGCTAGAAAGAGGCTCCCTTCCTACATGGGATATGTTGCTGCCTCCATGGAGTATCATGGTACCTGTACCTTGGCAATCTCGTGGCACACACACCCAGGTGAGGGAATTGTACTGGCCACACTGCACGTGGAGCATTCGGGCACCAGGGCCCCTCCAGAACCAGTGGAGATTGACGTGCACTACCTCAGTCCTTGGCATGAGGAAGCACTCTGGGCACCAAGCCCCCTCCAGAACCAGTGGAGTATCTCATCTTCTACCTCAGTCCTTGGCAGGATGAAGCACTCTGGGCACCAAGCCCCCTCCAGAACCAGTGGAGAAAGGCATCCGCTACCTCAGTCCTTGGCAGGATGAAGCTCTCTGGGCACCAAGCCCCCTCCAGAACCAGTGGAGTATCTCATCCACTACCTCAGTCCTTGGCAGGATGAAGCACTCTGGGCACCAAGCCCCTCCAGAACCAGTGGAGTATCTCATCCACTACCTCATTCCTTGGCAGGATGAAGCATGCTGGGCACAAAGCCCTCTCCAGTACCAGTGGAGAATGTTATCCACTTGAGAGACTGTGGCTTTGCACTCCCCAGGATAAAGCAGTGGGCAAACCACCCACTGAAAAGACTTGAGAAACTGTGGCTTTGCACTCCCCAGGATAATGCAGTGGGCAAACCACCCATTGAAAAAACTTGAGAGACTGTGGCTTTGCACTCCCCAGGATAAAGCAGTGGGCAAACCACCCACTGAAAAGACTTGAGAGACTGTGGCTGTGCACTCCCCAGGATAATGCAGTGGGCAAACCACCCACTGAAAAGACTTGAGAGACTGTGGCTTTGCATTCCCCAGGATAAAGCAGTGGGCAAACCACCCACTGAAAAGACTTGAGAGACTGTAGCTTTGCACTCCCCAGGATACATCAATGGGCATGGAGCCCCCTCGTGGAGCAGTGGCCATGTGCGTTCATCAAGCTGAGGTGCCCCCCCTCCCCTGAGGTGCCTGTATATTTTCTATGTGATGCCCCTCCAGTGTTCTCTACATTTGGAGTCAGGTATCATGTGTGGGCCTCACCCGTGTATTTTGGGCCCAGTGGTCCACAGGCAATGATTGGTGCACTACCCGGACTTGTGTAGTTGGTGTACATATTTGTATGTACTGGATTTTGACTTCTGACTAATGGATTTTTATTGATTACAATTGTGACAATCATTTCCTTTTGTCCTTGCGTTATTCAAGGGGGGGTGTATATGTCATGTTGCAGCATGTATTTGTGTGTCTGGTGTTGTGGGTGAGGGTGCGGGTGGGGTGTTGCATGTGTGTGTCACTCTCTTTTCCCTCCCTACCCCCCTTGTGTTGTAGGTGCAGTACTCACTGTGGTCATCGCCGCCGTTATTGGAGCTCCTGATAGAGGAGCAGGAAGACCATCGCCGGCAGTATCTGCAATTCGGGCTCCATGGCGTTCTGGTTCCTCGTGGGGTGTGGAGAGGTGAGTGTTTTCCCTTCTGTGTACTGTTTCCGCCGTGTTTTTATTCGCGTTAGTTCCGCCCCGGAAAAGGTGGCGGATAGCCGTGTTGTGATAGGGCGGGCGGTACATTGTCTTCCGCCTGTCTGTTGGCGGTGTCCGCCGCGCTGTTTGTTTGTACTGCCGTGGCGGTCAGAGTGTTAAAAGTGGCTGTCTATGTTGGCGGTTTCCGCCGCGGTCGTAATCCCATTTTTTTTCTGCCGGCCTGTTGCCGGTATTACTGCCGCTTTAACACCGACCGCCAGGGTTGTAATGAGGGCCCATGTCCCTTTTCTGCAGGAGGAGGAGACTGGAGATACCCGTGTGGCAGCAGTAGACCCTGTGGACAGTGAGAATGAGGAGGCAGAGGATGAGGACAACAGAACATCAGTTATACAACAGTAGTTCCAATGACACACAGGTAGGACAGTGTAACTTTAAATTTCAATGACTTTGGTTGTAATCTGTATGGCAATGGCATGCTGATATTGCCCACTTCTATGCACACTTACTGTTCCCTCTGGCAATTCATTTGGAGATGTTGGTGACTTGACATATACTCCTGGTGTGATCACTACAGCCAGCTACAGGTCATTGATCTATGCTCATTCTATGTACAGTTAATTTGCAATGTTTTTACCTGTTTAAAAAAAAGACATATTTGATATACATGACATACTCCAAATGGATTTTTTCAAAGGGTGTTTATTGAAGTGCTAACATATAGGGGGAAAGTGCAATGGGATGGGTTGATGATGGAGGAAAGTCCAGGGTATTGTTCCAGTCTGTTTGTAGCACAGGTGTATTGTCCAAGGAGACATAGGAAGAGGAGCAATGGCAGTTCGAGGTGGACAGGGTGACACTGAGTGGGACTCAAGAGGGACAATCAGGAGAGTCTCATTTCCTGGCGGGGGTCTTGGCAAGTGTCTCCGGCTTCTCTCTGGATCGCAAGGAACGTTTGCGGGGTGGTTTACCTTCAGCAGGGGGAAGGGTGCTGGGGGCCTGTGAGTCCTGTGGCGGGGCCTCCTGGCCACTAGTGGAAGTGGAAGGCTGTTCAGATGTATGGCTAGTGGCAGGGGCCCGCTGGGGTGAGACTGCCTCACTCATAATGTTGGCCATGTCTGCCAGCACCCCTTCTATAGAGATCAGGGTGTTGTTAATGGCCTGCAAGTCTTCCCTGATCCCCTGGTACTGTCCCTCCTGCAGCCGCTTGTTCTCCTGCACGTTGTCCAGGATCTGGCCCATCGTGTCCTGGGAATGTTGATAGGCTCCCAGGATCTCGGAGAGTGCCTACTGGAGAGGCACTTACCTGGGCCTGTCCTCTCCCTGGCACACGGCACTCCTTCCAGTTTCCCTGTTGGCCTGTGCCTCTGTCCCCTGAACTGTGTGCCAACTGCCATTGACCCCAGGTCCCTGATTGTCTTGTGTGCGAGGGTTGGCCTGGGGGCCCTGTAGAGGTGGACACACTGCTGATTGACATGTCCTGGGGACAGAGGTGTGGGTACGCTGGGAGGGTGCTGTGGTGTTGGATCCTGATAGGGGAGGCTCTGTGGTGGTGTGTGACAGGGCTTGAGTACCCGGCTGTCCAATGGTCCCTGATGGGCCAGGTAGGTCATCCAGATCCTGAAAACCAGAGTTACTGTCATCACTGTGGGCCTCTTCAGTTTGGGGACTGGATATTGCTGGCACCTGCTCCCCACTGACATTGGCTGGAGTACCTGTGGGGATGTAAATGATGTGTTATGGTTTATGTGTTTGACAAATTGTACATCCGTGGCTTCTCCTCCATGGTTGGATTTGCCCTGCCAGCTTTCACTTGTGTATGTTAGTGTATGGTGGGATTGTTAGTTCTCTATGGTGTGCATGCTTTAGTGATGAGTGTCCATGCAGGGCTGTGAGGGGTGTCCATGCATTGGTACAGCATGCAGGGCTTGGCATTGGGATAAATGAGATGCGATGGTGGAGTGTGTTAGATGTAGTGGAGTGATGGAAGTGAGGGTGAGGGTATGTGATGGCATGCAGGTAGGGGGTGATAATAGTAGAGAGTTGACTTACCAGAGTCCAGTCCTCCTCTGTCTCCGGCGAGGCCCTAAGGATGCAGTAATGACAAGACTTGCTCCTCCCATGCTCTGTGATGTGGGGGAGGAAGTGGGGGTCCACTGCCAGTCCTCTGGATAGCGAGCTGGTGTCTTGCTGCTATGGAACGTAACTTCCCCGTAAAGTCATTCCACCTCTTCCTGATGTCATCCCTAGTTCTGGGGTGCTGTCCCACGGCATTGACCCTGCCCACGATTCTCCGCCATAGCTTCATAGCTATAGATATCAGCTGCACCTGTGTTCCAAATAGCTGTGGCTCTACCCTGATAATTTCCTCCACCATGACCCTTAGCTCCTCCTCTGTGAAACAGGGCTGTCTTTCTCAAGCTATGGGTGTTATGTGAGGTGTGTTGGTGAGGGTGTGTTGGGTAATGTGTTGGGGTGTGTGATGTGGAGTGCATGAGTGGTGTATAGGTGTGAGTAGTGTGTGGCTCTAGTTGTGTCAGTTGTCTTGGAGTCTCTCTGGTGGCAATGCTTTGTAGTCGTAAAGGGTTGTGGGTAATGTGGGTGTGTGTTTTATAGTGGTGTGGGGTGTGTATGAGTGTCAGGTGTGTGTTGTTTGAATTGTCCAATGTAGTGTTGTTTTGTATGTGGGTATTGTAGGAGGCTGGCCTGGTTTGTAGTGGGTACATTAGGTACTTAAACCTTATACCAGGTCCAGTTATCCCTTATTAGTGAAGTAGTAGTGATCTAGCAGCTTAGGCTGATAGAGGTAGCTATAGCAGAGCAACTTAGGCTGAACTAGGAGACATACAAAGCTCATGCAATACCATTTATAGTTACACAGTACTTATACACAAGTAAAGACAATACTCAGTATTACCAAAAATAAAGGAAGTTTATTTGGGTGACACAGTACCAAAAACATCTTAGAGGCAATACTCCTTCTGGAGGTAAGTATTATACACAATATATACACTAGTCACCAAAATAAGGTAAGTAATTAGACATAGGATAGTGCAAACAACAGGAAATGTATAGAATGCAATGGGAGAAAATAGGTCTAGGGGCAACACAAACCATATACTAAGAAAGTGGAATGCGAATCACGAATTCTCCCCTAGACAAGTGTAGTGTGTACAGAATCACTGGGAGAGTAAGAATACAGTAAAGGTAAGAAAATTATCCCACCCCAGAGCCCAGAAAAGCAGGAGTACAGTACAGCAAGTTTCCTTAGGACAAACTACACCTTGTGATGTGGATTATTGCAGTAACCAACCAAGTCTACAAACAACAACTGGTAGATTCCTGGACCTGAAGACCTGCAAAAGAAGGGGACCAAGTCCAGAAGTCGAAAGTAGTTCCAGGAAGACAGGAGCCCCTGCCAACCCAGAAGAGGGTGCAAAAGAAGAGTCCCAGTTGGACGAAGACTGCAGGAATGCACCCTAGGAAGATGCCAGCAGGTTCCAAAGGATGTCCCACAACATGAAGATGGATGCAGATGTGATTTCATGTTGGAAGTCGCCAACAAGCCTTGGTTGCGACAAAGTTGTGTTTTGTGTCAAAATGGCGCTGGCTGGACCCAGGACTGACCTGGGGGCCTCAACTCTGTGTGAGGAGGAAGAGGGGGCTGCCAGCACTTTAGAGAGCCCTCAGGATGTCAGCCAGCACCCACTGGAGTCCTGGGACAAGGGGAAAAAGGAGGTGCAAAACGCGGTTGGTGTAGCACTGCAAAGAAGGGTCCCACGCCGCTGGAGGTCAACTCAGCGAGTTGAGCATCGCAGGATAGAGTGCTGGGGACCTGGGCCAGGCTGTGCACGAAGGAATTTTGCAAGTAGTGCAGAGGCCTCAGGAGGTGAAGAAGACGTGGTGCACAGGGGTACTGTTGTTCTCAGGGAAGGCAAGGTCTTACCTCCTCCAAATTGCATCAGCAGGACCTCAGGACAGCCTATGTTGATGGGGTCCGCCCTCTGTGTTTTTCTAGGAGCTCGCTCGTCGCTGTGAGAGGAGTCCAGGAGTACCGGTCATTGACTTAGAAGGTGCCTGCATGAGCAGGGAAGTGACTCTGTCACCCCACGGGAGATTTCTTTGGTCCTTCTGGTGCAGGGTGAAGACAGGGAGTCCTCAGAGCATGCACACCATGGAAATTGTTGCAGTTGCTGTCTGGAGCTGAAGTTGCAGAAGAAAAGTGTCCCTTGTGGATACTTTGTTGCTGTTACAGCGGTTCCTTGAGCAGGCTGCGGTTGATCTGAGGTCAAGGGATGAAATAGTAGTTGCAGAGGATTCCTGCTGGAAACTTGCAAGTAGAATCTGAAGAGAACCCACAGGAGAGACCCTAAATAGCCCTGAGAGGGGGATTGGCTACCTTATCAGGTAAGGACCTATCAGGAGGGGTCTCTGACATCACCTGCTGGCACTGGCCACTCAGAGCCCTCCAGAATGCCCCCACACCTTTCAAAGCAAAATGGCTGAAGTCTGGGACACACTGGAGGAGCTCTGGGCACCACTCCTAGGGTGGTGATGGACAGGGGAGTGGTCTGTTTCACACCAGAGCAGGGGACAAGGGGTCCCTGAACCGGTGTAGACTGGCTTATGCAAGGAGGGCACCATCTGTGCCCTTCAAAGCATTTCCAGAGGCTGGGGGAGGCTACCTCTCCCCAGCCTGTAACACCTATTTTAAAAGGGAGAGGGTATAACACCCTGCTCTCAGAGGAAATGCTCTGTTCTGCCTTCCTGGGACTGAGCTGGTCAGACCCCAGGAGGGCAGAACCCTGTCTGTGAGGTGGGAGGAGCTGTAGCTGCAGTACAGGCCTCAGAGAGCTGGTTTGTCAGTACTGGGGGTCCATAGTGGAGCCCCCAGGATGCATGGAATTGGCTCCCCAATACCAGATTTGGAATGGGGGGACAATTCCATGAACTTAGACACCTTGCCTGGCCATATTCGGAGTTAACATTGTGAAGCTACATATAGGTATTGACCTATATGTAGTGCACACGTTTAATTGCGTCCCCGCACTCACAAAGTCCCGGGAAATTGCCCTGAACTATGTGGGGGGTACCTTTGCTAGTGCAAGGGTGCCCTCACACTTAGTAACTTTGCACCTAACCTTCAGCAAATGAAGGTTAGACATATAGGTGACTTATAAGTTACTTCAGTGCAATGAAAATGGCTGTGAAATAACGTGTGCGTTATTTCACGCAGGCTGCAGTGGCAGTCCTATGAAAGGGTTTGTCTGAGCTCCTTATGGGTGGCAAAAGTAATGCTGCAGCCCATAAGGATCTCCTGGAACCCCCATGCCCTGGGTACCTAGGTACCATATACTAGGGACTTATAAGGGGGGGGTTCAGTGTGCCAATTTAAATTGGTAAATTAAGTCACTAGCCTACAGTGACAAATTTAAAAGCAGAGAGAGCATTGAGGTTCTGGTTAGCAGAGCCTCAGTGACACAGTCAAGCACTATACAGACAAACACATTAGGCCATAAACTATGAGCATTGGGGTCCTGACTAGCAGGATCCCAGTGAGACAGGCAAAAACATACTGACATACAGGTAAAAATGGGGGTTACATGCCAAGAAAGATGGTACTTTCCTACAGGTGTCCATTGTGAGCGCAGCGGTATGTACCGCCAATAGTTTACCGCTGTTGAATGTACGCCATGGTGATTCGTGGGACATAATGTGGTGGGCACTGTTCTGTTGGCGGAACGGTGTGGGTTTTGATACTGGCAGTTTATCACTGACCTTTGTTCTGGACGATTTGTGTGTGTGGCTGAATTCTGTCGGATTAGTGTGTGTCATAATATAGTGAATGGATATCCGCCGCCGCCGCGGTAAGTTGCAGCTGTCAGCGTGGCGGTAACTGGGATTTACCACCTACGCCACAATAAGGGCCTATGTCTTCTACTGAGGCCACCCCTAGGCTTATCAAGACCACTAATGAGAACCTTAACTTTAAAAGTCTGAGGAGGCTTTGCTTAGAAAGAAGCTTAGGGATTGGGAAGAACCCTAATAAGGATTTCCTCTTAAATGTCCTCTTACAGGTGTATCTGATACAAACACTCTAGTTTTGCTTAGAAAGCCTATTCTACATTATATGTTCTTTACAGACTACTACAACCATTGGCATGGCTACAACTTGTAGGATAGTAGCCTCTTTCTAGCATGGTTACCCCCACTTTTGGCCTGTTTGTGAGTGTGTGTCAGTGGGTTTTTACTGTGTCACTGGGATCCTGCTAGCCAGGACCCCAGTGCTCATAGATACAAACCTTTATGTCAGTATATTTGCCTGTCTCACTGGGACCCTGCTAGCCAGGACCCCAGTGCTCATAGTTTGTGGCCAAAAAGGCCTTACCTGATAAGGTAGCCAATCCCCCTCTCAGGGCTATTTAGGGTCTCTCTTGTGGGTTCCCATCAGATTCTGCTTGCAAGTTTCCTTCAGGAGTCCTCTGCAACAACTTCAGACTCTTCTGACCTCAGATCAACTGCAGCCTGCTCCAAGAAACGCTGTAACTGCAACAAAGTGTCTACAAGAGACACTTTTCTTCAGCAACCTCAGTTCCAAGTCAGCAACTGCAACAGTTTCCACGGTGTGCATGCTCTGGGGGCTGGCATCCTGAGGGCTCTCTAAACTGCTGAGAGCTCCCTCTTCCTCCTCACACAGAGTTGAGGCCCCCAGTTCCCTCCTGGGTCCATCCAGCGCCATATTGATGCAAAACGCACTTTTGTCGTAGCCAAGGCTTGTTGGCGACTTCCAACACGAAATCTTGTCTGCAACGAACTTCACGCCATGGGACATCTTTTACATCATGCAGGAACCCTCTGGCATCTTCCTAGGGTGCATTCCTGCAGTCTTCGACTAACCAGGGACTCTTCTTTTGCACCCTTTTCTGCATTGACAGGGGCTCCTGTCCTTCCTGGAACTTCTTTCGACTTCTGGACTTGGGCCCCTTCCTTTGCAGGTCTTCAGGTCCAATAATCCAGCAGTTGTTCTTTGCAGACTTGGTTGGCTGCTGCAAAATCCCCAACACTGAGTACTATCTTTACTTGTGCATAAGTACTGTGTAACTATAAGTGGTATTGCATGAGCTTTGCGTGTCTCCTAATTCAGCCTAAGCTGCTCTGCTATAACTACCTCTATCAGCCTAAGCTGCTAGAACACTACTACATTTCACTAATAAGGGATAACTGGACCTGGTATAAGGTGTAAGTACCCAAGGTACCTACTACAAACCAAATACCAAACAGTCAGGATACAACACATCATTATATTGATAATACTGTAAATATATCTAAATGGAGTGCTAAAATCATGCATTGATATATGTAAATGGTAATAAGGGCATGAATAAGTGTAAGCTTTGAAGGGGCACAAAAGCATAAATAAGACAAGGTACATTGCAAGCCCACATTTATCATTGTGCCTGGGTACAATGTGGCACCACAAACATTTTAATAAAATTAACAACAGGGGTAAGCACACATACATATCACACCATTCAGTGCCTAATACATTGCTAGCCAAGTTATGAAACCTGTAAAATCACCATTGTCTGCATCACCATTCACAAGATAAATAAAGTATTTCCTACCATCACAAGTGGGATGCAGAGAGAGTCGCAGATCCTCAATAAGAATTCAGCAAATGTGTCCAAGGTGTATTTATTCTCGGAATATGGCACTGTGAATGCATTCTCCTGTGCAGATGGGTCAGTTCGACAATCAAGGGCCAACCTAAAACAAGCACAGAAGGATGCAAAGATCACTCAAAACGAAAGTGCTTTTTCTCCAGCTCTTGGTCTTGAAGAGCAAAATATGTCATAACTCTAATCAAAGCAGCTGTCAGATCCCCTTAAACTGCAGTTTAGGATCTTCATTTCACAGGGGAAGGTAATAAAACCTCTCCCACTTCTGGGGGAGATATGAGGCCCCCTAAAGTCAAACATCCATTTCTCAACACCAGATAGCAGGGCATAAAATCTTCCCACTGCAGGAGGAACTGCCTCTACTGCTGGACTACCAGTGGGAACTGCCTCTACTGCTGGACTACCAGTTTAAACATCAGGTGGTTGAGCACAATATAATTCAAACTGGAGGAGGAGGACACCGCATGAAATCTCACCTCAAAACGAAAAGATGTTTGTCTTGGCATTTGTTAATCATGTTTAGCTTTAATTACGTTTTTGGAAAATTCGGGAGCAAATATCATTGGTAAATACCAAATACAAGCTGTTAGGTGTTGAAGGCTTCTTTGGGTTATTGGCATGAGAAACTGAAGTACTGTAAGTATGAGCTTACTCATTGTACCTTCATCCAACTCTGACTAGGTGTGAGAAGTTCACATTATCTGCTCTTTTGTAACTACGCCAAGTTTCGCCAAAATCACATATACTTACATGAAATGTAAATCTGTCATTTTGCCCTATATTCCTGCGTGAAATGAGTTTGCACATCAGTTTTTGACACAACAGCACATTTAACCAAAAGCACACAAAACAACAGTCGCTTGCATCCTATTGGTCCTGTGCCATACATTTTTACCACAAATGGCGAGCAATTACGCAAAATGGCATAGTGGTGTAATTTCGGGAATTTTGCACAACCAAAGTACTGCGAGATTACTGAAAATATGTGACGTACATCGGTGTAAATGAAATTTATCCATTGGTCTAGTCCTGGCATCCCCTTCTTTGCTTCCAGAGCAAAAACAACAAGCACCATCATCATAAGCAGCATTACCGCCAATATACTTACCCACTACAACAAAATGCACCAGCACTGTAACCACCACAAACACCAGAACCACCACTGCAATCACCAAACACCATTACAAGCAGACTTACCACAAGTACAATTACTACGATAGCATTCACCATAACAAGCATCACCACTAGACCCACCGTTGACAGCATGTGTCATCATGAGCTTGTTCTTGATGGAAAAGTCTCAGCTTGGGACACATCACTGTGTATATCTCAAATGGAGACATTTTACACAGGGCCTTGAGTCTCCGGGAGGCCACTGGGAAAATTCCAAGGGATAAATAACTTTAGAGGAGATACCTACAAATATTTGTGAATGGGAAAAATCATAGATTTGCATCCGGGTGCAATAGTACATATAGATTTGCGATTCCCTTTGTGAATTGGTACCACATTCTCTATTGCTTGATTTTAATCGGCGTGTTTTAAACTCAAACATCCAATGTAATAATACTAAGTTCTTGAAATAAGTTTTAAAAAAACTAAATGTGTTGCTTTTTAAAAATTGAATGTGAGCCTTTTTATAGTTAGTATATACAGTAGTATTTCCGCAATGACTGCAAATTTGGATTGGAATATGGGATGAGAAAATAAAGTGAAACTCAAAAATCTGTTTGGATTAACTACTGCAGCAGATTGAGCCTGCTAAAGATACTTATTTTGCAAATAAATTGTGGGTCGTATCCATGGAAAATCAGCACCTTTGCACTTCAAAAGGAACCTAGTACTGGCCATATGCCCGCAGACAATGGCACAACCTCATCTTCTTCCGTATATGCAGAAAAAGCAAAGAAAGCCTCGACATCTCTACTGTAAGTATTCATGAACACACAATCAAGTTCACCAGAATGAGGTAATGATGAATGATGATTCAATTCTGGACAGGAGACGTGGTGCGAGGGGCTATCACCTGTGCGACTGTGGGAAACAAGTAAATGAGTGGAACCACTAGTGTTGCCACACTGGTGCTTTGAGGATCAGCCCGGTTCAGGATTCTGTCAGTTTGAGATTTTCGGCACAGGGTAAAAGGAGTAAAATAGGAATAAGCCCAGAAACTGTATTCAACAAGTCAGAAAAGCATACAGAGTCTTTAGGCAGAGATTTGTTAGATGGAAAAAGGATGCACTGCAGGGCGTTCTTGAAATTCTGTCAGTGGTCATCCTCCAACTGATCCCCTATAGAGTCAACTCTTGAATCAATTGGGTAAGGGACATCAGAAGGATCTTGATGAAAAAGATGCTTGGATGAGCCTGCTCTAGGTGGCTGAACATCATTTCTTTGTGAGAAAATGGCACCCCAACAAATAAGTGGCTGCCTGTAGAGACCCTTGATTAAACAAACGCAACTGCTGGGCAGACATCTTGTGAAAGACTATATTATTAGCAACCAAACCCTCATAAAGATACGTTACTTACATGTAATTCTATTTGTCTTTTATGGCAATCTTCAATGGGCCCACGCACAGGATGAAAGAGCACTATTAAATATTTGACATTTAAAATAGTCAGTTTTAAACACAAAAATATACTTTTAGTGAGTATCTCTGCAAGACAAATGTTGTGTATTTTTTTTTTAATTAAAAATGCAGTCAGTTTTGATTTAAACAAAATGTGAGTTTAATAATGTAACAAGAAACGTTGCTTTACATACCTTTTTTAGATGACAAATTCAAGAAAATGGTCAATGTTGCTATTTAGGCCTGAGTCCTCAGAGAATGAAAACCTACATTACTACTTTGAGTAAGCACACCTCAATATTATCCCATCATGCCCTGTCAGTGGCAGTAGACTTAGTTCAGTTTTAGGGAAACTAATGATTCTGTTTACTAAGTAATACTTTGCTCTTTCCACTTGGAGGAAGGAATGCGAACAAGGAATACACTGATCGTTTCAATCTCGCTGAACAGATTAGCAAATTTAACCCCTAAACTGTGGTACCTCAAAGACTGACTTATTGGCTGCCACTTCTTATGGTTGGCCTTTTTCTCTAGGTGCACCACTCTCAGGTTTCTAATTCAGATTTCATGCACTACATGCACTACATTCATTCGCCAGTTTGATTTCCAAACAGGGAACTACCAAGAAAATAGAGGTTTAATGCATTCGTCTGAGTCGCCTAATATTCTAGTTAGAAACTATTATCCCATCACTAAGAGTCTCATTTTTAATAGTTTTTTTATTGAGACATTGCTAAAAGTGTATAAAGCTACAAACATTAAGAGTATACATTCATAGATTCCTCACAATTAGAGTAGAATAGAGGCTTCTTGATAAAAATGCACCTGACTTCAGCTAAATAAATAATGTACTGGTCACATAATGATCAATGAAAATGAGGGTCGGGCCCAATTAGAGAAACTAACCAATAAATTACAAACAAACCTTCACGTATTAAGGTATTTTTGTTATGGGTTAGGTAGTCATAAACAGTCATTCTTAATATAGTCATATTGATCAATACTTCAAGTAAGTATCCTACAGTTTATCAGTTCTCAATTCCTATAGAATAGTATCTCTCCCATTAGGCTAGTGCCTTCATCTCTACTCTCCATTCATTTTCTTCAGGGATCGATGATCTTTTCCAGTCTAGTGATCATCCCACAGGACGACTTGGATTTCTAGATTTTGCAGCAGGCGAGTAAAATAATTCTTAGCACTTAAAAGCACATGTATCCCAATAAAATATCTCCGCTGAAACTGGATTTAAACAAACGATCCTATGTGCCTGTTTTCTTGTCGCAGCTTGGACACCTTGGGTTTACACTGAGAATCCGAGAATGAATGTCAGCGTAATACAGATGAAAAAAAGTGGAGTAAAGTGACTAGTGAATATAGGAACTGCTAAAAACAAAACAAAACAAGACATATTTTGTGTATTGCTGGGCAACTTTGAATAATGTCTGAGACTGTAAGTATTAACATATCTCTTGCCCATTTCTCTTAGTTGTTTTTATTAGGGGTGGTCGTAACTCACGTTATCCAGCATGGTGTAATCACATGGAATTCAGCAATAAATCTAAGAGATTATGCAGAATTATGCGAGATGCCAACCACACATTAGAAAAATGACTCCGAGCAAATGGCATGCTGTGGTGCACAAACATGCAGCCTTTTTTATTTTTAATGCCTGCTCTTGTCTACCCATCTCCTCGTGTTCGTGCTTCCCTAAGCCCCATCCAACCCAATCCAACCATTCTGCTCCACGTGTCACACTTTTCTTAATATATTTTCACTCAGTGCACAAGCGCAAAGAGAGGGCAGAAATGCGCATTTTCGTAGATACGACGCATACCAGGTCCTCTCTCGGTCAAATAGCACAATGCAGCAAGTTGTCTTGCTGCATTGCGTGACATTGTGATAAATCTAACCCCATGTTAACTTTGGATGAGGCTCATTTACGGGGAGTTTAATGTTGATGTGTGCCACAAAAATAAATTCACTTTTTGCATCAGAGCATGCCTGCATCCATTCTCTTCATTTTAAAGTATTGGGCATGGATTCCCTGTAAACCTTTGGGTGTGAACTGTGAAATGCACGTGGTCCACAGAGTAGTGGGGCATGTTGCCATGGTGCCAGCTTTACAAGGAAAGTGTAGGACTGAAGGACTGGGGGGGGGGGAGGGATTGGGCGTGGATATCAAGTGAATCAAACAGAACTACCTGATTGTGTTCCAAGGTGAGACAGGTGTGTGCTTGGGCTTTAAAATACGTTAGTTACTATGAATGTCAGATATCGGGAGGGTTGGCATTCTTAGTGACTTTATTTTGATAATAAAGTTTCAATTTCCGTGAGGTGCAGTGTGCGAAGGGAGACTGACTTTGCCATCAAAAGAGAAATTGTGTTAAGTGAGTGGAGTAGCAATGTAATTGTAGGAAGCAAACAATGTGAGGTAAAGAGAACTGATTTATGGATGAGTTTGGCGGGAGTAATAGGATTGGTTAGCCACACAGCACAATGCGTGATTGCCCTTTGTAGATTATCGTGCTAATTATGTTCCGCTATATCTTTGCTCCTTTCAGAAGAACCTAGCCAAATCGGGCAAGGGAGGATGGTTGCCACCAGCAGCAAAACAGCCAGAACACAAGAAGTAGGCAATGGAGTTGGTGATGCCACAGATGTTCCTGCTGCTTCTGTTAAGTAATGTTTTTATGTCTTACTTTAACTATTACCCCTAGTGTGTATCATCATTTTGTATTTTTCATTTTCCCAACTTCCTTTGGTCTCCTTTAATGTTTGTTATGTCCACATATTTCCTTGTGCTTTTTATTTTCCTGGCTTCTGCAGCCAACTTCCTCCTGTCTGTAGCTTTTTTTTCCCCACCCCACCCCACTGTTACAATGACAGAAACATTTACCTCACCCCTCTTGTACATATCTATGCTCCATCTCTGAGTGGTGCAGTACACAAAGAGAGACTGACTTTGCCCATAGCTTTCAGAGTGTTGACATTTTAAAACTGTACAAAGCAATATGGGGGAGCAATTTACTATTTTATTTTGAGGGTTGAACAGAAGTTAAGAAAAGGATTGCTTAGTCATGCACTAAATTTGTTTGCCCACAAAATGCCCTTTTTGAGATTATTTACTATTGTTTTCCTTATTTCAGGACAGTCCACCACCATCGACCCCAATTTACTCAATTGGATTGAAATATCCTCCACCCCTGCCATTCCCGCAGTTACTGCTGGTAAGTCATGTTGAATATTTTCTGCCTCTAACATAGTATGCTGTAGACTTCTGTATTTTCTCTGATTTCCCCCATCTATTTTTGTGTCCATTTTAACCACACATCCATGTCATGTATTTTATGTTTGCCCTGTTTCTGCTGCCAACTTCTTCATGTCTGTTATTTTCTTTCCCTGCCCGGTTTCTAGCAACATTTCTCCTGTCCCTCTTTTACATGTCTTGTGTTAACAGAAGATTGATGGTAACAAATACAGGAACACAGACGTATGTATACTATTCACAAATCATATAAGTTAACTAGAGGCTTTATTGAGAAAACAGTCCATAGTGGAGATACAGACTACAGATGGTTATCATGGTTTCATGGACCCCAATAGGATGTCATGTCATACTAGGCTATATGATGTCATAAGTCATGACAGCACAGTGTGGCAGGATACCACCACAGGTCCTTTCCATTCCCTTCCACTCCTTCACTGTTTGTTTTTCAGACGCATATCCCAACGCTGAAAAAATATATATTATATAGGGTTGAATGTTTGTTTACTTACTTGGTCCAGTAAACCTTTCAAAGTGATAGTTTTGGCTAGTGGATAAGATAACCCAAAATTAGCATTGTGTTGCTTTTATAACTTCTGCAAAATATTGTGATTGTTACTTACAGCAGGTATATAAATATGTGTGTTATGTTTTGTCTAGGACTAGAATTACTCCATGCTTCTGTGCAGTAAGGTTGGGACCACCACCTTTTGAAGGGGGAAGTAGTGGCTGCTGTGACAAATGGTAAGTCACTTTCCTCTCTGAATGACAACAACGGCATTTGTTAAGGTATTCCTCCCTTCCTTCCAAGCCCACTTGGCAAACCTTTTATAAATTATTCAGACTCCTGTTTCTGTCGCATCCTCCCTACGGCTCAATTGATAGAAGAAAAGGATCATGCCCAGTGCCCGCTCGCCTGTGACTTACCCCATTTTTCCTGTCCCACACAGCTATAAATTGCAATACTATATCCGAATGAGGGGGAGGAGCCTAGCCGGCCATCACAGCCGACACATAGAGGGTTAGCTCTGCGTCACCCCAAATGTAATGCAGATTACAGCACCCTTATCGGGCCCCAACTATTCCTTTTCTGGGCAACGGTGGAGCGCAGAATACGTCTGGCGCCGGGCCCAACCCATTGACAGCTCGGGGAGCGCGTGTAGGCTGCATTTGCACATGCAGTCCCTAATGGGGCTGCGATTCTGGCTGTGGGGCCTTCACCGTGCGTGCAGCCAGTGACCGGGCGAGTGCTCCCGGGAGACGATTGAGATGCCACCAGAGAAGGCCACCTGGCGGCCCCTCCTTGGAAGTTGGAGAGGCCGGCAGGGAGAAATGCAGCAGCGGCGGTACTGAGGAACGGTGCCAGAGGCTCCCCATCCCCACTCCTTAGAAGGGGCAGAAAGGTAGAAGAGGACAAGTCGGGCCTGTCGGCTAACTGACACGGCCCAAGAGAGGCCTGAGTGCAATACAGGGGACGAGGCTGGCCAGGCCTGCCTCGTGGATGCCAGGAGATTGTGGTGGCTGGACTGAGGCCTTGACACCCTGGTGAAAGAAGGAGGCCCAGGGGCATCCTGACAGCACGGCGGAGCAGCTGGGTGACACTGCGACCTCATCAGACATAAGCGCATGGGCCTGGTTGACTTGTCGCCCTGAGGCGGTGGACCGGGTGAGTGTTGGCAGGCTCCCATGGGTTTGACCGGGAGTAGAATCGGAAGATTGGCCCGACCTGCTTGGAATCCCACCCCTCCATGGACTGCTTGGGTGGAGCAGACTACTGCTAGTGGGGGCTTGAGGTGAATCTTCGGAGAGAAGGGTGCCGCCGTTGGTGCCATGTGCCAGGTGTGCCTCGTTACTGGATGGGTCTGGTGGACTACTCTTGGGTACCCTGTGGGGCCCCTTGATTCCGAGGGCTCGGCAGCCAGCTGGGCCCACACTGAGCGTGGCTGGGACTTGAGACCGGGCAGCACCGCCATTGCTGTGGACTGTCTTCTCTGGCCTGTGTGCCAGTGGTGATCCAACATCCGGGAAGGCCACAGATCTGTGAGTTGTGTAGCCAATGTTGGTGGAAAGTGGCTGCTCCCCTCTCTCGGCAGAGGAGGTGGCTAATATTGGTGGCAAGAGCTGCACCCCCTACTGCCTGACTGATTACCTGTCTCTAACTAAGTCCCAGATAACATATCCCACGGACTGGGCGTCGAGTGCCAGAGGTGTAATTGAGGGAAGCAGGTGACCTATCGGGAACTTTCCCTGCCAACTACCAAGGGTAAATTGAGGGCTAAACCCCAGGGACAGTGCCAGGTGACCATGCTGTATCAGCCTTCTGTGACAGACTGGGAGCCCGTTGTGGAACCCCAGCAGACCTCTCTACAGAATACCTTGGATAAGATCCTCGGGGACATTGAGGATTCCAAGATGACACTCTAGCGCAAAATCAGCCAAGTGTCGATTTAACTGAGTCTGCTGATAGTTGATCACCAGAAACTATCTGACAGGGTTCAGAACACTGAGCAAGTTCTTGCCAACCTGAATCTCTCCCATCAAGACATGAAAACTCAGTTTACGTGGCTAGCTGACCAGGTCCACCGCTTGGAATGCAGGGTGGAGGACGTGGAAGGCCGTAGCCGCCGAGATTATGTGTGCATAATTGGCCTCTTAGAAGGTACCAAAGGCACAAACATGGTGGCTTACTTGGAGCAGTGGTAGAAGGAAGAGGTTGCACCGACGCAACTTACCCCCTTTTTTGCGTTGGAGGCGGCGCACCGAGTACCTGTAGGCCTCCGGCCCCAGGCTGCCCTGCCCAACCGGTAGTGGAAAAACTATTGACCTAAAGAGACCCAAACATACTGCTGCAGTAGGCGAGGGAGGTGGGCCCCTTCCAAGTGGGCAACAGACCAGTGACCCTATTTACAGATTTCATGGTTGAAGTCCATGCCCGATGGGCCTCTTACCTGGAAGTGAAGCAGGTACTTCGAGAAGAGGGTATCCGGTACTCGCTCCTGTACCCAGCCAAGCACAAGGTGATCCTGGATGATAGCACCCACTTCTACCAAACACCAGAAGATGCATGGACCTGGCCAGAGACGTTTAAATCGGGCACGGATGGCCCTACCTCACATAAAGATGGGGCCCTTTCAGAGCTGCAGGAAACACCGTAGTTCGTGCGGTCGGCTCTGCTCCTAGCAGGTGTCAAAGCCCACACCGGTGCAGAACAAGACACATAAGAGATCGGCGCTGAGGGCAGTGGCGATGCTCCACGACACTAAACCACCAGGTGACAGAGGTGAAGGCGACTTCGACCAACCAGAACTCTCTACTGATTCAGACTCTCACCACACCAATGATGCTCCAGTGGTAATGCCTCAAATGGCTGACAATATTATATAACTACCACCTCTACCACACCAGCATCTGACATTGGCCTAAGGGAGGAATCATTTGTCACTTATCGGGCCTTCGCAGCCCCTGCTTCCCCCACCTTTTGCCACACTTGTCAGCTGATGGCGGGATTGTTATATGACTTGACTCTTCTGTTATGTTTGATCTTTATAGATTGGGCAACTGGCCGTTGCAGGTCTGCTCTGGGGTGGGGATGTTGGGCCATTCACTTGTTTGTAAGTTTGCACCTGTGTTTCCTTTTATTCTCAACCTGGTGGGGATGGGGAGGGGGATGGGGTAAGACTGTAGATGGAGACCCTCTGTGCCTCTGTTATGTGCAAGGCTATACGCCAAGGCCAATGTACTGTCTGATTATAAACTAATGACATGGAATATCAGAGGGTTGGGGTTAGCCACCAAGTGCCACAAGATTCTGGCATACCTTAAACTGCAAGGGATGCACATAGCTCTCCTTCAAGAAACATACATTACCACATGAGAGGCTGAGCACCTGTGGTGCAGGTGGAGGGACCAAATATATGCCATCACGTATTCAGCATTCCCACAGGGTGTACAGATATGGGTGGGGGCTGGGGTCCCTTTCGAGGCCATCACTACAGACACAGATGAAGGAGCCTGGTACGTCTTGGTGGAGGGCAGACCTCATGGTAACCATGTGATCCTGGGTTGCATATACGGACCAAATCCAGTTTCTACACACTCTCTTGGGCCGGTTGGCTTGACTATCGGGGGACCACTGCTATTGGGCAGAGCCTTTAATTGTACACAGGTTGTGGTCCCGGACCACTCCACGCCTCCTTTGCCTGGAGATGCGACCCATAAAATGTCGAAGGGTTTTGTGGCCTAGGTTGACCATTGGAACATGGAGGACTCCTGGCGCGTTCAGCACCCCCACGATAGGGATTATTCCTATTACTTGGGACTGCGCCACCTCCACACCAGAATAGATCGCTCTGTGTTCACCAAGTACCTAAGCTCTAATTTTATAAGTACTGAATACTTAGGGCACACCCTGTCAGACCATAGTCCATTACTGTTGAGTTGGTGCTGCACAGACAATAGAACCCACACACCCACATGGCGGCTTCAGCCACTGATCCTTGAGGATGTGGCCTTTAGAGACTCCCTTAAAACCCAATTACTGGAATACATTAATACCAACTCCGAGATCACTGCGACTCGTAGTATAGACTGGGAGGCCGTTAAGGTTGTGGTGTGGGGATACTGCATGGGCCAAACTCTAGGTATCAGGCAAACCCTTAAAAGTGAACTTACACAATTAGAGGCAGTGATTCATGATAGAGATAACAAACAAGGAGCCAATCAGGAGGCCTCACAGCAGCTTCTAGATGTGTGAGAGGTATATGCAGAGGCTTTGGAAAGACTACAGTGCCATGGCTACCGCAAATAACTGAACACAGTACACAGGGAAGATGGCAGATCGGTTAGGTTACTAGTCTGGCTGGTCCATTCTGACAATGGGAGCGCCCCTATCACCAGCTTATCTGCGGTGGGCGGGCGGGGCATACTTGTACGCCTCTCAAAGTATAAACACTGCGTTCAGAACCTAATATATGTCCTTTACCGCCAACCTGAAGACAGGTTGCCGAAAACATTAGGCTGCCACCTGGAGACCCTACTGCTCTGATCCCTCAGGCTGGGGAAGAGGTGGGGGCTTAGGGGAACCAGTTACCGAAGAGGAGGTCAAGATAGCCATTAAACTATTGGCGCCTGGCAAAACGCCGGGCTCCAACTGACACCCCCTGGAGTTCTATAAGGCCTTTGCTGGCATACTAGGGCCCAAACTAGTAGACTTGTACACGGAGGCATATGAGAGGGGCATACTTCCAGAGACAATGAGAGAGGCACTAGTGATACCCCTGCCCAAAACTAAATCTAAAGAGGCCACGGTGACTGACTACCTCCTCCTGCCCATGCTGAACTGTGACTTCAAAATCCTGAGTAAGATACTGGCAAACTAGCTATTACCTCACATGCATGAGCTCATACCTGAAGACCAAAATGGCTTTATTCCCACCCGCAACACTGCCCTTAAACTCCGACGGTTATATTCTCTCCTCTATGCTCCAAGAGACCTGCGGTATCCTAATGCAATACTCATGTCAGTTAACTTGGAGAAAGCATTTGACTCCCTGAGGTGGGATTACCTGAAAGTAGTGATGAGCCACATGGGGCTGGGTGCCCCGTGTGTGAGATGGGTGGACCTATTGTATAGCCACCCCATAGCAAGGGTGAGGATGGGAAAAATGATCGCCGATATTTACAAAATATTTCTAGGCACCAGGCAGGATTGACCCTTTTACCCCTCCTTTTCACCATTGCCATTAAACCCCTGGCAGTGCAGTTTCGCCAAAACGGCCAAAATAGGGGTTTAGTGGATGGTTATACTAACCACATTATATCATTGTACGTCGATGACCCACTAGTCTTCTTACGACATGGGGAGACGGGGACCCCCTGGGCTCTACACATACCTGAGGAATTTGGTAGCTCCTCCGGCTTGACGGTGAACAGAAATAAAACTTGCATGTTCCCATTGACTGCAGAAGTGGCCTGGTCTGCCCCCCTGACATACCCTGGACCCACCACAGATTTAAATATCTGAGGATACAAATATCCCATGATCTAGTGGACCTCTGGGATGGTAATCTAGGTAAAGCTCTCATATCCCTAAAATCCACTGTGGCGTTTTGGAGCTCCCTCAAGTTCCACATGATGGCGCGGATAGCCCTCTCCAAAAGGATTATGTTGCCTCGTTTACTATATTTTTTGTTAATCTTCCTATGAACATCCCAGTGTGCTGTTTTAAAGAACCTGATGCACTTCTTAGAGAAATGATATGGGACGGAGGTCGTCCATAATAGTTCCTGTTCACACTCAGTCATCTCACAGAGGAGGGGGTTTGTGGGTCCCAGACTTTCAATTATATTACTTAGCAGCCCAGCTCCAGTGGATCGCGCAGTGATTGGCAAGTAGAGACCTTTCGGAGCTGGGTTCAGAGGGAGGTGAGGCTGGAAGGGGCGTATTGCTGGCCAGACTGTTAGACTCCAGGGCCCGCATCCCAAATCCACACATCCTGCTATCAGTGGCGCTGACCTGCTGGAGGTAGGGACTGCGCCGCACTGGGGTGAGGGTCCCGTATGCCCCTGAGCTACCACTGGTGGGCGTACCCCATGGCGCACCTTTGGGTTTCTTCTCTACCAAACAGACTATGGAAGTCCTGGCCTACCCTCACAGGGTCTCTCGCAATTCTCAGTTTAAATATCTACAATACAATTCCATCCACAGAACATACTTAACACTGCATAAGTTCAGAACCATTTATGGAGGCAAATCCAAAGGATGCCCCTGATGTGATGCTTTGGACCTAGACTTTGATCATATGACTTACGATTGCCCCCATTTGTAACACTTCTGGGATGGGATACTGGGAGGCTTAGTGACATCTTAGGCCGACCACTTACTAATAACCCCTCCTATTATCTACTGGGTCTGTTTCCCAGGCCGACCCCCAGGAAAGTTGGGAATAGATTCCGGGACTTGGCGCTGGTGCTGGCAAAGTGCCGGGTGGCCATGACCTGGAAGTCCCACAATGGCCCAATACTTGAAGCATGGGGAGGGGATGCGACAAAATGGGCGCGAGTTGGAGGAGCAGGCATTAAAGAGAGAAGAGGCACATGAGGTACAAGTCCACCCCATTGCCCCTATGTTGACACAGGTGGTGGAGGCCTGGGAATTGGGCAAGCGGATCTTGGACCGAGCACAGGGGGATGTGGGACCTTAGCCGCAGACGGGACTGAATACGACCCACTGAACCAGGGGGAGCCCAAACAGAGAGACTACAACATTGATACCTCGGCAATACATGTTTATCTAACAGGTGACCGTGGGCGATGAGTGGTACACCACCGAACCAGGATGCACCCTGACAGGACAGCAGCTTTAGGAGGGACTGGACACTCCCCTTGTTGGATAGACGCAGTGCCATTTACACTTTGGCAGACTCCCAGGACCGGCGAGGTCCCCCTCACACACTAACCAACCCCCCCACACTCAAAACCATAATATATATACTCTGGAAATGATGAAATGCTGAAACACAGTGTAGGAAGCTGCCCTGGTGTGTGGTGAGTACCTATGGTGTTACCACATTATACCAGGTCCAGGTATCCCCTATTAGTGCGGTGTAGGCAGTGTCTAGGAAGCCAAGGCTCTCTAGAGGTAGCTGTGTATGAGCAGCCAAGACTTATCTAGGAGACATGCAAAGCTTATGCAATACCACTATAGCCGCACAGCACTATCACACATGACAAAACCACAGAATAGTACAAAAATAAAGGTACTTTATTATGGCAACCCAAATACTAGAATACTGAATAGGCAATTCCCCAACTGGAGGTAAGTAAACACACAATTATATCACATTAGTAATCAGTAAGGTGCAAATAAATCAGCAAGCATTAACAAAAGCAATAGAAAATAGTGTAGGCCCTAAGGGAGGGCCAAACCATACACTAAGTAGGTGGAATGCGAGATACATTCCCCCAATCAAGGATGTGGAATCGTTAGAGGGGAGCTGAAGGAACTAGGAACCCCAAGAGGTGAACACCAGTGAACAGGAGAGCAGACATAAGTACCAGGTTTTCCCCAAACCCAACAGGAGGACTTTGGAAAAGGATTGCGCAATACCTAAACAAGACTGGAAGAACCCAAAGGTGGATTCTGGCAGAAGAGGACCTTCAAAGGAAGGGGACCAAGTCCAGTTTGTCATGGAATGTCTGGTTGTGACAGGAGCCACTACCCACCCTTCTGTGGCTGCAGGACCAGGTCGTCAGTGTACGAAGAAGGCCAGCAGTGCAGCACCGGAGATGAAGAGAAGTCGCAGGAGTGATGCAAGTGGTGTCCCACATCGACGGTCGAGATGCAGTCAGTTGGTGGTGCTGTGAAACCCACCAACAAGCCTTGGCAAATACAAGAGACGGAGTCTCAAGAAGAGAAAGCAGCCCCCACAGGCAACCCAATGGCAGAAGACATAGCAGTCTCAGTGAGGCCTACTCAGCACACCTGAAGAGGAGCCCCACAATGCTGGAGCAGCAGGCAGGAGACTGTGCTTTGCAGGAAGAAGTGCTGGGGGCCTTGGCTACATGGAGCCTGAAGATCCCTTGTAGCAGGAGTAAACAAGCCATTGTAGCTGCAAGAGTCATGGTGCATAGGGGTACTGTCCTGCAAGGAAAGATAAGGGCTTACCGTCACCCAAGTTGGACAGCTGGCAGAGAGGACCAAGGGGACTACTCCAGACCACCACCTATGATGCACGATCCATGCAGTTCTGGAGGAGAGCAGATGCACGCAGCCAGTCATCGCTGCAGTTGATGCCTGCAGATGCAGGGGAGTGATTCCTTCACTCCAAGGGAGATTTCTTCTTACTTCTTGTGCAGGCTGAAGGCCCACCACCCTCAGAGGATGCCAGCCAGGGAAATATTGCAGTTGCTGGAAGGAGCTGGAGAAACCATGTTGCAGAACGGAGTCGTCGCTGAAGTTGTAGATTGTCGATTCCTGGAGGGTTCAGTTGCAGTCCCAGTGGCCATAAGATGAAGTAAAAAATGCAGAGGAGTCCTGCTGGAATTTTGCATGTTGAATCTGAGGTCCCACCCAAGAGGGAGACCCTAATTAGCCCAGGAAGGGGGATTGGTCACCTAGCAGGGTGACCACTTATCAGGAGGGGGCTGTGACGTCACCTGTCTAACCTGGCTACTCAGATGCTCCCAGGGGCCTCTGCCCACCTTGGGTTCAAGATGGCAAAATCGAGGAGCTCTGGGCACCACCCCTGGGGTGGTGATGGACAGGGCAGTGGTCACCCCCTTTTCCTTTGCCTAGTTTAATGCCAGAGCAGGGACCGGGGGTTCAAAACATCTTGGTGGCTTTGGAAGGCTAACCCTCCCAAGCCATGTCACACCTATTTCCAAGGGAGAGACTGTTACCTCCCTCTCCCACAGGAAATCCTTTTTTCTGCATTCCACTGCCTGAGCTGATGAAGGGCAGAAAACCGTCTGAGGGGTGGCAGCAGCGTGGGCTGCACGTAAAACCCCAGAAGACTGGTAGGTGCAATGCTGGGGGTCCTCTAAGGAGCCCCCAGAGTGCATAGAATCATACAACCAATACTGGCAACAGTATTGGGGTATGATTCCAACATGTTTGATACCAAACATGCCCAGGATCGGAGTTACCATTATGTAGCTGGACACAGTCAGTCAGTGACCTGTGTCCAGTACACAGGTAAAATGGCTTCCCCACACTTATGAAGTCCAGTGCAATGGAGCTCGAGTTCGTCAGGGCACGTCTGCTCATGCAGGGGTGCCCTCACTCACAGGTACCTGCACCCTGCCCTCTGGGCTAGGAGGGCCTACCACAGGGGTGACTTACAGTGATCTGGTGCAGCGACCTCTAGTGAAAGGGTACATGCACCTTTTCACGCAGACTGCAATGGCAGGCCTACGGACACATTTTGCATGGGCTCCCATGGGTGGCACAATACATGCTGCAGCCCATGGGGAACCCCTGGTGCCCCAGTGCCCTGGGTACCTAAGTACCATATACTAGGGGCTTATATGGGGGGACCAGTATCCAAATGTGGGGTGTGCAATGTCCCAGACAACCAAATTTAGAGGGAGAGAGCACAATCACTGGGGTCTTGGTTAGTAGGATCCCAGTGAAAACAGTCAAAGAATACTTACAGCAGGCCAAAAGTGGAGGTAACCATGCCAAAAAGAGGGCACTTTACTTCATACAGGTGCTTTGTTTAAGTTTGGTTATTTAGTTTAAAATGACCACTATGGTACCTAGGATGTTTGGCATACAATTCTCCACTAGCTGGAATGTAGGTACATGTACAATATGCAAGCAATTCCTAAACACTCAGATTATTACATCCTTAGAATGAGGGCCTATCCCCACTACTGAGAGTAGCATGCGACAACCATACTTCTCAAAATGTAAATTCAGTGTTAAATTATGAGATAATAAGCCATATGATGTACTAGTTGTGAAAATGCCAATAAACTGAATTTAAAAACAAATCCTATCTCAGCATGTGCCATATTTCTCCCACAGTTTCTGCATAACTGACTACGTATGTGTCTTCATTATAATTCCATCTTCTACCTCCCATTAACCATGCAACTAACCCTACTAGCATATGACACTCAACCAGTCTATAGGCAAACATAAATAAACCTAGCCCAAGGCTTGCTGTTTATCTTACCTAACCTTAACCTACACCATCACTTACTTTCCCAATAGCCAATGAAATTAGTATTTGTAGAACATTATTTGGGTGGAGGGTGTAGTGTGGAAGTCAGTCTAAAGTCATACTCAGGAGGTTAGGAAGAATAGAAGCATGGCTATTGGAATTTAGCATGACACAACAATAGCTATCCCAAAAACAACATGGAGCCCCTCAAGGAAGGAGTCCATTAATGTTGCACGCTGCAGTCGTTAAATTGTGCTGCAGTAATGAATGTGCCATATTTATCAATGGCAATATCTATTTATGTTTGGCAGCTCATTCCTTAACTAAGCACGTGTTGAAGGTTTCACAACATGAAACTGTTTTACCTTTTCACCCTGTTTTGTACAAATATCTGTTTTTTATTATGAGGAAGCTTATTGCTCTTGGATTAATTTCTACAATGTGCTACTAACACATTGTCGAACGTTTGTATGGGAAACATTTGTCCTCTGCTCTGACAACGAATCATATCTAAAATATTCAAAAGGCTGTGGGGGACAGCAATGTTGTGGCAACTGCCCAATGGGTACTACAATTCATCTTCTTTTCTTTTTTGGATCATCTAGCTATTCCTGCCAGACGACCTGCCCTGGACGCCCACTCCATACGTGACACAGCCGCTCGCTGCACCTCCTCAAAACAGTGGTCTGACAGCTGGTGGTACTTGAGGAGGAGGAGGCAGCCGCTGTGGCCTCGGGCCATCAGATGGAGAGATAGTGGCAACAACATTGCCACCACCACAGGCAGCTGAGGTCACCAGCCACCCAATCCACCTGTCCAACTGCCACCACCATTTACACTTCTGTCCTTCACAAGATCGTGCAGGATTTGGACAAGTTAAAGCATGGCCAGCAGGAACCTATACATCAGATGGAGGCTATGGAGGCCTGTGTTTTAAGAAAGTTTGGATTTGTTGTTGGAGGGGCGGGAGGGACTTTTAAACATTTCATTTTTGTTTAATTAAACCAATGAGTTTTTGTTTAACAAGAGTATGGGGGTGATTCTAACCCTGGCGGTCGGTGATAAAGCGGCGGCCAACCCGCCAACAGGCCGGCGGTCCAAAAAATGGAATTCTGATCCTGGCGGGAACCGCCAACACAGCCCGCCACATTAACACTCCGACCGCCACCGCGGTACAGACAAACAGCGCGGCGGTCACCGCCAACAGGCAGGCGGCAGACAATGTACCGCCCACAGTATCACAACTCACCAATCCGCCACCTTTTCCGGGGCGGGAGCCCCGCCGATAAAAACACGGCGGAAACAGACTACGGACGGGAAAACGCTCACCAAAACACACTCCACGAGTACGGAGGACAGCATGGAACCCGAATTAAACATCCTACCTGCACTCGTCTACCTGCTCAACTACCACGAGTACGAACTCCGGCGCAGACGACAACGGTGAGTACTGCACCTACGACACACGGGAGGGGGGAGGAGGAAAGGTTACTGGCACACACATATGCGACCCCCACCCCCCCAAACTATGTACACACCAATGCAGAGCAACAATGCACAGTGACACCACCCAAACCCCCCTGAAAAATGCAAAGACATAATTAAATTGTGAACCAAATTTTTATATAAAAAATAGACTCTGAGACGTATCGGCAACTATGCAAAATATCCATAACAAAATAATACTATACACACTGCCATGGCGAACCAAGGCAATTAGTCCGCTACATCCAAGTCAAATGGAACAGTCCGTGGGCTACAGTGTAGCGACACAAGGGCAAAGCCCACACAGGAGACCTGAGTCCTTTGGAGAGAACACTGCAGGGGCATCTGATGAAAATACTACAGGCACCTCAGGGGGAAGGGAAGGGGGGGGCACCACAGCCACATGAGTCCACGACGCAAGATCCACGAAGGGGCCACCATGCCCACTGTACCATCCTGGGGAGTGCAAAGCCACAGTCTCTCAAGTCTCTACAGTGGGTGGCTTGCCCACTGTACCATCCTGGGGAGTGCAAAGCCACAGTCTCTCAAGTCTCTACAGTGGGTGGCTTGCCCACTGTACCATCCTGGGGAGTGCAAAGCCACAGTCTCTCAAGTCTCTACAGTGGGTGGCTTGCCCACTCTGCCATCCTGGGGAGTGCAAAGCCACAGTCTCTCAAGTGGCTAACAGTCTCCACTGGTCAAGGAGGAGGCATGGTGGGCACAGTGAACCATAAACAGTGCTTGAGATGAAGGGGCCCAGCGGAGCGGTGCTTGAGACGGCGGGGCCCAGCGGAGCGGTGCTTGAGACGGCGGGGCCCAGCGGAGCGGTGCTTGAGAAGAAGGGGCCCAGCGGAGCGGTGCTTGAGACGGCGGGGCCCAGCGGAGCGGTGCTTGAGTAGAAGGGGCCCAGCGGAGCGGTGCTTGAGAAGAAGGGGCCCAGCGGAGCGGTGCTTGAGATGAAGGGGCCCAGCGGAGCGGTGCTTGAGACGGCGGGGCCCAGCGGAGCGGTGCTTGAGAAGAAGGGGCCCAGCGGAGCGGTGCTTGAGAAGAAGGGGCCCAGCGGAGCGGTGCTTGAGACGGCGGGGCCCAGCGGAGCGGTGCTTGAGAAGAAGGGGCCCAGCGGAGCGGTGCTTGAGAAGAAGGGGCCCAGCGGAGCGGTGCTTGAGATGAAGGGGCCCAGCGGAGCGGTGCTTGAGAAGAAGGGGCCCAGCGAAGCGGTGCTTGAGATGAAGGGGCCCAGCGGAGTGGTGCTTGAGACGGCGGGGCCCAGCGGAGCGGTGCTTGAGAAGAAGGGGCCCAGCGGAGCGGTGCTTGAGACGGCGGGGCCCAGCGGAGCGGTGCTTGAGAAGAAGGGGCCCAGCGGAGCGGTGCTTGAGATGAAGGGGCCCAGCGGAGCGGTGCTTGAGGCGGCGGGGCCCAGCGGAGCGGTGCTTGAGAAGAAGGGGCCCAGCGGAGCGGTGCTTGAGACGGCGGGGCCCAGCGGAGCGGTGCTTGAGAAGAAGGGGCCCAGCGGAGCGGTGCTTGAGAAGAAGGGGCCCAGCGGAGCGGTGCTTGAGATGAAGGGGCCCAGCGGAGCGGTGCTTGAGACGGCGGGGCCCAGCGGAGCGGTGCTTGAGAAGAAGGGGCCCAGCGGAGCGGTGCTTGAGACGGCGGGGCCCAGCGGAGCGGTGCTTGAGAAGAAGGGGCCCAGCGGAGCGGTGCTTGAGAAGAAGGGGCCCAGCGGAGCGGTGCTTGAGATGAAGGGGCCCAGCGGAGCGGTGCTTGAGAAGAAGGGGCCCAGCGGAGCGGTGCTTGAGACGGCGGGGCCCAGCGGAGCGGTGCTTGAGAAGAAGGGGCCCAGCGGAGCGGTGCTTGAGAAGAAGGGGCCCAGCGGAGCGGTGCTTGAGATGAAGGGGCCCAGCGGAGCGGTGCTTGAGAAGAAGGGGCCCAGCGGAGCGGTGCTTGAGATGAAGGGGCCCAGCGGAGCGGTGCTTGAGAAGAAGGGGCCCAGCGGAGCGGTGCTTGAGATGAAGGGGCCCAGCGGAGCGGTGCTTGAGATGAAGGGGCCCAGCGGAGCGGTGCTTGAGACGGCGGGGCCCAGCGGAGCGGTGCTTGAGATGAAGGGGCCCAGCGGAGCGGTGCTCTTCTGCACGGCGGGCCCTGTTCAGCAGTGCTCTTCTGCACGGCGGGCCCTGTTCAGCGGTGCCTATCTTCACGGCGGGCCCTGTTCAGCGGTGCTCTTCTGCACGGCGGGCCCCTGTTCAGCGGTGCCTATCTTCACGGCGGGCCCTGTTCAGCGGTGCTCTTCTCCACGGCGGGCCCTGTTCAGCGGTGCTCTTCTGCACGGCGGGCCCTGTTCAGCGGTGCTCTTCTCCACGGCGGGCCCTGTTCAGCGGTGCTTTCTGCATGGCGGGCCCCTGTTCAGCGGTGCTCTTCTGCACGGCGGGCCCCTGTTCAGCGGTGCCTATCTTCACGGCGGGCCCTGTTCAGCGGTGCTCTTCTCCACGGCGGGCCCTGTTCAGCGGTGCTCTTCTGCATGGCGGGCCCTGTTCAGCGGTGCTCTTCTCCACGGCGGGCCCTGTTCAGCGGTGCTCTTCTGCACGGCGGGCCCCTGTTCAGCGGGGCCTATCTTCACGGCGGGCCCTGTTCAGCGGTGCTCTTATCCATGGCGGGCCCTGTTCAGCGGTGCTCTTCTGCACGGCGGGCCCTGTTCAGCGGTGCTCTTCTCCACGGCGGGCCCTGTTCAGCGGTGCTCTTCTGCACGGCGGGCCCCTGTTCAGCGGTGCCTATCTTCACGGCGGGCCCTGTTCAGCGGTGCTCTTCTCCATGGCGGGCCCTGTTCAGCGGTGCTCTTCTCCACGGCGGGCCCTGTTCAGCAGTGCTCTTCTCCACGGCGGGCCCTGTTCAGCGGTGCTCTTCTGCACGGCGGGCCCTGTTCAGCGGTGCTCTTCTCCACGGCGGGCCCTGTTCAGCGGTGCTCTTCTCCACGGCGGGCCCTGTTCAGCGGTGCACATCCAGTAGGTTCAAGGGAGCCAGACCTGGCCTGGACTCCGTGCTCAGACGCCCTCCGGCCGTGATGTTCCTGGGCCCTTCGGTGACGGGGTCCTGGGCCCTTTGGTGTCCTCCTTTCCAGCTGGGATGTGGCATGTGGGGCCCACCTGCTCCGCGCTCCTGCTGGCTGACGTCTCCGCCCTGCTGCCCTTACGCTCCTTAGATGGGGCTCTCGGCCCTTGCCTCCCCTAGACGTTGTGGCTGGTGAAGTGGGCGAACTCTGCTCCTTGGGGACAGCCGTGTCAGTCTTCGCACGGCGGCCCTTGTGTTTCCTGGTCCTCTTGCCGGGGGGGGGGCTGGATGTGTCCTTGCTGCTGATGGAGGTGTCACTGCTGGCAAAGGGTGGGCTCCAGAACCCATGCACAACAGTGACACCCGAAGTTGGGCTGGTGGTGGCTGTGGTGCTCTTGGGACTCTTTGCAGATGGAGGGGGTAGGTCATCGGAGGGGAAGAGGTCAAGATTAGCCAGGAAAAGTTTTTTAGGGCCAAGGTAAAAGGTAGGAGAAGTGGAGATGGAAGTGGAGGAAGAGGATGTGGTTGTAGGAGAGTCAGGTGTGCTGTCATTGGGTGAAGGTGCTGTAGGCTGTTGTGAGGTGGATGTCTGTTGGGTGGGTGTCTGCCTGCGTTTGTGTGTCTTGGAAGGGGTGGTGACAGACACAGTGGGAGAGGACACAGGGGACGTGTAAATGGCAGTGGGGGTGGTGACTGCACGCGTGCGGACTGTACAGGAGGGTGTGGTGGTGATGGAAGCACTGGCTGATGTTGGTGTGCATGCAGGTGTGAGTGGAGACGTCACAGGGAGGGAGGAGGGAGACGAGGAGGAGGGGGACACAGGGGTGGTAGTGACTGTTGGTATGTCTGCATCTGTGTGTTGCTTGGGTGAGTGTTTGTGGGATCTGTGGTGCTTGTGTCTGGATGAACTGCCCTTGGGTGTTGAGGTGTGTGCAGGCTGGTCAGATGGTGTGGATGGGATAGGCTGAGGAACAGGAGACAGAGACAGGGTGGAGGCAGTCAGAAGAGGGAGGCTGGAAACAGGGACAATGGCTGCCGTCAGTGCTGAGGCCAGAGCATTGAACGATCGTTGATGGGCAGTCTGACCCGAATGAATGCCCTCCAGGTAGGCATTGCTCCGATGCACCTCCCTTTCTACCCCCTGGATGGCATTCAAAAGGGTAGTCTGCCCAACAATGAGTGTCCTGAGGAGATCAATGACCTCCTCACTGAGGGCAGCAGGGGTAACAGGGGCAGGGGCTGAGGTACCTGGGGCGAAGGAGACGCCCGCCTTCCTGGGTGAGCGGGCACGGAGCGTAGGCTGAGGGGCTGCTGGGAGGGCGGGGCTGGTGCGCTGGGTGGCGGCTGTACCTGTAGAGGCGGGGGGCCCGGATGTTGCCGCCACCGCTAGGGAGCTCCCATCCGAGGACGTGTCGCTGTCGCTGCTCTCACCAGCGGTCCCCGTCGTGGTCCTCCCCTCGCCCTCCGGCTCACTTGGGCCCTCGGTGTCTGTTCCTGTGCCCACCAGGGCCTTGTGGCTTGCAGCTCCCTCGTGCTCCGATGCCAAATCTCCTCCGCCTGATGATGCTAATGCACACATGCACAAGAAGATGAAGAAGAAGGGTGGGGGGAGAAAGAGAAGACCTGGTTGAGTGCATGCAATGTCAACACCGTTGGCGGAGAGGACAGACACAGGAGCCGCATGCACTAAGCTGCGCATTCGGGGCACACTACTCAGTACTTCTGACTCGGACAACAGGTCAGGAGACGACAAGCGCGCACATGTGTGAGGCTGGACCATCAATAGCTGGACTTGTCACCCTACGGAGGTGGGGGCCGGGAGCACAGGGCCATGCCTAAGGGAGAGGACTACACTACAGAAAGCGCCCTGGCCTAATGTCACCCCCAACCCTCCTCCCCCACCCAGACGCCTCCACTGCGCAGAAAGATAGCTGAATGTGCTGATACTCACCCCCTTGTGTCTGCTGTGATGCTCTCAAGCGCCCATCCAACTCCGGGTATGCCACCGCCAGGATCCGGGACATCAGGGGGGTCAGGGTACGACTGGCACCCCTCCTAGGTTGGGAGGCCATCCCCAGCAGTGACTCGGCGGTCTTCCTGGTTCCGCGGCGGATGTCCTCCCACCTCTTGCGGCAGTGGGTGCCCCGTCTGACGTGGACCCCCAGGGCCCGGACTTCCTTGGCGATGGCACGCCAAATCCCGACTTTCTGATGGGCGTTGACCTATGTGACATGTACAGGGTGGGAAGGAAACAATCATCAACTTACTGCATGTTAGATGTGATTGCCCCCCCCTCCCCAACCTTGCAATATAGCACATGCTCTCATCTGTCGTGCATTGCACTCCTCATTCGCCCCCCACCAACTTACATCCACCCCACTCCACACAGGCATCGCCCATTCCATGTGCACCCGGTGTACTCACCTGTTGGTCTGGAGGACCGTAGAGTAACGCATACTGGGGGAGGACCCCATCCACGAGCTTCTCCAACTCTTCAGACGTGAAGGCAGGGGCCCTTTCCCCAGTCGCAGCAGCCATTGTCACTTCCAGACCGAGTTCACAGCAGCACTTGCAGTATAGGTCCTCTCCTGTGGATGATCAGGTCTCGAGTGATTAAGCAGATAGAAAATGGCGGTCACGCCCGCGGCGGTGCGTACCGCGACCGCCGGCGCACATCGTCATTGGCTCCTGAAACCCATAGGCTTCAATGTTATCCAATGCGGCTCCGTATAGCGGTCTTCGAACGCCTACCGCCACGGTGTGCTCCGCCAGCGCAGTGACCTCACATCCCATTGTCCCACTTCACAGGTCAGGCAGCCGCCATTTCAAGGGCCCAAATGGCACAATTTCTACTGCGACACACAGGCCTAGGCCTGGCATTGCCACACATACACGCCTTTCAATACCTAGATAACCGTGTGCCATGCAAGCAGTGGTGAACGTACCAGTGATTATCTTGACTCTGTGCTCCATGTTGTCCTTCCTAGGCACCGTCCGCTGGGATTTGCGAGGAGAAGGATGAATCCTCGCGTGTACCGACCGCTGGTGGACCTGTCGACAATGGAAGAACGCCACATCATACTACGATACCGACTTGACCGTGCCACCATCCATGAACTGTGTGCCCAGCTGGAGCCAGCCCTGATGTCCCCCATTCGCCAACCCACAGGAATTCCCCCTCTGGTGCAGGTGCTGTCAGTCCTCCATTTTCTTGCAAGTGGCTCATTCCAGACAACAGTGGCCATGTCATCTGGAATGTCTCAGCCAATGTTTTCTAAGGTGTTGTCTAGAGTGTTGTCTGCCCTGACGAAACACATGCGGAGTTACATTATATTCCCAGAGGAAGTTGATTTGCCCACTGTGAAGGGTGATTTTTATGCCCTTGGACATATTCCCAACATAATTGGTGCCATTGATGGGACCCATGTAGCCTTAGTCCCCCCAAAAGACGATGAGCAGGTGTACAGAAACAGGAAGAGTTACCATTCGATGAACGTCCAGGTGGTCTGTTTGGCTGACCAGTACATCTCCCTTGTGAATGCCATGTTCCCTGGGTCAGTGCATGACGCGTATGTGATGCGTAATAGCAGCATCCCTTTTGTGATGGAACAGCTACAGAGACAACGTGTGTGGCTAATAGGTGACTCTGGTTACCCCAACCTGCCTTGGCTATTGACCCCAGTGAGGAATCCCCGGACCAGGGCTGAGGAACGGTACAATGAGGCCCATGGGCGAACTAGGAGGGTCATTGAAAGAACCTTTGGCCTCCTGAAGGCCAGGTTTAGGTGTCTGCATATGACAGGGGGATCCCTGATGTACTCACCAAAGAAGGTGTGCCAGATCATCGTGGCCTGCTGTATGCTTCACAATCTGGCATTGCGACGTCAGGTGCCTTTCCTGCAGGAGGATGGTCCAGATGGTGGTGTTGAAGCAGCTGTAGAGCCTGTGGAGAGTGAAGAGGAGGAAGACTCAGAGGACGACCCAGACAACAGGGACAGAGTTATCCAACAGTATTTTCAGTAGCACACAGGTAAGAATCACACACGCCATTTTAATTTTCCTGACTGCCTCGTTTTTCTCAACTTTGTCTATGACCCCCCAGTTATTTGAAACTGATGTTTGATTCTCCCTTCCCTTTTCAGTGCTGTATGACCCACTGCGTGACTTCTGCTTGGTTAGCCCATGGACTAATGCTTATTGATCTCGGTATGTGTTCAGCACAAAGTTTACAGAACATAATTGATCGGTAATGTGTTTTACATTTGTAAATAATACAGCCTGACTCCAGCATGATTTCAGTGCATTGAGTGATTTATTTTTGGTGCTAGATTATGGTACATGATATAAACACAGTGATGGGTGGGGGTGGGGGTGGAGTAATGGCCATGGCAGAGTCCAGTTCTCAGTCTCACAGGTGCATTGTCCATATGCCTGTGGAAGGATGGAGCAGGGGCAGTTCAAGGTTGGACAGGGTGGCAATGTGGGACAGTGGGATGACTTCAGGGGGTATCTCATGCTGGCAGGGGTCTTGACATCCTACTCTGTCGATTTTTTTGATCTCAGGCTCCTCTTGCGGGGTGGTTGTTCTTCAGCAGGAGGTGGGGTTCTGGTGGCCTGTCGTTGTGGTGGGGCCTCCTGTCCACTAGCGCCGGCGGAGGTGGTAGGCTGTTCCTGGTCCGGGCTAGTGACAGGGGCCCTGTGTGGTGCCACGTGGTCCCGCAACGTGTCTTCTATCCGGTGGAGGGCCTGGACTAGGCTCCCCATGGCGGTAGAGATGGTGGTGAGATGATTGTTGAACCCCATGTAGCGTTCCTCCTGCTGTGCCTGGATCTCCTGGAACCTGGCCAGTACCGTCGCCATCGTCTCTTGTGAGCAGTGGTAGGCTGCCATGATGGTGGTGAGGGCCTCTTGGAGAGTCGGTTCCCTGGGCCTCTCCTCCCCCCCCTGTCGCACAGCAGCCCTCCGAGTTGCCCTGTTTCCCCCGGACTCTGTCCCCTGGACGGTGTGCCCACTACCACTGCCCCCAGGTCCCTGTTGTTGTTGGGGTGGTGGGTTAGCCTGGGGGCCCTGTAGTGGCAGACACACCGCTGATTGACCTGTCCTAGAGACAGAGCCATGGGCCCGCTGGGTGGGAGCTGTGCTGTTGTTCCCAGAGGGGGTTGGGTCTGCTGTGGCCTGTGTGTGGGGAACCGACCGTCCAGAGGTCCCCGATGGTCCGGGCTGGTCGTCAGGTTCCAGGTCGACAGAGCTGCTGTCATCACTGGGTGCCTCTTCCGGGGGGGGATGGACATTTCTGGACCCTCCTGGCCGGTGTGTTGGCGTTCGGGTCCTGCATGGGGTAAGAGAGTATGGTTATTGTTTCTGTGTGTGCTATTGTGTGCGATTTATGGGTGCCCTTGTCCCCCAGTGCTGTCATTCCCTTGGGGGAGGTGTTGTGGGGGTGTTGGGGGGGGGTATGTGCAGTGGTCATGCTTAGGTGATGGGTGTCCATAGTTTGTGGTGGCATGCAGGGGTTGGTGTTGGGTGGGTTGTGCTGGGGAGACATTCTCAGGGAGGATGTGTGATGGGTGGTTGGGGGTGAGGGTGGTGGTGGGGGTTGGCATGCTGGGGGGGGGTGAAGTAGTTGAGATTGTACTTACCAGAGTCCATTCCTCCGTGTACTCCAGCGAGGCCATCAGGATGCAGGATGTTTAGTACCTCTTGCTCCCATGCTGTGAATTCGGGTGGTGTGGGTGGGGGTCCCCCGCCAGTCTTCTGCACTGCGATGTTGTGTCGCGAGACCATCGAGCGCACCTTTCCCCGTAAGTCGTTCCAACGTTTGCGGATGTCCTCTCGATTTCTGGGATGCTGTCCCACCGCGTTGACCCTGTCCACGATCCGCTGCCATAGCTCCGCCTTCCTTGCTATAGTGGTGTGCTGCACCTGTGAGCCGAAGAGCTGGGGTTCGACTCTTATGATCTCCTCCACCATGACCCGGAGTTCTTGGTCCGAAAAGCGTGGGTGCCTTTGGGGTGCCATGGGGTGGTGTGGATGAGGTGTGGGGTGGTGTATATGGTGAAGAGCGTGTTGGTGTGTGGTGCTTTGTGCTTCTATGTGGTGTGTGTGATAGTGTAGTGTGCCTCTGTGTGATGTAGCTCTCTATTCTGTGATGTGTCTCTCTCTCCTTCGTCTATGATCTTCGGTCGTAGGGGTTTGTGGGTGATGTGGGTGTGTGTTTTATAGTTGGTTGGATGTGTGGGAGTGTTGTTTGTATGTGTGTCAGGTGTGTGTATTTCAAATTGTCCAATGTGGCAGTGTTTTGGAGCTGTGTGTGTATTTTGGCCGCGGCGGTGTGTCCCGCCAATGGAATACCGCGGTTGAAAGACCGCCGCGTGGATTCGTGGGTCAGAATGGCATGGGCGTGTTTGTGTTGGCGTGGCGGTGGAGGTTTGGTCATCTACAGTTTTCCGCGGCCCGCTGATGTGGCGGCCTTCCTTGGATGTCGGGATTTTGGCGGTTCCGCCATTGTGGGTCAGAATGACCGTGGCGGTTTACCGCGGCCGCGGCGGTAGAATGGCGGACTTCTGACCGGCGGTAAGGGCCTTTTACCGCTGAGGTCAGAATGACCCCCTATATGTCTTTACATTAGTAAAAGTAGTCTCACACACACAGTTAAATAGGAAGCACTACAGTGGCAACAGAAGCTGTTCTCCTCCACATCTGTCCCATTATAAACCAATTGTCCCACTGTCTACCACCTTTCTCTTTCACGTTTTTAATATTTCTCTACCTGATCTCTCTTTCCATGTGTTGTTAAATACTCTACATACCTCACCTCATCAAGTCCAGAACCTTCATTGCAGACAGTGTAAAACAGAATATGAGTGACCTGACCATACGCAACCTTCCCATGCTTGCTTGATCAGGGTGAGCAACTCCCACCCTTCCTGTGTCAGTAATATGTGGATACTATTACTGCCCTTGCCCTACGCTCTGTAACCAGTGGCCCATAATGGAGTAACATAAAGTAAAAACAAAAAATCCTCCTTTCCAAGAGCTTCTTTTCTTACCTGATGTGCTATAGCAATGTCTGCTATCACTCCATAACTTAATGCAGGATTTTCCAAACGGCCCTCTTACTGCTTGAGGCAGTGAACCAATGGCGCTAACAGGGATGGCATCACAGGGATCGCAACAGGACATCATAAATTAAACTGGTGAAGCGAACTACTGCATCACAGTTACCAACTAGACTAAAATAAAGCAGAATGAGTGAAAAATGCAACTTAGACTACCATGATAAAACAACAATTAGCAACATAGGACCCTGGCATTGAGTGATAGAGTGGTGGTAATATCGCCAACAGGCCTGCGGTAAGTACCACCAAATTATGACCATGGCGGTGATAACTTGCATAGACAGCCAATGAACCACACCAATTGCCAGGGAAGAAACAACACTCACCACAGCGGTAGCCAACAGCCAGGCGGAAGACAAAGTACCGCCCATCATACTAAGACACTGCAAACCACCACCTTTTTTGGGGCAGTACCAACGCCAACAAAAGCCTGGTGAAAACAGAGCTGGGAAGTGAAAGGACTCACCATGGAGACACAGGGAAAAACTACTCTGCCATGGAACCCGAACTGCAAGTCTTCTAGATGATCTTCTATGTAATGCTCCACCTGGAACACCAATGCCGATGAAGACGACGACGGTGAGTAGGGCCCCCTAGCACACAAGGGAGGGAGGAAAGAAAACGACAGTGACACACACACGCATGACACACACCTGACATACACACATACCATACACACAACTATCTGCGCACGTAAACCAATCGCACACGACACATGGCATAATAAAACACAGACCAGATTGCTGAAATACTGACAATGTATCATCACAACAAAACCCACCACATGGACCAAATATATTTACAGATATTTATAAAGGGCCAATGCCCAGTCTAAAGTCATAAGGGCACACAAGGCCACAGGGCAAAGTCCAAGGCCCAACTTGTATCCTGACACATCCAGAGAGAACACTGCAGGGGCATCAGTTTGCAAGTGGAAGGGATGGGGTGGGGAGGCACCTCAGCCGAACCCTCTGGTTCTGGAGGGGGCTCCATGTCTATTGCTCTGTCCTGGGGAGTGCAAGGCCACAGTCTCTCAGGTGGGTGACTTCCCCACTGGTTCTGGAGGGTCCAACCTGCCCATTTCTCTGTCCTGGAGAGTGCAAGGCCACAGTCTCTCAGGTGGGTGACTTCCCCACTGGTTCTGGATGGGGCAACATGCCCAATGCTCTGACCTGGGGAGTGCAAGGCCACAGTCTCTCAGGTGGGTGACTTCCCCACTTTTTCTGGAGGGGGCAACATGCCCATTGCTCTGTCCTGGGGAGTGAAAGGCCACAGTCTCTCACTCTCAGGTGGGTGACTTCCTCACTGGTTCTGGAGGGGGCAACATGCCCATTGCTCTGACCTGGGAGTGCAAGGCCACTGTGTCTCAGGTGGGTGACTTCCCCACTTTTGCTGGAGGGGGCAACATGCCCATTGCTCTGCCTGAGGAGTGCAGGGCCACAGTCTCCCGAGTGGGTGACTTCCCCATTAGTTCTGGAGGGGGCAACTCGCACATCAACCTCTGGAGTGTGGCCTACATGGCGTTCGCTGACGGTGACGGCTGCACTGTGGTGGTGGATGGAGGAGCCTCTTGGGCAGCCTCTACACTGTCTTGTGGCTGCACTGTGGTGGTGGATGGAGGAGCCTCTTGGGGAGCCTCTGCACTGTCTGATGGCTGCACTGTCTGATGGCTGCACTTCCTCAGCTGGCGGTGGGGATCCCATGACAGTTGTTGGTGGTGGAGGTGTCAGCCTGACAGCCTCCGCTGCGTAGAGTGCTTCGTCTCCTCCAGTACATGGGGCGTTGATACCTTACCCTTCCTGGCAGGGGTGGATGGGCTCTTCCCCTCTCTGCCTGGTGGTGAAGGCTCCTTCCCCTTCTTTCCTGGTGCTGCTGTCCCTTCCCCTTCTTTCCAGGTGGTGCAGGCTCCTTCCCCTTCTGACTCGCATGTGTTGAGCAGATGTGGATGGAGACAGACACTAGCAGTCCCATATTTAAAAGATTCCCCACTGAGAATGGGCCAAGTGAAGAGGATGCTGCGCTGATACATAGCAGTTCTAAGCTGTTTGTAAAGCAAGGATTCAGACGGAGGCAGAGATGTTGACCCAATCACACTGAGAATGCTCATGCTGGGTGGTTCACGACAAGGAGCCGGCAAGGAGGCGGCGAGGAGCACGGAGTTCTAGCTGCCCGGGAGCTTCGCGGCAAGGGAATCAATGAGGTACGAGGAGGTACAGCACAAAGCTCTAGGTGCCTGCAGATGCTGCTGAGGGTGTCACAGGAGCAGTAGCATCCTAGGAGGGCCCCACAGTGTTTGGAGAGCGACCCACTGACATCCAAGAAAGAGAGGAGACAGAGAAGTGCTGCGGTACCGCAGGCATAGTTGCTGAGGTTGCTGAGGTAATCACACAGGGGTGCAGATTGGAGTGGTGCTGCAACTGTCGGAATACAGGAGAACCAAAGGAGCCAAAGGAGAAGCAGCCACAAACAGACCGTGAGACCCGCCCTCCCCTGTTCCCGGCAGCCCTGGTAGCCCCGGCAGCCACATTGTGGATCCTGAGAGGAAATCGAAAGGAAATCAAAAGGTTTGGAGAGGCACAGAGGCAAAAAGATTAGAAGAGGCCTGTATGGAGTCTGCAGCGGGGATTAAACTAGTGGACACTCCACCATACCTAACTACCCATTACAGGGTAACTCGGCGACTGGTCAGAGAGGCAGAGGTAAGCTGGCAGGTGTGAGTTTAATATAGGCAATAGTCAGGTGTGGTTTGCTCGCAAGGGAGGCTGCCAAACCATCTCTACCAGTAAGGATGGCACTAACTCGGGGAAGAAAAAAACAGCAAAGAGGCAAAGACAAAGTTCCCCAGAGGTGGGTTAGTTCAAGTAAAGGAGTGAGTCCACAGAGAGGAAAACCCCCCAAACCCAGCAAATAATAGGTAAACGTTGAATAAATCACTGAGTCAAGACAAGGCAGGATATAAAATCACTGACTTCCTGATTACCAAGACGGCTGTGTATTCCATTGCCGCCTCGAGAGGTTCAGTGTCTTCCTCCCCACTGTTCGCCAACGACACTGAGACAATGGCCGCAGCAGATAAGAAGTCCCCTCAGGACGTGGAAAGGCCTTGCTTTAGACACGGGAGCAATCAAAACACTTAGGCCCTCATTATGAACATGGCGGTCCAGACTGCCATGCCGGTGGTGGGGGAAATTACCGCCACCAGCATTGTGGTCTGGACCGCCATATTCCGAACTCAGGGAGACCACCACAGGCAGCCCTCCGCCACCACCAGGCTACTGCCGCCAGGCAGCCTGACGATGGTGGAGTTCCTTATCCAACAGGTCAGCGCTGCAAGCAGCGCTGCCCTCCGGATAAAGAACCTGTTTCCCCAGCCTTTCCCTGGTGGTTTCCCCCACCAGGGAAAGGCTGGCGGAAGGGGTGCTCTGGGGCCCCCCTGGGGCCCCTCACTACCCATGCACTTGGCATGGGCAGTGCAAGGGCCCCCGTGCACAGCCCCTATGCACATGTCACTGCCTGAGTTATGCGTGACGGGTGCTGTTGCAACTGCCGCACTGCGGCATTGATGATGGCTATGTGGAACCGTCAGAAATGTCCATGCCCAGCATTCCGCTGGGCCGGCTGGCTGAAAGACTGTTTCCGCCCGCCGGCCCAGTGGAATGTTCATTATTGGGCCGGCGTGGTCTTCAACGGGCTGGCGGTCTGTGTTTAGACCGCCAGCATGAACATGGTGGGGGATCCCGCCATGTTCATACTGACCCCCTTAATCTGTACTCTAGCAGTACAGGCTTAATAATCAAAGCAGAAATTCATAAATGCCACCAAATTGATTTATTTTCCACTTTAAACCTTAGTAACTGGAATAACTGGGGAGAGAGTCTGTGTTATATAGAACATGCTGAACAACAACAGCAAGGGGAAAACGATATTGATTGTATTATGATGGAGGAACACCCTTTAATTGATTTCTCAGAGACTTGCTCAGACGTACCCTTAAGTAAACAGACTGTTAGGGAAACCCCAAAAGCCATATCGGGACCCATATTTAGTACTAGCTCACAGATAAAAGAACACTCTCTTTGCACAACAAAGAGTTAAATAACCTCTGAAACACAAGTAACTGCAGCAGACACGGCATCAGCCCGTCAAGAGTAAATTAATTCCCCAGTGGACCCTTTTATGGGGTTCAAACTTAATGTGGAATGGCCAACATCAAATGACACAGGAGATTCGTGGAGGGCTCTTTTATCAACTATGGGTGCGATGTCTGCTGCCATCCACTTTCAAGCAGATAAACAAGTCACCCAGGTCGAGTTACTTATTATCTTATAGTGAGCATCAACAAGTAGCTTCAGGCGTAGAATGACCTAATAAGAAGGACTCAAACCTATTCATACACTCAGCAAGTGACAAGCCAGGGTGCCACTACAGGTGACAATTCACAAAGGGCCACAGAAATTTTAAACGACATCTTGAAAGAAGTAAAAACACAGGCTCTCAGAACACAAGACCACTCTTGCTGTAGGGGAGATAAGGCATATAAAAACACTGGTCAATGAAAGTGCACTCAATGAAGTGGATCCCCCACACGAAAGCAAAAAAACAAAGGTTAACCACTCTCCTGGTCAAGAAAGGATTTTGAGCAGAATTGAGGGTAGGTCAGGTCTCAGCACACAAGAAATAAGCTCTGCTGTGGGTGGGACTGCGGGATCAGTTACCAATGATTTAATAGTGCACGAGGCCTCGCTCACGAAAAGGGAAAAGAAACGACAAAGGAAAGCACGGAAAAAGTTTAAGGGGGTCCAGCAAAACAGCATATGGAAGTCATTTGCTAAATCCAATGGCACGCAGTGTAACAAACCAGCAAGGATTGATTGATTCATTCATTCATTCATTCGCATTTATAAAGCGCGCTACTCACCCGTAAGGGTCTCAAGGCGCTGGGGGGGTGGGGGGGGTCAGTGCTCAAAGAGCCAGGTCTTGAGCTGCCTCCTGAAGGAGAGGTGGTCAGGTATGGTGCGAAGGTGGCTGGGCAGAGAGTTCCAGGTCTTCGCTCCCAGGAAAGAGAAGGATCTTCCTCCGGCGGTGGCTTTGCGGATGCGGGGTACGGCTGCCAGGGCTTGTCCGGTGGACCGTAGGGTGCGCGGAGGAGTGTAGAAGGAGATGCGGTGGTTGATGAGTTTTGGTCCGAGGTTGTGAAGGGCTTTGTGTGCGTGGGTGAGGAGTCTGAAGGTGATCCTCTTGTTGACTGGGAGCCAGTGAAGTTTCTTCAAGTGTCCGGAGATGTGGTGGTGGCGGGGTATGTTCAGGATGAGTCGTGCGGCAGCATTCTGGATCCGTTGAAGTTTCCTCTGCAGCTTGATGGTGATGCCGGCGTACAGAGTGTTCCCATAGTCCAAGCGACTGATGACGAGGGCGTGGGTGACGGTCTTTCTGGTATCAGTGGGGATCCAGCGGAAGATCTTGCGGAGCATGCGGAGGGTGTTGAAGCATGCCGAGGTCACCGAGTTGACCTGTCTGGACATGGAGAGGGATGAGTCCAGGATGAAGCCGAGGTTGCGTGCGCGGTCGGTGGGTTGGGGAGTGCTGCCTAGGGCGGGAGGCCACCAGGAGTCGTCCCAGGCGGTGGGTGTAGGGCCGAGGATGAGAACCTCCGTCTTCTCTGTGTTCAGTTTCAGCCTGCTGTCTGTCATCCAGTTCGCTACTTCCTTCATGCCTTCGTGTAGTCTGGTCCTTGCTGAGGTGGGGTTGTTGGTGAGGGATAAGATGAGCTGGATGTCGTCGGCGTAGGATATGAGGTCGAGTCCGTGTTTTCGTGCGATGTTCGCCAGGGGGGTCATGTAAATGTTGAAGAGGGTGGGGCTGAGGGAGGATCCTTGGGGGACGCCGCAGATGATCTCCGTGGCTGTAGATCTGAAGGGGGGGAGGCGGACTCTCTGAGTTCTTCCGGAGAGGAAGGAGATGATCCATTCCGGGGCCTTGCCTCTGATGCCGGCGTTGCTGAGGCGGTGTATCAGGGTACGGTGGCAGACCGTGTCGAAGGCTGCAGAGAGGTCCAGGAGTATGAGGGCCACGGTTTCTCCCTTGTCGGTCAGGGATCTGATGTCGTCCGTGGCTGCGATGAGGGCGGTTTCGGTGCTGTGGTTAGCTCTGAAGCCGAACTGTGTGGGGTCGAGTGAGTCGTTGGTTTCCAAGGCGGTGGTGAGTTGAGCGTTGACGATTTTCTCAATCACTTTGGCGGGGAACGGTAGGAGAGAGATGGGCCGGAAGTTTTTGAGTTCGGTGGGGTCTGCTGTTGGTTTCTTTAAGAGGGCGTTGAGCTCTGCATGTTTCCAGCTCTCTGGGAAGGTGGCGGAGGTGAGAGATGCGTTGATGACGTCTCGGAGGTGGGGTGCAATGATGTTGTCGGCTTTGTTGTAGATGTGGTGCGGGCAGGGGTCGGATGGAGATCCAGAGTGGATCGAGTTCATGACGCGGGTGGTTTCCTCGGTGGTGGTTGGGTTCCAGGTGAGGATGGTGGTGATGTCGGTGGCGGGTTCTGGGGGTGGGTTCGTGTTGGTAGTGGTGAAGCTGTTGTATATGTCGGCGATTTTGTGGTGGAAGAAGGCTGCGAGGGAGTCGCAGAGGTCCTGTGAGGGAGGGATGGAGTTGTTTTCTGCGTCGGGGTTGGAGAGCTCTTTGACGATGCCAAAAAGTTCCTTGCTGTTGTGGGCGTTGTTGTCTAGTCTGTTCTGGTAGGCTGATTTTATTGCGGCGCGGAGGCATTGGTGGTGTTGGCGGGTGGCGTTCTTGAGGGCTGACATGTTCTCCTCGGTCTGGTTGAGGCGCCAAGACTTCTCGAGGGTGCGGCATTCTTTTTTGGAGTCCTTGAGGTCAGGGGTGAACCAGAAGTTTTTCTTGTGGTTGTTGGTGTTAGCTTGGGTCTTCAGGGGGGCCAGGAGGTTGGCGCAGTCTGAGATCCAGCTCGTGAGGTTGTTGGCGGCTTCGTTGGGGTTAGTGGTGCTGGTGGGTTGGTTCTGGGAGAGGGTCGATGCGAGCTGTTCTGTGGTGATTCGATTCCAGTGTCTTCTTGGTGGTTGCTGGGTGTGGTGGTGCATGGTGGTCTTCTTGAAACTGAAGTGGACACAGCTGTGGTCCGACCAGGTGAGTTCGGTGGTGTGGCTGAAGGAGATGTGTTTGCTGGAGGAGAAGATGGGGTCGAGCGTGTGTCCGGCGTAGTGGGTGGGGGTGTTGACTAGCTGTTTCAGTCCTAGGTTGGCGAGGTTGTCCAGTAAGGCTGTGGTGTTGTTGTCGGTGTGGTTCTCCAGGTGAAAGTTGAGGTCCCCTAGGAGGATGTAGTCGGTGGACGAGAGTGCGTGAGGGTTGATGAAGTCTGCGATGTCTTCGCTGGTGGTCCTGGTGGTCTGTACTTGAGGGTGCCTCTGAGGGTGGTCTTGGGGTCGCTGTGGATCGCGAAGTGGAGGTGTTCGGCATTGGGGAGTGAGTTGTCGATGTGGGTCGAGATAAGGATGGAGCTTTTGTGTGCGATGGCGACGCCTCCTCCGATGCGGTTGGTGCGGTCTTTCCGGATGATTTTGTAGCCGTCGGGGATGGCTATGGCGATGTCGGGTGCCGAGGAGGGGTTCATCCAGGTCTCGGTGAGGAAGGCGATGTCCGGGTTCGTTGAGTTGATGAGGTTCCACAGTTCGATGGCGTGTCTGTGGACGGAACGGGTGTTGACCAGGATGCAGTGGAGATTGCTTCCGGGGGAGTCGTTCTTGACGGGAGCGGTGTGAGTCCGTAGGCAGGTGAAGCGGCAGCTGCTGCAGGTGAAGGGTCCGTGGGTTCGTTTCGGGGTGGCGCGGTAGCAGCCCGGCATGCGGCCGGGGTTGAGGGTGGTGAGGGTGGTGGAGTCGTAGGTCAGGCGGGGGTCGGGGGGGCCAGGGGTTCGGGCGCTGGGCGCGGTCCAGGTGCGGACGGGCGCAGACGGGCTTGCCTTAGGCGCGGTCGCGCAGCGGCCGCCATTTAAGGCTAGCTGGGAGGAGGGGTCAGCTGGGAGGCGGGTGGCGGGAGGGTAGGGGCCAATGGGATGCAGGCAAAAAACGGCGGGAAAAGAAACGAGGAAGAAAGCGATTGAGAAAACGAGGCAGAAAAAAGGCGACGGGCACGGCGAGGGGGGCACACACAGGCAAACAGGGGTACAAAAGGCAAAAAAGGAGAACACTCGCTCAAACAACCAGGGGTACAGAAGGCAAAAAGGAAAAACACTTGCACAGACAACCAGGGGTACAGAAGGCAAAAAGGAAAAACACTCGCTCAGACAACAAGGGCACACTCACGCTCAGGGGCAGCAGTAACCAGGGGGGCAGGGGGCAGAGGTGGCGCTCGCTGTCGCGGTGTGGGGAGCGACCTACCCGGGGGTCAAGGGTCGCTTACCTGCGTCGCGCAGCGCCCGCCATTTAAGGCTAGCTGGGAGGAGGGGTCAGCTGGGAGGCAGGTGGCGGGAGGGTAGGGGCCAATGGGATGCGGGCAAAAAACGGCGGGAAAAAAACGAGGAAGAAAGCGATCGAGAAAACGAGGCAGAAAAAAGGCGACGGGCACGGCGAGGGGTGCACACACAGGCAAACAGGGGTACAAAAGGCAAAAAAGGAGAACACTCGCTCAAACAACCAGGGGTACAGAAGGCAAAAAGGAAAAACACTCGCACAGACAACCAGGGGTACAGAAGGCAAAAAGGAAAAACACTCGCTCAGACAACAAGGGCACACTCACGCTCAGGGGCAGCAGTAACTAGGGGGGCAGGGGGCAGAGGTGGCGCTCGCTGTCGCGGCGCGGGGCGCGACCTACCCGGGGGTCAAGGGTCGCTTACCTGCATCGCGCAGCGGCCGCCATTTAAGGCTAGCTGGGAGGAGGGGTCAGCTGGGAGGCGGGTGGCGGGAGGGTAGGAGCCAATGGGATGCGGGCAAAAAACGGCGGGAAAAAAACGAGGAAGAAAGCGTTCGAGAAAACGAGGCAGAAAAAAGGCGACGGGCACGGCGAGGGGGGCACACACAGGCAAACAGGGGTACAAAAGGCAAAAAAGGAGAACACTCGCTCAAACAACCAGGGGTACAGAAGGCAAAAAGGAAAAACACTCGCACAGACAACCAGGGGTACAGAAGGCAAAAAGGAAAAACACTCAATCAGACAACAAGGGCACAGTCACGCTCAGGGGCAGCAGTAACCAGGGGGGCAGGGGGCAGAGGTGGCGCTCGCTGTCGCGGCGCGGGGAGCGACCTACCCGGGGGTCAAGGGTCGCTTACCTGCGTCGCGCAGCGGCCGCCATTTAAGGCTAGCTGGGAGGATAACAGTAATAAGGCAGAAAGTAGGATAATGCTCAGACAGATGATGGCAGTGCATCCGGATAGCGAGGGCAACCCCACGATCAAACTAACTGCCCCCAGTAGTCAACTAAAACTGCAGCAACAATCACTTAAAATAAAAATTCCAACAACCTGCGGTGACCTGGGTGAAAGCCCTTTGCAAGGTGAGGTGGCCGTAAGTGAATTACTAGAAAAGGGACTTACAATCTGTCAGCTCCCAGGACAAGGCAATCAGTGGGACAATACCAGGTTGTAAGTCGGTAAACACTCTGAATATAACCTAAAATGCGCAGGTACCAGCACGATCCTGCTAAACCAGTCTGTGGAAAACAAAAAGCCGATTTCCAATAAGGAACACCTCCCTTGGCCAGACAATTGTTAAAACAGCATGGTTCAAATAAGAACGCCAGGATGTCGGTCAACGTATCACAATGTGGCTTTGGAAGACAACAAATTACTTTTAATCCCTTGCTATGATTCAACGGGGGAATTTAATATTTTAAATAGAGGTACAATATTAAAGCTAATAAATGCAGTTTACGCCCCACCCGAACAACAAAGATAAAGAGGCAACGTTAACATCCTGGGTGACGTCTGCCATCATCGGCGAAATTTTAGTACATTAAGCCACGTTCAGTGCATGGGGCACTGTGCTACCAAAATTAGATACCCCAACCCTTTGCTCCCGGAAAAGAAGAAGGGTGGTTCGATGTTAAAAGGAGCGGTTGGGGTAGAAATTTCCCCGAGTAGATGGAAACATTTAACAATAGTAAAGCACCAAAGTATGCTTCATCATGGCATGTTCCAACAAGTCTCTTTTGGTATGCCTTTGACTTTTAAACAGATAGGAAGGCAATCCCTAAACAACAATAGCCGGAACTGGTCCTGACGGAAAACCAGCAACTGATGACAGCATGTACATATGCTCCTGGAACGCCCATGGTTTGAAAAATGTGGTTACCGACGCGGCGGCGCTGAGATTCCTACACCCGTTCGGCATTATCATGTTCCAGGAACCTGGTGTATGGACCCGACTCAAATCTCTGGATACGTTGGGATGAATGTTTCTGCAAAACAACCTCAAAGATGCGGACACCCTAAAGGTGGCCTCACAATGTATTGTTCTTTCAAAATCAACTGGGTCATTAAACTGATCGATCTTGGAATTGACTGGTTGTTACCAACAAAGTTGGAACTCAAAGGCTCATTTGGTTCTGACAGAACATTACTGTTGATCAATGTATATATCCATCCGAATAAAGTTCAATATAGGGAAAACATGTAAATATTGATCAGTATCTTAAAAATACTGCAGAGGCAATATAAGGATGCTACCTTTATTGTGTCTGGCGATTTCAACATAGATTTGAGTAAAGGCAGTACTAAACCCTATTATGGAACCCCTCTGAACAAAAGGTTTGAAAATTTTGGTTTGTGTCGCTTGACGTCCTTTTCCAGGGGACATTCCCTCTGCACCAGTAACTTTCTCAAGTGGTACAAAAAAATCTAAATTTGACTTCACATGTGTAAAGAAATGCCTCCTTGGCATGGTTACCCCCTGACTTTCTGCCTTTTTGCTGATGCCAGTCATGATTGCAAGTGTGCTGGGACGCTGCTAACCAGGCCCCAGCACCAGTGGTCTTTCCCTAAACTGTACTTTTGCTTCCACAATTGGCACAGCCCTGGCACTCAGATCAGTCCCTTGTAAATGGTACCAGTGGTACCAAGGGCCCTGATGCCAGGGAAGGTCTCTAAGAGTTGCAGCATGTCTTATGCCACCCTGAGGACCCCTCACTCAGCACATGCACACTGCCTCACAGCTTGTGTGTGCTGGTGGGGAGAAAATGACTAAGTCAACATGGCACTCCCCTCAGAGTGCCATGTCAACCTCACACTGCCTGTGGCATACGTAAGTCATCCCTCTCGGAGGCCTTACAGCCCTAAGGCAGGGTACACTATACCACAGGTGAGGACATATGTGCATGAGCACTATGTCCCTACAGTGCCTAAGCATAACCTTAGACATTGTAAGTGCAGGGTAGCCATAAGAGCATATGGTCTGGGAGTTTGTCAAACACAACCTCCACAGTTCCATAATGTCTACACTGAAATCTGGGAAGTTTGGTATTAAACTTCTCAGCACAATAAATGCACACTGATGCCAGTGTGGAATTTATTGTAAAATGCACCCAGAGGGCATCTTAGAGATGCCCCCTGAATACCAGTCCAACTCCTAGTGCTAGGCTGACCAGTTTCTGCCAGCCTGCCACAACCAGACGAGTTTGTGGCCACATGGGGAGAGTGCCTTTGTCACTCTGTGGCCAGGAACAAAGCCTGTACTGGGTAGAGGTGCTTCTCACCTCCCCCTGCAGGAATTGTAACACTTGTCGGTGAGCCTCAAAGGCTCACCTCCTTTGTTACAGCGCCACAGGGCATCCCAGCTAGTGGAGATGCCCTCTCCTCCGGCCACTGCCCCACTTTTGGTGGCTAAGCTGGAGAAGATCATTAGAAAAACAAGGAGGAGTCACCCACCAGTCAAGACAGCCCATAAGGTGCCCTGAGCTGAGGTGACCCCTGCCTTGCCTTAAGAAATCCTCCATCTTAGTTTTGGAGGATTCCCCCAATAGGATTAGGGATGTGCCCCCTCTCCTCAGGGAGGAGGCACAAATAGGGTGTAGCCACCCTCCTGGACAGTAGCCATTAGCTACTGCCCCCCAGACCTAAACACACCCCTAAATTTAGTATTTAGGGGGCACCCCATAACCCAGGAAAGCAGATTCCTGCAACCTGAACCAAGAAGAAGGACTGCTGACCTGACAGCCCTGCAGAGATGACGGAGACGACAACTGCTTTGGCCCCAGCCCTACCGGTCTGTCTCCTGGCTCCAAAACCTGCAACAGCTATGCATCGGACAGGGACCAGCTGCTCTGAAGCCTCAGAGGACTGCCCTGAACCAAAGAACCAAGAAACTCCTGTGAACAGCGGCTCTGCTCAGCAACAGCAACAACTTTGCAACTTTCTTGCAACTTCTAAAGACTTCACTCTTCCAGCCGGAAGCGTGAGACTTCACCCTCTGCACCCGATGCCCCCGGCTCGAGCTCCAGAGAACCAACACCACAGGGAGGACTCCCAGGCGACTGCGACCTTGTGAGTAGCCCGAGACAACCCCCCTGGACCCCAACAGCGACGGATGCAGAGAGAATCCAGAGGCACCCCCTGACCGCGACTGCCTGTAACAAGGAACCCGACGCCTGGACCAAGCACTGCACCCGCAGCCCCCAGGACCAGAGGGAACCGAACCTCAGTGCAGGAGTGACCCTCAGGCGACCCTCTGCCTAGGCCAGTCGGTGGCTAGCCCGAGAAGCCCCCATGTGCCCTGTCTACAACGTTAGGGTGACCCCCGGGTCCCTCCATTGAATCCAATACAAAACCTGACGCCTGCTTTGCATACTACTCCCGGCCGCCCCTGTGCTGGTGAGGGTATGTTTTGTGTGCCTACTTGTGTCCCCCTCAGTGCTCTACAAAATGCCCCTGGTCTGTCCTCCTAGGACGCAGGTACTTACCTGCTGGCAGACTTGAACCGGAGCACCCCTGTTCTCCATGGGCGCCTATGTGTTTTGGGCACCTCTTTGACCTCTGCACCTGACCGTCCCTGAGCTGCTGGTGTGGTAACTTTGGGGTTGCCTTGAACCCACAACGGTGGGCTGCCTATGCCCAGGAACTGAGACCTGTAAGTGCCTTACTTACCTGACAAACTAACCATTACTTACCTCCCCCAGAAACTGTTGATTTGTGCACTGTGCCCACTTCTAAAATAGCTTATTGCCATTTTAACTACAACTGTACATGTTATTGCTCTAATTCAAAGTTCCTAACTTGCCTGTGTGGAGTACCTTGCATTCTGTGTATTTACTTCAAATCTTGAACTTTGGTTCTAAAAATAAATTAAGAAAATATATTTTTCCATATAAAAACTATTGGCCTGGAGCTATTTGAGTGTGTGTTCCTCATTTATTGCCTGTGTGTGTACAACAAATGCTTAACACTACCCTCTGATAAGCCTACTGCTCGACCATACTACCACAAAAGAGAGCATTAGAATTATCTAATTTTGCCACTATCTTACCTCTAATGGGAACCCTTGGACTCTGTACACACTATCTCTCACTTTGAGGTAGATTATACAGAGACAACTTCCTACAACATTAATAACTGAAACTGCACTGCCATTAATCTCTTCATACAACATTTAAGTATGCCCAGAGAGCGATCACTTCCCACAACTTATTAAGTTACGAAACAAATGGAAACGGCTATTGTCTGCAAATATCATAATCTCTGCTCCTGTGACTTATGATACAAAAAAACTGAAATGGAGGGGGGGCCAGGCCTCAAGAAAGTGATGGAAAAAGTGTATTTCTGTGTAGGGTCCATTGAAGAGCTGAAAGAAAAACTAAGAATGCAGGAACAATCATAACTGAATCCAGGAGAACGGGTGAAGGCTTGGAAACACTAATGTGAGTTTTTAATAAACAAATTCCCCATTAGAAAGAGCTCTCTAATTATGGTAATGGAGGCAAATAAAGTTAAAGGTGGCCCAGTGGAGTACCCATGGTACAACTGAACACTGCGCAAATTAAAAAAACAAGTCTCTAGCGAAACAAAAAAAGGCGCAAAGGAAATTTGATGGAGAAAGAACACCGATAAAACAAGGCTTCTTGAATTAAGATCTAAGTATAATAATAGTTGGGTGGAAAAACAGAGATATTACGAAGATTTGTGGAACAAGCCCCTCATGTCTAACAAATAGAAGAATAACAAAAGGTTCTGGCAGTTGGTGAATGGGTTAGCCATGGTAATAATCGAGAAGTGAATGCAGGTATTGACGCGGCCACGTGCGAAGCCCACGTATTAGCAATGTATTCGCTCCCAGAGCGTCTCGGGAAGGAGGAGGTATTTTGGGCTGTAAGTCTTCATGAACCAAGTATGACAAACTTTGGCTTTAGAGTAAAGTTGAAAACAGATTCTTCTTCATCTAATATCGAACAAGAAAATACTCTAATGAACATAGACATTAAAACGCTGACAGGCCTTATTAAGAAACTAAAATTGAAGATACTACATTCTGGGCTTATTATTTGGTGCTGCTTTTTAATGATCTCTAGGGACCAAACGGCTACCAGGCGCATGGAAAGGTAACATCTTCCCAAAGTCGACTTTGGGGGTACAAACAAGAGTCACTTGTACATGTTTTTTGTGTGTGCCCGGCATTACTAGAATATAGGAGAAGATATTTGAAAAATATTCTTAGATCTCTAAACATACGCTCATGTTGGCCGGCTGTTATCAGTTGGTTAAGTGGTATTTCAATCCCGTTTTCTTGTCGGGGGACTCAATTTATGGCCCAGGCCCATAAAGAAATGGAGAAAATAGCTGAGTAGGTAGTGTGTGTTGGGCTCTGTCGGTCCATGTGTGACAAGTATCTAAATGGTAAATTTCAGCACTTTTGTTAGTTATCAGTTATTAGTAATTAGTTTCAATTTTGTGTCATTTATTTTTAGGAAAATGACTGTGTTTTTATGTTTAGTAACCAGGAAACAATGCTACATCTATATGGATGTAAGTTAGTGCTTGATCTTATGACCAACAAAGAAATGACAAAATTAGTTGAGTAGGAATATTTAAGACTGTAATCATGTTTTAAGCCTAATATTTTAAGACATGATTTAGGATTAGGACAAGCCAAAACATTTTTATGTGTATTTAAATTTTAAATTAAGAGCATGTTTGAGTGTTTATATTTTACAAATGTGAGATTAGCGATGTTTTAATTAATTTGCTAATAAACTATTACTTACTTATTTACTTCCCCTTCTTTCCAGGTGGTGCAGGCTCCCTCCCCTTCTTTCCAGGTGGTCCAGGCTCCTTCCCCTTCTTTCCTGGTGGTGCTGGCTCCTTCCCCTTCTTTCCAGGTGGTGCAGGCCCCTTCCCCTTCTTTCCTGGTGGTGCACACACAGGGAACAGGTTTGAACACTATGCATTGCTCTACAAGTGATATGGCTAGTCACTAAGGCAAGATGAGAACCACACACTGCCAACTGCAGCACACCTGGGATCCCACAATACCCAGCCTGAAATGGACTGCTAAAAAGCTAGGTTACCTGTATTTGCCATGGAACCATTACCCTTCAGTTGACCCACGCTGCAATGTCTGGCCTGGCCTTAGGAACACCCACTAAAACACATCCACCACCCGGATACCACCCCACCAGCCAAAATATGTAATGAAACCCACTGTACTCACCCCCTTGTGGCTGCTGTGATTCCCTAGAGTGCCCATCCAGCTCAAGGCAGACCACCACTAGTATGCGGACCATCAGGGGGGGTCAGGGTCCGACGGGTACCCCTTCCTCATTGTGAGGCCATTCCCAGCTGGGCCTCCGCGGTCTTCCATGCCCAGCGTCTCAGGTCCTCCCACCGTTTATGTCAGTGGGTGCTCTGCCTGCCATAGACCCCCAGGGTCCGCACGTCCTTGGCAAAGGCATGCCATAATCCCTTCTTTTGAAGGGCGCTGACCTGCAGAGGTAATACAGACAGGAGAACTCCATTAAACAAACAGTTCAGTCTGTCACACACATGGCCAACCATACCCGATTCCATCACCATTGGCACACACCTAGGCCAGCTCACAACATGTACACCTCCAACAGACAATCCCCCCACCCACCCTTAAACGATGCCTTCACACACATGTCCATGCATCCATGTCACATGCATTGTGGCCAAAGTGTACTCATCTGTTGGAGGCCAATACAGCTGTCCGTACTGGGGTAGGACCCCATCCACCAGTCGCTCCAACTCCTTCGAAGTGAAGGTTGGGGCCCTTTCCCCAGTCACATGGGCCATGGTAGGTTCCAGACACAGGTCACAGCAGCACACGCAGTGCAGGTCTTCTCCTGTTGATGGTTAGGAAACAAGTGAGAGTCAGATATAAAATGGCGGTCACGTCCGTGGCGGTGTACACCGTCCCTGCCAGCGTACATCCCCACTGGCCACTGTACTCCATAGGGCCCAATATTATCCAATGAGAAATTGCACGGCGGTGCAAGACCGACTACCGCCACAACACCCAACATCGGCAGAATTACCTCACTTCCACCTATCCTTCCATACAAGACAGGCTGTCGCCATTTCAGGGGGGGGGACAGGCCTATTGACAATTACTGCGTCACAGGTTAAATAGGCACATACTTCGACATTTACACTGTCCCAATACATAAGTGCACCATTGTGAGAGGAGACCTCTTTTTGCGTGGTTAGCCCCCACTGTTTGCCTGATGTTAATGCGTTCTAGAAGTTGTTAGTGCCCAGGGCCCATGCTAAACAGGTTCCCTGGGCCAGAGCTCGTTCCCTAAAACTGTAGTGATGCTTGGCACAATTGGTTATACTCTTAATACCCCAATACGTCCCTAGTAAATGGGCACCCCAATACCCAGGGCAAGAGATATTAAGAGTAGGCCCATGGGGGCAGCAGCACTGATTGTGCCACCCCCAAGGGCCCTGCACCCAGATGCACCCAGCATTGCCATTGCAGGCTGAGTGTACTGGGGCAATCCTAAAAGGATAAACTCAACATGGCACACTCTCTGTGTGCCCTGTCCACCATACAGTGCATATGTTATTGGTAAGTCACACCTCTAGCAGGCCTTTCAGCTCTAAGGCAGGGAGCACCATACTATGGGGGTCATTACAACCCTGGCGGACGGTGTTAAAGCGGCGGTAAGACCGTCAACAGGCTGGGGGTCTTTTTTTTGGAATTATGACCATGGCGGTTACCGCCATGGTCATCCGCCGCTTCTCCGTTCCGCCCGCCAGGGCGGAGACGACTGCTGGGCTGGAGACCTAGGTCTCCAGCCCGGCGGCCGTGACAATACCGCCGCCGGTATTGTGACCCGGCTTACCGCCGTGGATTTCCAGCGGTAGGAACCGCCATGAAATCCATGGCAGTAAGCACTATCAGTGCCAGGGAATTCCTTCCCTGGCACTGATAGGGGTCTCCCCCATCCCCCACCCCCACCCGACTCCCTCTCCTACACCCCCCACCACCCCTGCCACCCCCCAAGGGTTGCAGGACCCCCCTCCCCACCCGACCCAGACATTACCATACACATACACACCCGACACGGACGCAGGCACCACCAACACACATACACGCACACACACCGACACACATGCCAACATCCACACACACAGTCAGACACGCACACCCACATTCAAACATACACGCGCACATCCATACAGACATACCTACAGACATACACGCACTCATTCCCAAAACACGCAACACCCCCGCAAGCATACATGCACTCACACACCCCCTCTACATACACCCACGCACACCCTCATGCACGCACACAACACACAACACACCCCCACCCCCTCCCCTAACGGACGATCGACTTACCTGTTCCGTCGATCCTCCGGGAGGGGATGGGAGCCATGGGGGCAGCTCCACCGACACCATACCGCCAACAGAACACCGCTGCGCAGCATCACAGGATGTGATTCGCTGGGCAGTGTTCTGTTGGCGTGGCGGTGGAGGTGGAGCAACCTCCACTTCCCCGCCGCCCGTCACTATGGCTGTTGGCGGCTCTCCATCGGAAAAACGACGTAGAGCTGCCAACAGTCATAATACGCCGAGCGGAAAACCGCCACCACTGGCGGTCTTCAGAACGGCGGTTCGCTCGGTGGTCTTGTAAAAAGACCACTAAGGTTGTAATGACCCCCTATATGTGCATAGCTGCATGAGCAATATGCCCCCACTGTCTCTTTGCTAAACCTAGGACATGGTGAGTAAACATTTCAATGTATGTACTGGGCAATGGTCAGACACGAGTTCCCCAGCTACATAATGGCCACTCTGTACCCTGGGTTGTTTGGTATCAACTCAGAATATTAAATCCAAACTGATACCAGTATTTGATTTAACCTTAAATGTACCAAGGGGCCACCTTAGAGGTGCCCCCTGCAAAAGATAACCCTAACTGGCAGAGTTGCTGCCCGGTTCCGTCCAGCTGCCACTCCAGACAGCCAATATACAAACCTGGGGGAGAACCCTGGCTCTCTGGTTTGTAAGAAAATGCCCTTCCTGGTTGGAATAGCTATCTTCCCCACTCTCAGGAATGTGCAACACCCTAGAGGTGAGCTTCAAAGGGCTACAGCCCCTGAAACTCGAGCCTCCAGGCCTGCTGCTAGCAGCAGAGGGCTTCCCCCTTTGCAAACCCCCACTTTTGGCGGAAGCAAAGGCGGGAAACCAGACAAAGGGTAGGAGGATTGGCCTCACTGACATGCACCACCTCTAAGGGCTTGCATACAAAGTGGACCCTCTGATTCAGTTTTCTCCATCCTGGAATGGAGAAAAACAGCCAATGATGTTTAGGGAAGTGACCCTTTCCACAGGAAGTGGTCACTATAGTGGGTGTAGCCACCCAAGGGTAAGTGCCCCATTGGACACTACCAGGTTCCCCCTAAAATGCCCACTAAATTCAGTATTTAGTGGGGTCCCCTAGACCAAGATTTTAGATTCGAAAGGGATTCCAAGAAGGGAAGAAGACCAGCACCAAAGAAGACGCCAGGATGAGAACTGAGGACCTGCTGCACCATAAGAGGCGTCAAGACCCCTGCTTGCTGCACCAAAGTCCCGACAATCGTGACAGCGGAGGAGCTGATCACTGGACTGACCCCAAGAAACCTAGGGGACCTCCAGGCTTCAAGGATCACCCCAGATCTCCCTCCTGAGTGGAGGTACCACTCAAGAAAAACAAGTAAACTGCAAAGGACCAAGAAACCAGTGAGGGACACTTCACTGATTTGCTGATATCTCCATGACCGGAAGTCACAGTCAGATCCAACGACACACAGACAACAGCCCGGAAGTGCTTCCCAACTGTACCAAGTTTGGTGGTGCTGCAACCCCCAGTGGCCGAGATAGAGCAATACCCTGGGTCCTGGTCTGCTGACATTGGACCAGGAGAAAAATGGCTCCCCCGAGCTGACAAAGGGTCGGGAGGAAACCCCAGTTGAGGGACTTCAGTAACATCCTGGACCTCTGACCAGAGTGCCCCCTTTGTCCTGCAAGCGACCCTCAAAGAGACTTACCTCCAGCTCCAGTGGACTTTGTTGCGCACAGCATCCAAGACCTCCAAACCGCCCTGCACCTGCCTGCCCTAGGCCTTGCCTCGTGGAGTCTGCTGAGTTCCCCGGGTCCCCAACCCATTGTGACCTCGACAGCCAAAGGGGACCCCCAGGCACCACTTTGGATTTGCAAATCAGCTCCTTTTCCAAGTGGCCCATCCAGGTTGCCCTGTGCCAAGAACATTTCCAACACTGCTCCCGCCAGAACCGGGAGCTGCCCAAAGCTCTCCAGCTGGCACAAGGTGCCCACTGACCACTGCTACCACCCTGCAAAGGAAGAGATTGGTAACTCAACCGTACGATTTTTAATGCATTTTTAAACGTGACTGCACATTGAGTCCAATGGTGCGTAATTACGCACAGAAAGATTAACTTTGCTAAAACTTTAAAAAGTCATAACAAGAAAAGTACTTAACCTATTCTAAAGATTTGATCTTAAAAATTATTTAAAAGTCTGAAGTATTTTTATAAATTCTGGTCTCAAGATATTCATTGAGTGTGCGTGGTGCATGATTGGATTGTGAGTACAGCAAATACTTAGCACATCTCTTGGATTAGCCTAACTGCTTGACGAGCTACCTTAAAAATTAGAGCATAAGGTGGTCTGATTTTTACCCCTGAAAACTAACATGTGATTGTTCGGATCCTCTGCATAATGTACTTGGTTTTTGCACACTACATAGAGGGCCAGCCTCCAGCATTTGGTGTATCAGCGATGGGATAAAGACTTTGGGGGTCATTATGACCCTGGCGGTCGGTGTAATAGTGGAGGTATTACCGCCAACAGGCTGTTGGTACATACCCCCACTATTATGACATGGCGGTTTGTCCAAAGCCAAACCGGCAAGTTAACACACCGACCGCCACTACTGTCTCCAGCCCAGCGGCCGTCACTAGGCCGCCCATGCCATTTTGACCCCGCCCATCGCCATGGTTTCCGTGGTTTCTGTACTGCCATAGAAACCATGGCGGTAGGCACTATCATTGCCAGGGAATTCCTTCCCTGGCACTGATAGGGGTCTCCCTCTTCCCCCTCCCCAGAGTCCTTCCTCACCGTACCCCTCCCACTCCCGCCACCCCACATATACACACATACACACACATACATACACACCCATACACACACGAATACACACATTCACCCATGCATGCATACATTCATACACACTCGAACATACATCCAGGCACACACGCAATCACACGACACAACATGCATGTGCAAACACACCCACTCATGCACACACGCATTACACACTCATGTACACATTCAAACACAATCACACACACCCACACACACATACACAACATCCCTTACCCCCCTTTCCTGTTGGAGAACCCGACTTACCTGCTTGCAGTTCGGTCCTCCGGCAGGAGACGGGATGTGGCACTGCTGCCAGTAACAGGGTCCGCCAGCAAAACACCGCCAGGCCGTATCACAAAACATGATACGGTAGGCGGTGTTTTGCTGGCGTGGCACTGCTACTAGCAGCAGCGCCATCTTACCGCCATCCGGTGCCATGACCGTAGCCGGAATTCTGCCAGCCTTCTGGCAGAATTCCGGCTACGGTCATAATTCCATGGATGGTCGGTAGCCACGGAGAAGGTATGTTGGCGGCCGTCGCCATGGCAGTAGCAGCATTTGCCGCCAATGTCATGATGAGGCCCTTTGTGTTTGCTGATACCACTTTTACAATTGTGTCATTACATGAATAACTCTACAAATTGTCTTTTAGATCATTGTTTTTAATTTTTCTAATTGACTAACATTTGTTACAAATTTTTAAAAGTAATTGTTAGGACCCTGGCTAGGTCCCTACAACTATAGAAAAAGTTTAAAAGTCTTAATTTAGTTGGTTATCCAAAAAAGGGGAGTCCCAACTTTAATAAGATGGAAATGTCTGATTCAGAGTCCAGAAACCAGGAGCTCAACCTGGAACCTTATGAGCCATATAGCTATGACCAATTGAGGAAATCTGCAGACTATACAAACTTCAAACTGGAAAAAGCCCCAAAACAGAGAAACTTAGGTTTATGGTGGCCCAGTATAAAAAATATCATCCCCCAGCTGATGATGATGACTCTGAGGTGGATGAAGATTCTGTGATAAATGGAGCACAAGCTCTATGGCACCCACAGATACAGACCTGGAAATTACCAGGCTGGCCAAACGACTGGCTTTAGAAAGTCAACTTTTGGAGATAGAACAAAAGAGAAAAGAGTTGGGCTTGGCATCCATCTCTGGTGGCAGCATACAAGTGTTGAAAGAAAAGGCATTCAACATTAAACTCCCAAAAGGAGTTGTCCCTCCCTTCACTAAAAGGGATGATATAGTGAAATGTTTTTCTGCCTTTGAAAAAGCCTGTATTGGGTGGGAAATCGAAGAGAAACACTGGGGCACACTGCTGTGGGAGTTATTCTAAGGAAAGTGCAGGGATAGGCTCCTGACACTGAATGAGGCAGATTCTAAATCCTATGACCTCATGAAGGGTACTGTAATTGAGGCCTTTGGATTTATAACTGAAGAGTACAGGATAAAGTTCAGGGAGGCTTGAAAATAAAAATCCCAGAGTCAAATGTGGGTTGACTTTGTGGACTATTCAGTAGAAATGCTAGGTGGTTGGTTAGCTGGGAACAAGGGACAAGAATATGATGGGCTGTATAATCTATTTATGAAAGAGCATCTGTTGAGTAATTGTTCCAATGATAGACTACATCAACATCAGGTAGACCTGGGTCCACTTTCCCCTCAAGGGTTGGGGAAGAAGACAGACAATTGGATCAAAACAAGGGTTACCAAAACTACCACTGGTGGGGGAGACCAAAAGAGAGAGGCCAAAAAGCCCCCCCGAAGGGAAAGATGGGAGCCAGGGTAAAAACAACAAAGAGTCTTCTCAACGCCCCCAAAATCTTTACAGGAGGGTGGGCCCAGAGACTACTCACAGACCAGGGGAGGGTACAAAGGGAAACACTTTGACCCCAACAAGGCTTGGCGCTCAGACTGTAAGACAAAAGGGCACTGAACAGGAGACTCTGGCTGTAAAAACAAAAAGAATGCCTCTAGTCAACCTGCAGTAAAAGCAGTTGGCAATATCCAAATGGGGTCAGAGGTGTGGACTGACCATGTCAGTGTCCCCACAGAGGCAACCTTAATCACTGAGGGTGGGGTAGATGTATCCTGTGCTGCCTGGTCAAGTAATATGACAAAATACAGATAGCACCCTGCGATTAATGAAGGCAAAATAGAAGCTTTGAGGAATACAGGGGCTAGCATCACTATGGTGTCTCAGCACCTGGTCCCCACAACTCAGTTCCTAGTAGGGAGATCTTATCCTGTCACTAATGCTGACAATGAGACCAAGTTCCAACCCACGGCTATGGTAAACTTTGAATGGGGAGGAGTAGCAGGGCAGAAATAAGTGGTTGTGTCCTCATCCATCCCTGTAGATTGTCTACTTGGTAATGATCTGGTGCATTCCCCTTGGGCTGAGGTAGAGCTAAAGACCCATGCAGCTACGCTTGGAATCCCTGATTGGGCTTGTGTCAAGACTAGGGCACAGAGCAAACCTCAGACAGAAAAAGGAGAGCTGGATCCTGAAATAGTGGATCAGCCTCCCAAGAGAAAAGGCAAGAAGACTTGGGGGCCAGCTTCATAACAGATCACAAGACAGGACCCCTTTCCTCAGGAGGAGGAGGAGGAGTTACCCAACTTGGAGGGAACTGAGCCTGAGGAACTTGGGCCTTACCATCCAGAGCTTTTGGGCCCAGGAGGACCCTCTAGGGAAGATCTGTGCCAGGGGCAAAGAGAGTGTCCCACTCTTGAAGGCCTGAGACAGCAAGCTGCTCACGAGGAGCTAGGAAATGTAAGTGGTACCCACAGGGTCTACTTGGATGAGGGGCTCCTGTACACTGAGGCCAGAGACCTCAAGCCTGGTGCTCCCAGGAGGGTAGTAGTGCCCCAGACGTTCAGAGGCTTCCTTCTTACTTTAGCCCATGACATCCCACTAGAAGGGCATCTGGGTCAGAACAAGACATGGAGTAGGTTGGTTAACCACTTCTACTGGCCAGGTATGTCCCAAAAAGTGAAGGACTTTTGCCAGTCCTGTCCCTCCTGCAAAGCCAGTGGCAAAGCAGGAGGGCACTTAAAGGTCCCTTTAATTCCACTACCTGTGGTTGGGGTTCCCTTTGAGAGGGTAGGGGTTGACATTGTTGGCCCCCTTGACCCTCCAACAGCATCAGGACATAGATACATCCTAGTAGTAGTGGATCATGTCACTAAGTATCTTAAGGCTAACCTTAGGACCATCACTGCACCTGCAGTGGCCAAGGCCCTCCTGGGTGTCTTTACCAGGGTGGGGTTCCCTAAGGAAGTAGTATCAGACAGGGGGTCAAACTTCATGTCTGCATACTTAAAACATATGTGGCAGGAATGTGGAGTGACTTATAAATTCACTACCCCATACCATCCACAGACCAATGGGCTGGTAGAAAGGTTCAACCAGACCCTAAAAGGCATGATTGGAGGACTCCCTGAAAAATTCAGAAGGAGATGGGATGTCCTACTTCCTTGCCTGCTGTTTGCCTACAGAGAAGTGCCACAAAAGAGAGTAGGTTTTTCACCCTTTCGACTTTTGTTTGGGCACCCTGTTAGGGGACCACTGAGTCTTGTACGGGAAGGCTGGGAGAGAACTTTCAAATTGCCCAAACAGGACATTGTGGATTATGTGCTTGGCCTACGTTCCAGAATGGCTGAGTACATGGAGAAAGCCAGCAAAAACCTTCAGGCCAACCAAGAGCTTCAAAAGCTTTGGTATGACCAAAAAGCTGCTATGTTGGAGTTTCAACCAGGGCAGAGAGTTTGGGTGTCAGAGCCTGTTGCTCCAAGGGCCATCCATGGCAAATGGTCTGGACCCTATCCCATTATTGAAAGAAAAGGTGAGGTCACTTATCTAGTGGACCTGGGCAGTTGCAAAAACCCCAAAAGGATCATTCCTGTCAACCACCTAAAACCCTTCTTTGACAGAGCTGATGTGACCATGCTCATGGTCACAGATGAGATACAGGAAGATGAGAGCGAGCCTCTCCCTGATCTCCTCTCCAGCAATCCCCAAGATGGTTCTGTGGATGCAGTGATCTTGTTAGACACCCTCTCAGGACAACAGCAGACTGATTGCAGGAAAGTGCACAACCAGTATGCTGGAATTTTTTCTCTGACCTCTGGGAGGACAAACCGGTGTAGTCATGATGTCGACACTGGTGACAGCCTGCCTGTCAAGAACAAAATTTACAGACAGTCTGACCATGTCAGAGAAAGCATAGAAGTCGAAGTCAAGAAAATGATGGATTTGGGTGTCATTGAACCCTCAGAGAGCCCCTGGGCCAGCCCCGTAGTGTTAGTCCCCAAACTTCACTCCAAGGGTGACAAGAAAGAAATTAGGTTTTGTGTGGACTACAGGGGCCTCAACTCAGTAACCAAAACTAATGTACACCCAATTCCAAGAGCTGATGAGCTCATAGACAGACTAGGGGCAGCCAAATACCTGAGTACTTTTGGTTTAACATGAGGGTACTGGCAGTTTGGCCTGACCGCAGGAGCAAAAGAGAGGTCAGCATTCTCTACTCCTAGTGGGCATTATCAGTTCACTGTTATGCCCTTTGGACTCAAGAATGCACCTGCCACCTTCCAGAGGTTGGTGAACCAAGTCCTTGCTGGGCTGGACATTTTTAGTGCAGCTTACTTAGATGATATAGCTGTCTATAGTTCCACTTGGCAGGATCACCTGATCCAGCTGGGAAAGGTCCTTGAGGCCCTGCAAAAGGCAGGCCTCACTATCAAGGTTAGTAAGTGCCAGAAAAGGGAAAAGTTGTGTACCTGGGCCACTTGGTTGGTGGAGTCCATGTACAACCTCTACAACCCAAGATTCAGACTATTCTGGCTTGGGAGGCTCCTACAACCCAGACCCAAGACAGGGCATTCCTTGGCTTGACTGGATATTACATGAGGTTTGTGAAGGACCATGGCACCATAGTTGCCCCCCTCACAGAACTTACCTCCAAGAAGATGCCCAGAAAGCTCAACTGAACAGTGAGTTGTCAAGAGGCCTTTGACACTCTGAAGAAAGACATGTGCTCTGCTCCAGTACTTCAAGCGCCAGACTACTCAAGGGACTTCATAGTCCAGACAGATGCTTCAGAGTTGGGGACAGGAGCAGTCCTCTCCCAAAGGAATGATGATGGACATGACCAGCCAGTTGCTTTTATTAGCAAAAAGTTACTCCCTATGGAACAAAAATGGAGTGCCATAAAGAGGGAAGCCATTGCTGTGGTTCCCTGGGCCAGAGCTCTTTTCCTGAAACTGTTGTGATGCTTGGCACAATTGGTTATACTCTTAATACCACTATAGGTCCGTAGTAAATGGGTACCCCAGTACCCAGGGCAAGAAATATTTAGAGTAGGCCCCTGGGGGCAGCAGCACTTATTGTCCCACCCCTAAGGGCCCTCCACCCGAATGCACCCAGCATTGCCATTGCAGGCTGAGTGTACTGGGGCAATCCTAAAAGGATAAACTTGACATGGCACACTCTCTGTGTGCTCTGTTCACCATACACCCCTCTAGCAGGCCTTTCAGTCTTAAAGCAGGGTGCACCATACTATATGTGAGGGCATAGCTGCATGAGCAATATGACCCCACTGTGTCCTTGCTAAACCTAGCACATGGTGAGTAAACAGAGCATCCATTTCAATGTATGTACTGGGCACTGGTCAAACACGAGTTCCCCAGCTACATAATGGCCACTCTGTACCCTGCGTTGTTTGGTATCAAACAACTCAGAATATTAAATCCAAACTGATACTAGTATTGGATTTAACCTTAAATGTACCCAGGGGCCATCTTAGAGGTGCCTCCTTGCAAAAGCTATCCCTAACTGGCAGAGTTGCTGCCTAGTTTCATCCAGCTGCCACTCCTGACAGCCAATATACAAACCTGGGGGAGAACCCTGGCTCTCTGGTTTGTAAGACAATGCCCTTCCTGGGTGGAGGAGCTAACACCCCCTCCCTCAGGACTGTGCAACACCCTAGCAGAGAGCTTCAAATGGCTACAGCCCTAAAACTCAAGCCTCCCGGCCTGCTGCTAGCTGCAAAGGGCATCCCTTTGCAACCCCCCACTTTTGGCGGGAGCAAAGGCGGGAAACCAGACAAAGGATAAGAGGAGTGGCCTCACTGAGCATGCACCACCCCTAAGGGCTTGCATGCAAAGTGGACCATCTGATTCAGTCTTCTCCATCTTGGAATGGAGAAAAACAGCCAATGAGGTTTAGGAAAGTGACCCTTCCCACAGGAAGTGGTCACTATAGTGGGTGTAGCCACTCAATGGTAAGTGCCCGATTCGACACTACCAGGTTCCCCCTTAAATGCCCACTAAATTCAGTATTTAGTGGGCTCCCCTAGACCAAGATTTTAGATTTGAAAAGGATTCCAAGAAGGGAAGAAGACCAGCACCAAAGAAGCCGCCGGGACGAGAACTGAGGACCTGCTGCACCAGAAGAGGCGCCAAGACCCCTGCTTGCTGCACCAGCGTCCCGACAATCGCGACAGCAGAGGAGCTGAACACTGGACCGACCCCAAGAACCCCAGGGGACCTCCAGACTTCAATGATCACCCCAGATCTCCCCCCTGATTGGAGGTACCACTCAAGAAAAGCAAGTAAACTGCAAAGGACCAAGAAACCAGTGAGAGACACTTCACTGAATCGCCGATATCTCCACGACTGGAAGTTACATCCGGACCCAACAACACACAGACAACAGTCTGGACGTGGCCCCCAAATGTACAAAGTTTGGTGGTGTTGCGACGCCCAGTGGCCGAGATAGAGCAATACCCTGGGTCCTGGTCAGCTGACATCGGACCAGGAGCAAACCAGCTCCCCCGAGCTGACAAAGGATCAGGAGGAAGGCCCAGTCAAGGGACATCAGGAACACCCCGGACTTCTGACCAGAGTGCCCCTGTTGTCCTGCAAGCGACCCTCAAAGAGATGTACCTCCAGCTCCAGTAGACTTCATGCGCACAGCATCAAGACCTCCAAAACTCCCTTCACCTGGCCGCTCTGGGCCTTGCATAGCGGGGTCTGCTGTGTGCCCTGGGTCCCCAACTCCTTGTGACCTCGACAGCCAAAGAGGACCCCCAGGCACCACTTTGAATTTCAAACCAGCTCCTTTTCCAAGTGGCCAATCCAGGTGGCCCCATGCCTGTGCCAATAACTTTTCCAACACTCCTCCCGCCGGAACCGGAAGCTGCCCGAATCTCTCCACAAGGTGCCCACTGACCACTGCGACCACTCTGCAAAAGAAGAGACTGGTAACTCAACTGTAAACATTTTAATGCATTTTTAAACGTGACTGCCTATTGATTCCAATGGTGCGTAGTTATGCACAGAAAGACTAACTTTGCTAAAACTTTAAAAAGTCATAACAAGAAAAGTACTTAACCTATTCTAAAGATTTTGGTCTTAAAAAAATATAAAAGTCTGAAGTATTTTTATCAATTCTGGTCTTGAGTTATTCATTGAATATGTGTGGTGCATGATTGGATTTGTGAGTACAACAAATACTTAGCACATCTCCTGGATTAGCTTAACTGCTCAACCAGCTACCTTAATAATTAGAGCATTAGGTGGTCTGATTTTTACGACTGAAAAGTAAAATGTGGTTGTTCAGACCCTCTGCATAGTGTACTTGGTTTTTGTACACTACATAGAGAGCCAGCCTCCAACAACCATGTGGACTGATGTTGTGGTTTAGTTGTTCAAATTATGAGAGCCTACTCACTCTTGTGTCCCTTAGATACCTCAGTGTTTATGCTCTCTCTGCTTTTAAAATTGTCACTGCAGGCTAGTGACTAATTTTACCGATTCTTGTTGGCACACTGGAACACCGTTATAATTCCCTAGTATATGCTACCTGGGTACCCAGGGTATTGGGGTTCCAAGAGATCACTATGGGCTGCAGCATTTCTTTTGCCACCCATAGGGAGCTTAGACAATTCTTACACAGGACTGCCACTGCAGCTTCAGTGAACTAACGTCCACGTTATTTCACAGCCATTTTACACTACACTTAAGTAACTTATAAGTCACCTATATGTCTAACCCTCACTTAGTGAAGGTTAGGTGCAAAGTTACTTAGTGTGAGGGCACCCTGGCACTAGCCAAGATGCCCTCACATTGTTCAGGGCAAATTCCCCGGACTTTGTGAGTGCGGGGACACAATTACACGTGTGCACTACAAATGGGTCAATACCTATAAGTAGCGTCACCATGGCAACTCTGAACATGGCCATGTAACATGTCTAGGATCATGGAATTGTCACCCATATACCATTCTAGTATTGGGGGACAATTCCATGCATCCCTGGGGCTCCAGCTTAGAGCCCGGGTACTGCCAAACTAACTCTCTGGGGTTTTCTCTGGAGCTACCGCTGCTGGCAACCCTCAGCCAGGTTTCTGCCCCCCTGGGGCCTGGGCAGCCCAGTCCCAGGAAGGCAGAACAAAGGATTTCCTCTGAGAGAGGGTGTTACACGGTCTCCCTTTGGAAATAGGTGTTAAGGGCCTGAAAGGAGTAGCCTCTCCTGGCCTCTGGAAATGCTTTGAAGGGCACAGATGGTGCCCTCCTTGCATAAGCCAATCTACACAGGTTCAAGGATCCCTCCAGCCCTGCTCTGGTGCAAACTGGACAAAGGAAAGGGGAGTGACCACTCCCCTGACCAGCACCTCCCAAGGGGAGGTGCCCAGAGCTCCTCCAGTATGTCCCAGAGCTCTGCCATCTTGGATGTAGAGGTGTGAGGGCACAATGGACACCTCTGAGTGGCCAGTGCCAGAGGGTGATGACAGAGACCCCTCCTGATAGCTGTTTACCTTTCTATGTAGCCAATCCTCCCCTGAGGGCTATTTAGGGTCTCTCCTGTGGGTTTCTCACCAGATAACAAATGCAAGAGCTCACCAGAGTTCCTCTGTACTTCCGTCTTTGACTTCTGCCAAGGATCGACCGCTGACTGCTCCAGGATGCCTGCAAAACCACAACAAAGTAGCAAGAAGACTACCAGCAACATTGTAGCGCCTCACCCTACCAGCTTTCTCGACTGTTTCCTGGTGGTGCATGCTCTGGGGGTCGCCTGCCTTCACCCTGCACCGGAAGCACAGAAGAAATCTCCCATGGGTCGACACAATTTTCCCCCTGCTAACGCAGGCACCAAAAGACTGCATCACCGGCCCTCTGGGTCCCCTCTCATCCTGACGAGCGTGGTCCCTGGAACACAGGAACTCTACCCAAGTGACTCCCACAGTCCTGTGGCCCTTCAGTCCAAGTTTGGTGGAGGTAAGTCCTTGCCTCCCCACGCTAGACTGCAAACCTGTGTACTGCGTGATTTGCAGCTGCCCCAGCTTCTGTGCACTCTTCTAGGATTTCCGTTGTGCACAGCCTAGCCTGGGTCCCCAGCACTCCGTCCTGCAGTGCTCAACCCTCTGAGTTGGCCTCTGACGTTGTGGGACCCTCTTTTGTAACTCTGCGTGGACTCCGGTTCACAAATCTTCCACGTGCCTGTTGAGGTACTTCTGCGGATGCTGCCTGCTTCTGTGAGGGCTCTCTGAGTTGCTGAGCGCCTCCTCTGTCTCCTCCTCCAAGGGGCGACATCCTGGTCCTTCTTGGTCCTCAGCAGCACCCAAAAACCTCTACCGTGACTCTTGAAGCTAGCAAGGCTTGTTCGTGGTATTTCTGAGTGGGAACACTTCTGCAACCTTCATCGCAACGTGGGGAATCCGTTGTCAGTGCACTGCTGGTGTTTGTTGTTCTTGAAGAATCCCCCTATCACGACTATTGTGTTCTTTTGGGGAAGTAGGTGTACTTTACTCCTACTTTTCAGGGTCTTGGGGTGGGGTATCTTGGACACCCTTACTGTTTTCTTACAGTCCCAGCGACCCTCTACAAGCTCCCATAGGTCTGGGGTCCAATCGTGATTCGCATTCCACTTTTGCAGTATATGGTTTGTGTTGCCCCTAGACCTATGTCTGCCTATTGCAACCTATTGTAATTCTACACTGTTTGCATTACTTTTCATAAGAGAATCATATACCAAACAGTTCAGTGTATGTACACTTAACGCAAAAAGTTTGCTTTTCTATCCTAAAACTTTTTACACAGTTCTGAAAAGTTTCTTAAAACTTCTAAAAGTTTTCTAAAAGTTAGAAAAAGTTTTTTTCTCTGTGCTTTCAAAAGTTCTAAACCTTTTTCTCTTTTCTCACTATCTCTAAGCCTTTTACTATCATGTCTGTTGTAGATTCCACTCTCAAAACTGTCAATGCTACTTATGACATTTTGAACTACAAACGTTTTTAAGGAGTCTCTGCCTAGATAGAGGTTTCGTTATGGGAAAGAACCCTACAAAAGAGTTTCTTTTTAACATGCTTGTTGTGGATGACCAGAACCAGTGTTGTCCTTCAAATGTAGAAATTTCCCAGTCTGACTCAGGAGAGTTCCCCGAGAAGGGTGGGGGAGGTTCTGATCAGGGCCTGTCCCCTAGCAGGGCACCTAGTAATGTTGGTAGTGATAGAGGTTCCCATCACAGTAGGGCATCCTTTATCCCTAGAGGCCAGGTTACCAGGGTGCAGACAGTTAGGGACAGGTCCCCCTCTGAAGTTTCCAATTTGTCATCTGTGTCAAAGCATTCCCAAGCCACCCACCCTGAGGATAACTTGTCAGAAAGGGAACTCAAAAAGTTGAGGGTTGAAGAGACCAGGCTGAAGCTTAAACAGCAACAGCTGGCCTTAGATAGGGAATCTCTAGACATTGAGAAGGAAAGACAGAGGATTGGGTTAGGACCCCACGGTGGCAGCAGCAGTATTTCTGATAGCAATCCTGTTAGAGAACAATATTCCAGGAATCTGCACAATTACAAGGAGGGGGATGACATCAACAAGTGGTTTGCTGCACTTGAGAGGGCCTGTATGATACAGTTGGTCCCTCAAAGGCAGTGGGCTGCTATTTTGTGGCCATCTTTCACTGGAAAGGGTAGGGATAGGCTCCTTACTGTTAGAGAAATGAAGCTAACAACTACACAGTATTGAAAGATGCACTCTTGGATGGCTTTGGCTTAACCACTGAACAATACAGGGTTAAGTTCAGAGACACCAGAAAAGAGTCTTCACAAGACTGGGCATATTTTGTGGACTGTTCAGTGAAGGCCTTGGAAGGGTGGTTACATGGCAGTAAGGTATCTGACTATGAAAGCCTGTACAATCTTATTCTGAGAGAGCATATTCTGAACAACTGTGTGTCTGACTTGTTGCACCAATCCCTAGTGGACTCGGATCTGACCTCTCCCCAAGAATTGGGAAAGGAGGCAGACAAGTGGGTCAGAACAAGGGTGAACAGAAAAGTTCATACAGGGGGTGACAAGGATGGCAAGAAGAAGGATGGTAAGTCTTCTGACAAGGGTGGGGACAAAAGTAAACATTCTGAGTCTTCATCAGGCCCACAAAAATCCTCTGGGGGTGGTGGGTGCAAATCCTTTTCCAATAATCAACCTAAAAAGCCTTGGTGTTATTTGTGTAAAGAGTCAAAGGCCATTGGGCAACTGATTCCAGCTGTCCAAAGAAAAACACCAAACCTCCCACCACCACAACCCCTGCTGCAAATTCTAGTGCCCCTAGTAATAGCAGTGGTGGTGGGAAATCTACTACTAATAGCCAATCCAAGGGTGTAGGTGGGCTCACTATTGGCAATGTAGTTGGGGTTGGTCGGGTTAGGGAGACCACAGAGGCTGTTTTAGTCTCTGAAGGTGCCATTGATTTGGCCACCTTGGTTGCTTGTCCCCTTAATATGGATAAGTAGAAGCAACTTCCCCTAATAAATTGTGTTGAGGTTCAGGCCTACAGGGACACAGTGTAACTATGGTGATAGAAAAGCTGGTCCACCCTGAACAACACCTACTTGGTCAGCAGTACCAAGTGACAGACGCTCATAACAACACTCTTAGCCACCCCATGGCTGTTGTGAATCTCAACTGGGGGGTGGGAGGTACTGGTCCAAAGAAAGTTGTGGTTGCCTCAGATTTACCTGTAGACTGTCTACTAGGGAATGATTTAGAGACAACAGCTTGGGCAGAAATGGAGTTGGAGGCATATGCAGCAATGCTGGGCATTCCTGGGCATATTGTTCCTTTAATCAGGGCTCAGGCCAAAAAGCAAAAAGGACAGGGTAACTTGGATCCTGGAACAATGGACCAGTGCTCCCTAAAGCTAGGGGTAGCAAAGGTAAATTCCTACCCACTATCTCTCCCTCTACAGATGATTCCCTTTCTGAGGAAGAAGAATTTCCTCCTTGTGCAGAGCCTACACCAGAGGAGCTGGCAGCAGACACTGCTGAGCTTTTGGGTGGAAGGGGGCCTGCCAGGGAAGAGCTGAGTGTGGCACAGCAAACCTGTCCCACATTAGAGGGTCTCAGACAGCAAGCTGTCAAACAGCAAAATGGGGATGTCAGTGACAGTCATAGAGTATACTGGGAAGATAACCTCTTGTACACAGAAGCAAGGGACCCAAAACCTGGAGCAGCCAGGAGATTGGTCATTCCCCTGCAGTACAGAGAGTTTCTTCTCACTCTAGCACATGACATTCCTTTGGCTGGGCATTTGGGCCAGATAAAAACTTGGGAAAGACTTGTCCCCTTGTTTCACTGGCCTCGTATGTCAGAGGACACCAAAGATTTTTGCAAGTCTTGTGTGACCTGCCAAGCCAGTGGCAAGACTGGTGGCACTCTAAAGGCCCCACTGATTCCACTTCCAGTGGTTGGGGTGCCCTTTGAAAGGGTAGGGGTTGACATAGTTGGCCCCCTAGACCCTCCTACTGCTTCAGGAAATAGATTTATCTTGGTGGTTGTGGACCATGCCACCAGATATCCTGAAACCATACCTTTAAAGACCACTACAGCTCCTGCAGTGGCAAAGGCCCTTCTGGGAATCTTTTCCAGAGTGGGTTTTCCTAAAGAGGTAGTATCAGACAGAGGTAGCAACTTCATGTCTGCAGACTTAAAAGCAATGTGGAAGGAGTGTGGTGTTACCTACAAGTTCACCACTCCTTACCATCCACAGACTAAAGACTAAAGTCCTGCAGTGCTCAACCCGCTGAGTTGGCCTCCGACGTTGTGGGACCCTCTTTTGTAACTCTGAGTGGACTCCTGTTCACAAATCTTCTAAGTGCCTGTTCAGGTACTTCTGAAGGTGCTGCCTGCTTCTGTGAGGGCTCTCTGAGTTGCTGTGCGCCCCCTCTCTCTCCTCCTCCAAGGGGCGACATCCTGGTCCTGCCTGGTCCTCAGCAGCACCCAAAAACCTCTACCGCAACCCTTGCAGCTAGCAAGGCTTGTTTGTGGTAGTTCTGCGTGGGAACACTTCTGCAACCTTCATCGCGACGTGGGACATCTTCATCCAAAGGAGAAGTTCCTAGTCCTCTTTGTTGTTGCAGAACTCCAAGCTTCTTCCACCCCGAGGCAGCTTCCTTGCACCTTCATCTGGGGTTTACTGGGCTCCTGCCCCCCGGACACTCTCGCGACTCTTGGACTTGGTCCCCTTGCCTTGCAGGTCCTCAGGTTCAGGAATCCACCTTCAGTGCCTTGCTGGTGTTTGTTGTTCTTGCAGAATCCCCCTATCACAACTATTGTGCTCTTTTGGGGTAGTAGGTGTACTTTACTCCTACTTTTCAGGGACTTGGGGTGGGTATCTTGGACACCCTAACTGTTTTCTTACAGTCCCAGCAACCCTCTACAAGCTCCCATAGGTCTGGGGTCCATTCGTGATTCGCATTCCACTTTTGGAGTATATGGTTTGTGTTGCCCCTAGACCTATGTCTGCCTATTGCAACCTATTGTAATTCTACACTGTTTGCATTACTTTTCTTACTCTTACTTACCTGTTTTGGGTTTGTGTACATATAACTTGTGTATATTACTTACCTTCTTACTGAGGGTACTCACTGAGATACTTGTGGCATATTGTCATAAAAATAAAGTACCTTTATTTTTTAGTAACTCTGTGTATTGTGTTTTCTTATGATACTGTGCATATGATATAAGTGGTATAGTAGGAGCTTTGCATGTCTCCTAGTTCAGCCTAAGCTGCTTTGCCATAGCTACCTTCTATCAGCCTACGCTGCTAGAAGCACCTCTATTTTACTAATAAGGGATAACTGGACCTGGCATAGGGTGTAAGTACCACAAGATACCCACTATAAGCCAGGCCAGCCTCCTACACCAACCCACTCTGCATGCATGGCCTAAGGCTGTGTGTGGCATAGGGTTGGGTGGTTTTAGGGCATTGGCCGGAAGGCCTGGCCAGAGGCTGTGTGGGTTTGGGTTGTTATAGAGGGTTGACTGCACGGCCTGGCCTTCGGCCAACCCCTGCCATACACAGGCAAACACCGTGTGTGGGGCAGGGTTAGGTGGTTATAGGGGCTTGGCCGCAGGCACTGCAGCCAACTCCTGCCATGCACAGCCAAAGGCCATGTGCTGCGGTAGTTGAATTAACGTATAGTAATTAAAATTACTTTACGTTAAAAAAACACATAGAAATTCACTGAAAAAAACAATGATTTCAGAGAATTTATAGTTAGGAAATAGAATAAAAAAAAACATAAACATTTGCTTAAAAAACAAAGGTTACAGGGATGTTATAGTTAGACTCACATTTTAAACATACTGAACCATAGAAATTCTCCTGTTATTGTGCCCCCGCCATCACATTGGGCAAATGCAAGGAGAAAGCAGTGAGAAGGGAAACTGGCAGCAGGTACCCAGAAAACTGGCTCAAGTTCAGAAAAAAAGCAATGAGAAGTAGGGAAAGGCGGGCATCAGGCACAAAATGGGGCTAAGCACAAGGACAAAGCAGTCAGAAGGGAGAGAACAGACGCATAATCTGAAGCTCCACCGTGGCCTGCTCATAACTTGTTATTTATCCTGTTTATCCTGCATTGGGGATACCCAAATACTGGTCCTGATGACCCACCCGGCATGGACTGATTATATTTGTACCGCTGGCATTTGATACAGCGATAAATGCTTGCTAGATGACATGCAGGCCTCGTGGCGCCGGTCTTGCTCAAGGAGCGGTACCGGCCTGACCAAGTGAGGACTGCTAACTGCACTAGCGGACAAGCTAGCGGAGGACACAGAATGGGGATGTGGTGACGGCGCAATTCCCAGAGGCCAGGGTGAGGTGACGAGCAGAGCGGCTCATGGGCAAATAACAAGCACCAACACTGGAGAAGATCCCCATCATCAGAAAGAGGCCTGTGCTGCACATTAGGGCACTTCCTGAACCGGAGGCCGGCCGTGATCAGAGCAATGACTGAGTGAGCTGGTGGAGGGAGCGGAGCGACCTGGCGACTGGAACTAGTGAGAAGAGGGAGCATGGAGCTGACTCTCGCAACTGGTAAATGGTGAGAGAGAACCGGGCCAGTCGCACTGCTCCCTGGGCCTCCTAGATGCGCACCTCATATTCAGAGACGAGATCCTGGTCTGCTCAGCCTGCACGCTCCCCTGATGACTCCCATTGACCCATGCAGTGAATTCAGACCACGGGGGAGGGTTTACTAGATCAGCTTATATGTGACAATGATTGCTCCTATGCAACAGGTAGCACTGATGTTTGAAGACTTTCCCCCTCTGGTGCCTACTGGGATGCCGCACTTCATTAAATAAAGGAACAGGCTCACCCACCATCTTGTTGCTAATACCCTCAACTTCCTAACAACTCACTACTAACTGGCTTCGCTGAAGCTTGGGAGCAGTGAGACCTAGATATCTGGACCCCACCGCCTCCCCTGGAAAGCTAGTGAGCTTTGGTGACTGAGAGCAGAGAGGAAATCAAAAGTGCCAGCTGGCAGCCCAAGCTCAGGGGCGGGATTTAGACTGTTACTGCACAACGTGATTGCTATTGCACCTACTCCTGAGACCAGTGGTGGGCCTCTGAAATTGTGGAAAGAAGTATCACTGAATCCCTAAACAGAAACAGAAACAAAGCCGCAAAGACCAGTTACGCCACCCCTGCATCTCTAATGAGGAGTGGCAACATGGGCACGTCAGCTAAAAGGTGGGCCAGGCAGCTGAGCACCTCCCGGATGTCTGAGAGCAGGGAGGTAATCCATTATCCAGAGAACCAAGCACTGTGGCAGATGGGCCCACTCTACAGGATATCCCCCAGGCAATCACCTCAACAGGAGAAGCTTTAGAGACCAAAATTGATACCTTGGGTGCTTAGTTTAGAATACTAAAAATGACCATCACCATCTAGCAGAATGTGTCACAAATGCATAGGGAAACTATCAGAGATCCCCCCCGGCATAGCGATGTCGAGGAGAGACTGACAACAATGGAAAACAAAGTACACCCCCCGAACACCATGCAGAAGATGCAGAAAATCGTTCTAGACAAAATAATGTACTCATCGTCTGATTATCTGAAAAGGTGAAGGAGTAGGATATAGTGGCCTTCCTAGAGAAATGGATTAGAGAACTACTGTCTGCAGCAGACCTTTCACCCTTCTATGCCTTGCAGAGGGGCACACAGAGTCCCCACTCAACTGCCTTGACCTGGAGGGCAGCCACGTCCTGTGGTAACAAAATTGCTGTATTACCAAGACAGAGATGCTAAACTAGCCCAAGCTCGCAAAAAAGGAGACATCACTGCAGAGAACAGTAGGGTCATGATTTTTCCTGATTACACTAGGGAAGAACAAAGACAGAGAGTCTCCTTCATGGTGGTGAAACATCAACTTCGTCAAATAGGCTGGTTTATGCAATGCTCTTTCTGGCCTGCATCAGAGTAGTAACACAGGATGGCACCCAATTCTTTAACTCCCCCCAGGAGGCATCGATGTGGATTGAGTGACAACCACCAAGAGAGCAACGAGGAGCGACAGAGGAACTACCCCCGAAATCAAAGCAGTAAAGCAGAAGGGCCCGGGGTGCAAGAAGCTGTTCCCCATCAGCAGCAGAGCTGCTCTCAAGAAGAGAGGTCCCACCAGCCCCCTTGTCTCGGACAGAAACGTTGTAGCAATGGACAATGACAGCTCTGAACTGGGCAACGATCCGGCCTCAACTAGGCACTCAGACTTAGATCCTGAACTCCCAATGGTTACCCCTAGATCAGCAAATGATCTGTCCTAGGAGAAGTGACCCAGGTCCCTTGTCTGTGTCCAGTTCACACGCGGCTTATATCACACGAGATACCAGGATGTTTCCTGGTCCCAGTATTGATCTTTAACCAGGACTGACTCATACCACTGCATCCTGAAGCTATGAGACCCTATAGCTATGTCCTTTGCAATGTGCATACATGCTGGGGGGCCTAGAACTCTAAATAGCAGGCCATACTGGTCACTTATCTGTCCTGAGGTTGGGGAGTTCAGTAGTTTACCTGTTTAGTGTTGAAATACACTTTGCTCATTGTGCAATAGGGGACACTGTAGGAGGCTGGCCTGGTTTGTAGTGGGTACCTTGGGTACTTACACCTTATACCAGAGCAGCTTAGGCTGAACTAAGAGACATGCAAAGCTCATGCAATACCACTTATAGTTACACAGTACTTATGCACAAGTAAAGACAATGCTCAGTGTTACCAAAAATAAAGGTATTTATTTGGGTGACACAGTACCAAAAATATCTTAGAGACAATACTCCTTCTGGAGGTAAGTATTATACACAATATATATATACTAGACAACAAAATTAGACATATAAGTAGTCATAGAACAGTGCAAACAATAGCAAATGCTATAGAATGCAATGGGAGAAAATAGGTATAGGGGCAACATAAACCATATACTAAGAAAGTGCAATGCGAATCACAAATTCCCCCCTAGACAAGCGTAGTGTGTGCAGAATCGCTGGGAGAGTAAGAATACAGTAAAGGTAAGTAAATTACCCTACACCAGAGCCCAGAAAAGCAGGAGTAAAGTACTGCATGTTTCCTTAGGACACACTACACCTCGTGATTGGGATTTTGCAGTAACGTAACCAACCAAGTCTGCAAACAACAACAGCTGGATTCCTGGACCTTAAGACCTGCAAAAGAAGGGGACCAAGTCCAGAAGTTGAAAGAAGTTCCAGGAAGGACAGGAGCCCCTGCCAACCCAGAAGAGGGTACAAAAGAAGAGTCCATGGTTAGTCGAAGGCTGCAGAAATGCACCCTAGGAAGATGCCAACAGATTCCTGCATAATGCAAAAGATGTCCCACGAGGTAAAGATGGATGCAGACATGGTTTTGTGTTGGAAGTCGCCAACAAGCCTCGGTTACGACAAATATGCGTTTTGTGTCAGAATGGCGCAGAGACCTGGGGGTGCCAACTCTGTGTGAGGAAGAAGAGGGGGCTCTCAGCACTTCAGGGAGCCCACAGGATGCCAGACAGCACCCACAGGAGTCCCTGGACCCGGGGACAAAGGAGGTGAAAAAACGCGGTTGGTTAAGCACAACAAGCGAGTTGTGCGTCGCAGGATGGAGTGCTGGGGACGTGGGCCAGGCTGCACACAAAGGAATTTTGCAAATAGTGCACAGAGGCTTCAGGAGATGATGAAGACGCAGTACACAGGGCTACCGTCACTCTCAGGGAAGGCAAGGTCTTACCTTCTCCAAATTGCATCAGCAGGACCTCAGGACAGTATATGTTGATGGGGTCCACTCTCTCTGTCCATAGGAGCACACTCGTTGCTGTGAGAGGAGTCCAAGGGTGCCGGTAGTCATCTTGGGAGGTGCCTGCGTGAGCAGGGGAGTGACTCCATCACCCCACAGGAGATTTCTTCGGTCCTTCTGGTGCAGGATGAAGACAGGAAGTTCCCAGAGTGTGCACACCATGGAAACTGTTGCAGTTGCTGGCTGGAGCTGAAGTTGCAGAGGAAAGGTATCCCTTGTGGATACTTTTTTTGCTCTTACAGCGGTTCCTAGAGCAGGCTGCGGATGATCCGGGGTCAGAGGATGAAGTAGTAGTTGTAGAGGATTCCTGAAGGAAACTTGCAAGCAGAATCTGAAGAGAACCCACAGACGAGACCCTAAATAGCCCTGAGAGGGGGGCTGGCTACCCTACCAGGTACAGACCTATCACGAGGGGTCTCGGACGTCACCTGCTGGCACTGGCCACTCAGAGCCCTCCAGAGTGCTCCCACACCTTTCAAAGCAAGATGACTGAAGTCTGATACACACTAGTGGAGCTCTGGGCACCACCCCTGGGGTGGTGATAGACAGGGGAGTAGTCACTCCCCTTTCCTTTGTCCAGTTTCGTGCCAGGGCAGGGCACAAGGGGTCTTTAATCTGGTGTAGACTGGCTTGTGCAAGCAGGGCACGATCTGTGACCTTCAAAGCATTTCCAGAGGCTGGGGGAGGCTACCCCTCCCCAGCCTGTAACACCTATTTCCAAAGCGTGATGGTGGAACACCCTGGTCTCAGAGGAAATGCTTTGTTCTGCCTTCCTGGGACTGAGCTGCTTAGACCCCAGGAGGGCAGAACCATGTCTGTGAGGTGGCAGCAACTGTAGCAGCAGTGCAATCCTCAGAGAGCTGGTTTGGCACTACTGCGGGTCCATGGTAGAGCCCCAGGATGTATGGAATTGGCTCCCCAATACCAGATTTGGAATGGGGGAAACAATTCCATGATCTTAGACATGTTACATGGCCATAGATGGAGTTACCATTGTGAAGCTACATATAAATATTGACATATATGTTGTGCACACGTGTAATGGTGTCCCCGCACTCACAAAGTCCTGGGAACTGGCCCTGAACTATGTGGGGGTACCTTTGCTAGTGCAAGGGTGCCCTCTCACTTAGTAACTTTGCACCTAACCTTCAGCAAGTGAAGGTTAGACATATAGGTGACTTATAAGTTACTTAAGTGCAGTGAAAATGGCTGTGAAATAACGTGTGCGTTATTTCAAGCAGGCTGCAATGGCAGGCCTGTGCAAGGGTTTGTCTGAGCTCTCTATGGTTGGCAAAAGAAATGCTGCAGCCCATGTGGATATCCTGGAACCCCAATGCCCTGGGTACCTATGTACCATATTTTAGGGACTTATAAGGGGGGTCCAGTGTGCCAATTGAAATTGGTAAATGAAGTCACTAGCCTACAGTGACAAATTTAAAAGCAGAGAGAGCATAAGCACTGAGGTTCTGATTAGCAGAGCCTCAGTGACTGAGTCAAGCACTATACAGACACAAACATTAGGCCATAAACTATGAGCACTGGGGTCCTGACCAGCAGGATCCCAGTGAGACAGGCAAAAACATACTGACATACAGGTAAAATTGGGGGGGTAACATGCCAAGAAAGAAGGTACTTTCCTAAACAACTCCCCCCCCAACCAAACGAGGGACAATAAGGCTAACCTTGCCCAGATGAGTCTTCATTGTCTTCAAATATCTGGAGAGTCCATCTGCATTGGAGTGGGTACTCCCAGGTCTATGTTCCACTGTATAGTCCATTCCCTGTAGGGAAATGGACCACCTCAACAATTTATGGTTTTCACCTTTCATCTGTTTAAGCCATAATAGAGGAGGTTTGTGGTCTGTCTGAACAATGAAGTGAGTCCCAAACAAGTAGGGTCTCAGCTTCTTCAGTGCCCAGACCACAGCAAAGGCCTCCCTGTCTATGGCAGACCAACGCTTTTCTCTAGAGGTCAACCGCCTGCTAATTAAAACAACAGGTTGATCCTGGCCTTGTGCGTTTAGTTGTGATGGTACAGCCCCTACCCCTAATTCAGAAGCATCTGTTTGAATAATTCATTTTTTGGAGTAGTTTGGGATCTTTAAGACAGGTTCAGAGCACATTGCCTGCTTAAGCTCCTCAAAAGCTTTCTGACAACTGGCTGTCCACAATACCTTTTTAGGCATTTTCTTGCTGGTGAGGTCATTAAGAGGGGCTGCAGTGGAGCCATAATTCTTAATGCACCTCCTGTAATACCCAGTGAGACATAAGAAGGCTCTAACCTGGGTCTGAGTAGTAGGGGGAGCCCAGTCTATAATGGTCTGAATCGTCCCCTGTAGTGGTGCAATCTGTTCTCCACCTACCAGGTGGCCCATATAAACCACTTTCCCCTGCCCTATCTGGCACTTTGAAGCCTTGATAGTTAGGCCTGCCTCTTTCCAGAGGTGGAACAGATGATTATCCCAGGTGGAGCTAAAGGCAGCAATATCATTCAAATATGCTGCAATAAAAGCTTCCAAACCTTGGAGGACTGTATTCACCAGCCTCTGAAAAGTAGCAGGTGCATTTTTCAAACCAAAGGGCATAACTATGAATTGATAATGCCCTCCTATGGTAGAAAATGCAGTTTTTGCTTTAGCATCTTCTGACATTTTGATCTGATAATACCCTGCAGTCAAATCAAAAGTGCTAAGATACTCAGCAGATGCCACTGTATCTATTAGCTCACCTGCCCTGGGTATAGGGTGAGCATCTGTTCTGCTTACTGAATTGAGACCCCTATAGTCCACACAAAAACGCATTTCTCTCTTTCCTTCTTTGCTATGTGGTTTGGGGACAAGCACCACTGGGCTGGCCCAGGGGCTATCAGAAAGCTCAATAATTCCTAGGTCTAACATTTTCTGAACTTCAGCTTTTATGCAATCTCTGACATGGTCAGGTTGCCCTTAAATTTTACTTTTGACAGGTAAACTGTCTCCAGTGTCAATTGTATGTTCACACCAAGTAGTTGTACTAGGTGTGAGGGAGAAGAGTTCAGAAAACTGATCAAGGAGATTTTTACAGTCTTCCTACTGCTCATCCGTAAGGCTGTCTCCCAAAACCACTTCTTCCACTAAGCCATTAGCTTCAGTGTTGGAGAAGAGATCAGGGAGAGGGTCACTCTCTTCTTCCTGTCTCTCATCTGTAGCCATGAGCAGGGTTAATTCAGCCCTGTCATAGTAAGGCTTTAGGCGATTGACATGAAGCACCCTGAGGGCCTTCTGGCAGTGCCCAGGTCCACCAGGTAGGTGACCTCATCTTTCTTTTCTACAATTAGATGGGGTTCACTACACTTGTCGAGGAGTGCTCCTGGGGCCACAGGCTCCAATACACACACCTTCTGTCCTTGGTGGTACTCTGTCAGGACAGCCTTCTGGTCAAACCATTGCTTTTGGAGCTCTTGGCTGGTCTGAAGGTTTTTAGTGGCCTTTTTCATGTACTCAGCCACTCTAATTTTCAGGCCTAGTACATAGTCCACAATGTCTTGCTTTGGAGCTTTTAAAGGTTATTCCCAACCCTCCTTAACAAGAGCAAGGGGACCCCTAACAGGGTGACCAAGTAGGAGTTCAAAGGGGCTGTAGCCCAGCCCTTTTTGTGGTACCTCCCTGTACGCGAAAAGGAGGCATAGTATTAGGACATCCCATCTCCTTCTGAGTTTTTCAGAGAGTCCCATAATCATGTCTTCGAGAGTTTTATTAAACCTCTCAACCAATCCATTAGTTTGTGGATGATAAAGGGTGGTGAACTTGTAGGTGACACCACACTCCTTCAACATTGCTTTTAGGTATGCAGAAATGAAGTTACTAACTCCGTCTGACACCACTTCCTTAGGGAAACCCACCCTGGAAAAGATTCCCAGGAGGTCTTTTGCCACAGCAAGAGCTGTAGTGGTCCTTAAGGGGGTAGCTTCTGGATACCTCGTGGCATGTCCACCACCACAAGGATTAATCTATTGCCAGAAGCTGTTAGAGGGTCAAGGGGGGCCAACAATATAAACCCCTACCCTTTCAAAGGGCACCCCAACCACTGGCAGTGGCATTAAGGGGTCCTTTGGGGTGCCACCAGTGTTGCCACTGGTTTGGCAGGTGACACAGGAGCGACAAAACTCCTTTATGTCTTCTGATATATGGAGCGAGTGAAAATGTGGAACAAGTCTGTCCCATGATTTACTCTGGCCTAAATGCCGAGCTAAAGGGATGTCATGAGCCAGAGTTAGGAGGAATTCCCTGTACTGAAGGGGGGTGACCAATCTCCTGGTGGCACAAGGGTTAGGGTCCCTTGCTTCAGTATAACGGAGATTATTCTCCCAATAAACGCTGTGGGTATCAGTGACATCACCATTTTGCTGCTTGACAGCTTGCTGTCTGAGGCCCTCCAAGGTGGGACAGGTTTGCTGTGGTTTGCTATGCCACACTCAGCTCTTCCCTGGCTGGCCCACTGCACCCAAAAGCTCAGCTGTGTCAGCTTCCAGTTCCTCTGGTGTAGGTTCTGCACAGGGAGAGAATTCCTCTTCCTCAAAAGGGGAATCATCTGTGGAGGGAGGGATAGTGGACAAGGGTTTGCCCTTCTTACCCCTAGTTATTCGGAGTACTTGATCCATTGTTCCAGAATCCAAGTTTCCCTGTCCTCTTTGCTTCTTGGCCTGAGCCCTGGTAGGAGCAAAGCTGTGCCCTGGAATGCCCAGCATTTCTGCATGGGCCTACAACTCCACTTCAACCCAAGCTTAAGTCTCAAAATCATTGGCTAGCAGGTAAATCTGTAGCTACCACAACTTTCTTTGGACCAGTAACCCCCTCCGCCCCAGCTGAGATTCACAACAGCCATGGGGTGGCTTACAGTGTTGCTATGGACGTCTGTCACTTGGTACTGGTGACGAAGTAGGTGCTGCTCAGGGGCAACCAGTTTGTCTATCACCATTGTGACACTAGCACCTGTGTTCCGGGAGGACTCAACCTGAACTCCATTAATCAGGGGTAGCTGCTTGTTCTTATACATATTAAGGGGGAAGCAACTAAAGTGGGTAGGTCAATGCCACCATCAGAGACTAAAACAGCCTCAGTGATCTCCCTAACTAGACCAAACCCAACTACATTACCAGTGGTGAATCCAGCTACACCCTTTGTTTGGCTTTTAGTGGTGTTCTTCCCGCTATTATTAGGGGCACTAGTGGTTGCAGTTGGGGTTGTGGTGGTGGGAGGTACGGAGTTCCTTTTTGGACAATGACAGTTGCCCAATGGCCTTTGGCTTTACACATATAACACCAAGGTTTCTTATCTTTGTGAGAAGAGGATTTGGACCCACCACCTCTAGAGGATATTTGTGGGCCTGATGAAGACTCTGATGACTTTTTTTATCTTTGTCCCCACCCTTGTCATGTGACTTACCATCCTTTTTCTTGCCATCCTTGTCACACCCTGTATGAGCTTTTCTGCTCACCCTTGTTGTGGCCCATTTGTCTGCCTTCTTTCCCAGTTATTGGGGAGAGGTCAGATCTGAGTCCACAAGATACTGATATAACACGTCAGACACACAATTATTCAAAATATGCTCTCTCAGAATCAAGTTATATAGGTGTTCATAGTTAGTTACCTACCTACCAATTAACCAACCTTCTAGGGCCTTCAGAGAACAGTATACAAAGTATGTCCAGTCCTGTGATGACCCCTTTCTGGGCTCTCTGAACTTAAGTCAGTACTGTTTAGTGGTTAAGCCCAGACCATCTAAGAGTGCATTTTTAAGAATTTGGTAATTATCTGCATCATCCTCTCTGATAATAAGGAGTCTCTCTCTCCCCTTACCAGAGAAGGATAACCAAAGGATAGCAGCCCACTGTACATGAGGGAACCTCTGAACTTTACAGGCCCTCTCAAGTGCAGCAAACCACTTGTGGATGTCATCACCATCCTTGTAAGGAGGGACAACTTTGTGCAGATTCCTAGAGTCAAATGAAGGTTCCCTATAATTTGATTTTCTGAAACTGCTCTGCCACCATGGGGAACTAACCCCAAAACCCTGCCTTTCCTTTTCAACAGCCAGGGATTCCTGCTAGCCAGGACCCCAGTGCTCACAGATAAAAACCTATATGTCAGTGTGTTTTGCCTGTCTCGCTGGGATCCTGCTAGCCAGGATCCCAGTGCTCATAGTTTGTGGCCTAATATGTATGCCTGTGTAGTGCCTAACTGTTTCACTGAAGCTCTGCTAATCAGAACCTCAGTGCTTATGCTCTCTCTACTTTTAAATTTGTCACTGTAGGACAGTGACTTCATTTACCAATTTCCATTGGCACACTGGACCCCCTTATAAATCCCTAGTATATGGTACCTAGGTACCCAGGGCATTGGGGTTCCAGGAGATCCATATGGGCTGTAGCATTTCTTTTGCCACCCAGAGGGAGCTCAGACAAACCCTTACACAGGACTGGTTTTGCAGCCTGCCTGAAATAGTGCACACGCTGTTTCACAGCCATTTTCACTGCACTTAAGTAATTTATAAGTCACCTATATGTCTAACCTTCACTTGCTGAAGGTTAGGTGCAAAGTTACTAAGGTGAGGGCACCCTTTGCACTAGCAAAGGTGCCCCCACATAGTTCAGGGCCATTTCCCCAGACTTTGTGAGTGCGAGGACGCCATTACACGTGTGCACTACATATAGGTCAATACCTATATGAAGCTTCACAATGGTAACTCCGAATATGGCCAAGTAACATGTCTAAGATGATGGAATTGCCCCCCCATTCCAAATCTGATATTGGGGAGCCAGGTCACTAGGGGGGTGTAGGAGGCTGGCCTGGTTTGTAGTGGGTACCTTGGCACTTACACCTTATACCAGGTCCAGTTATCCCTTATTAATGAAGTAGTAGTGTTCTAGCAGCTTAGGCTGATAGAGGTAGCTATAGCAGAGCAGCTTAGGATGAACTAGGAGACATGCAAAGCTCATGCAATACCACTTATAGTTACACAGTACTTATATACAAGTAAAGACAGTACTCAGTGTTACCAAAAATAAATATATTTATTTGGGTGACACAGTACCAAAAATATCTTAGAGACAATACTCCTGGAGGTAAGTATTATACACAATATATACACTAGACAACAAAATTATACAAGTAAGTCCTTATAGAACAGTGCAAACAATAGGAAATGCTATAGAATGCAATAGGAGAAAATAGGTCTAAGGGCAACACAAACCATGTACTGAGAAAGTGCAATGCGAATCACGAATTACCCACTAGACAAGTGTAGTATGTGCAGAATCCCTGGGAGAGTAAGAATACAGTAAAGGTGAGTAAATTACCCCACCCCAGAGCCCAGAAAAGCAGGAGTAAAGTACTGCAAGTTTCCTTAGGACACACTACAGACAAGATTTCGTGTTAGAAGGCGCCAACAAGCCTTTGCTACGACAAAAGTGTGTTTTTCATCAAAATGGCGCTGGATGGACCCAGGAGGGACCTGGGGGCCTCAACCCCTGTGTCAGGAAGAAGAGGGGGCTTTCAGCACTTTAGAGAGCCCTCAGGATGCCAGCCAGCACCCCCAGAAGTCGCAGGACCCGGGTTCAAAGGAGGTGCAAAATGCGATTGATGCAGCACAGCAAAAGAAGGTCTCACGCCGCCGGAGAACAACTCAGCGAGTTGACCGTCGCAGGGTGGAGTGCTGGGGACTTGGGCCAGGCTGTGCACGAATGAATTTTGCAAAGAGTGCACAGAGGCCTGAGGAGAAGAAGAAGACACAAAACACAAAACACAGGGGTACTGTTGTTCTCAGGGAAGCTCCTACAATGTGTCCCAGATTTCAGCCATCTTGCTTTGCAAGATGTGGGGGCACTCTGGAGGACTCTGAGTTTCCAGTGCCAGCAGGTGACGTCAGAGACCCCTTCTGATAGGTCCATACCTGATAGGGTAGCCAATCCCCCTCTCAGGGCTATTTAGGGTCTCTCCTGTGGGTTCTCTTCAGATTCTGCTTGCAAGTTTTCTTCAGGAATCCTCTGCAACAACGTCAGCTTCCTCTGACCTCGGATCAACCGTAGCCTGCTCCAAGAAATGCTGTAACTGCAGCAAAGTGTCTACAAGAGACACTTTCCTTCAGCAACCTCAGCTCCGAGTCAGCAACTGCACAGTTTCCACGGTGTGAATGCTCTGGGGACTCCCTGTCTTCATCCTGCACCAGAAGGACCGAAGAAATCTCCTGTGGAGTGACGGAGTCACTCCCCTGCTTCAGCAGGCACCTTCCAAGATGACGATCGGTACCCTTGGAATCCTCTCACAGCGACAAGCGTGCTCCTAAGGACACAGAGGGTGGACATCATCGACATAGACTGTCCTGAGGTCCTGCTAATGCAATTTAGAGGAGGTGAGACATTGCCTTCCCAGGGAGCGACGGTACCTCTGTGTACTGTGTCTTCTTCACCTCCTGAGGCCTCTGTGCACTATTTTCAAAATTCCTTCGTGCACAGCCTGGCCCAGGTCTCCAGCACTCCATCCTGCGACGCTCAGCTCGCTGAGTTGTTCTCCGGTGGCGTGGGACCTTCCTTTGTTGTGCTGCATGAAGCGCATTTTCTACCTCCATTGTCCCCATGTCCTGGGACCTCTGGGGGTGCTGGCTGGCATCCTGAGGGCTCTCTAAAGTGTTGAGCACCCCCTCTTCCTTCTCACAGAAAGTTGAGGCCCCCAGGTCCCTCCTGGGTCCATCTGGCGCCATTTTGACACAAAACGCACTTTTGTTGTAGCCAAGGCTTGTTGGCGACTTCCAACACGAAATCACGTCTGCAACGATATTCACGTCGTGGGACATCCTTTGCATCATGCAGGAACCTGCTGGCATTTTCCTAGGGTGCATTTCTGCAATCTTAGACTAACCGTGGACTCTTCTTTTGCACCCTCTTGTATGTATGTATGTATGTGTATTTATAAAGCGCATTCCAACCCGTGGGCATCGAAGCGCTGACTGAGGTGGGGCAGAATCCATGTACCAAGGGACTCCCCAGTTATTGCGGGAAGAGCCACGTTTTAACCAATCTCCTAAATCTTAAATGGTTATGTTCTTGCCTAAAATTCAACGGGAGTGAATTCCAGATCTTGGCGGCCGCAATGGTAAACGCTTTATCTCCCCATTTCGCCTTCTTAGTACGGAAGGTTTGAATTCGATAGGCAGAAGCAGATCGCAGCGGCCTATTAGGCCTATAGAATTGTAGCTTGGAGGTCAAAGCGTTGGGCCCAATCCCATGGACAGCTTTATGAGTGATGCAGAGTGCCTTGAAAGAAAGCCGCTGGGCTACCGGAAGCCAATGAAGGCTTCTGAGGGAGCTCTTAGCAGAGGCCCCACGAGGTAACTTCAATACAAGCCTAGCCGCGGTGTTCTGCATCACCTGTAGCTTGTTGAGGGATGCTTTATCCAGGTTAAGCAGCAGCGCATTTCCATAGTCCAGTCGAGAAATGACTAGAGCCAGAGTAGCGGCAATTTTACAGGAGGGTGGAATAAAAGGGAAAACTTTCTTTAATTTCTTCAGCATCCACATACAGGACTTAACTATCAGATTAACCTGCGGTTTAAATGACAGTTGGTCATCAAACAGTAACCCTAAGTTTTTCGAGGTGGATCCTGGCTCCGGGAGGGTGCCGCATTCTTTCGGCCACCACATGGAAGACCAGAGATCCCTTTTCACCCCGAAACACAGGATTTCTGTTTTTTCACAATTGAGTTTTAGCCAATTGGCTCTCATCCAATTGTTTACTGCTATCATACAAGCATTAAAGCGGATAGCCACTTTCTCCAAATCATTATCGATAGGGATGATGATCTGAGTGTCATCAGCATACAAGGTGGGAATGAAGCCGAAAGTACGAATTAATTCTGCCAGCGGTGCCACGTACACATTAAACAGCGTAGGGCTGAGTGACGAGCCCTGAGGGACCCCACACGGCAGCAGATAAGCTGGGGATCTGAAATCACCACTACTAACCGTAGCCCACCTGTCGGACAGAAAGGATTCAATCAGTTTGAGAGCTTGATCTCTTACACCAGCCTGGTGCAGACGATCTAATAGAATATGAGGGGCGATGGTATCAAATGCTGCAGACAAATCTAGCAAAACCAAAAAGACCCCTTGGCCCTCATCAACCAATCTGCGAATGGTGTCGGAAGATGCAATGAGAGCCGATTCCGTGCTATGCAATTTCCGAAAACCATGTTGCGCACTGTCTAAGCCCTTAGTGGCTGACAGGAAATCAACTAATCCTTTATTGAGATGTTTTTCTAACATTTTAGCCGCAAAGGGAAGAAGGGCTATAGGGCGTAGATTAGTCAAATCGTCAGGTTTGCCAGTTTCCTTCTTTTTTAAAGGAAGGATCGTAGTTTCTTTCCATGCCTTGGGGTACATACCTGTTATAAGAACTTCCTGAAAAATAGGGGTCAGCATAGGTACCACTAAGTCGGGTACAAGTCGCAGGATAGCAGGAGGACAAGGATCCGTAGGGGAGCCAGATTTGCATTCAAGTAAAAGCTTGTGCATGTCCTCTTTAGATGGCAATTTAAACCTAGATAATAAATGAGGCTCATCCGGCGACCCATGGGGTGTCAATCCCTGGCATGGGGGCACAATTGACCGTAAAGATAGGTTAACATATTCATCGTCCGACTCAAAACTAGAGTAGATGTTATGAATTTTACGTTCGAAAAAATTGGCCACTTTGTTGCAAAAGTCTTGGGAATTTTCACCTTTAGAAGTATCTAGGGGGGTGGTGAGGGCAGTGATAGTTTTAAATAGTTCCTTAGCGGAATTGGCCGCCTCGCTAATTTTAAGTGTGAAATAATCCGATTTAGCTGTCAAACAAGCTTCTTTGTAAATTTTTAGAGCTGATTTAAGTTTCGCTCTCTCCTCATCCCGAGGGTTAAGTTTCCAGCAGCGCTCTTTCTGCCGGTATTTTCTTTGTAATATTTTAAGCTCTTTAGAGAACCAAGGTTGATTAAGTTTTTTTGTAGCGCGAGGAGCCACAGCCCTCGCCGGAGCTAGCGAGTCCATTGCCTGAATGATGCCCTGATTAAATCTAGCAAGAGGGGGTAGAGTGGATACCTTAGGGTCATTCCAATTGTGCCTTAATGCGATTGCTAAAGATTCTGATTTAATATTTTTCCATGGTCTCAACCATTTGTTCTGGGGAGTAGATATCGACGGCTGCTGCCTGACCAAAAATGTTAATGTCAGGAGAAAGTGATCCGTCCATTCTAATGGGGATGTTAGGAGATTAATTTCAACCTCGGAGTGGGCAAAAATCACATCTAGGGTATGGCCGGCTCTATGAGTGGCCATCCCATTCTTAGGGACCCAATCCAGGACCGCCATACAATTAAGGAATTCCACCACCCGCGGATCCGTCATATTATCAAAATGAATATTAAAGTCCCCTAAAATGATGGCAGTAGAGGCCATCATTAACGGTTCCAATAAGGAAGTCCAATTTGAAAGAAACTTGGAAGTGGGGCCGGGGGGACGATAGATTAACAAGCCTTCAAAAATAAGGGATTTACCTAAAGAAAGTTTAAATGCCATAATTTCACAGACCTCCGGCATATGACTAGCATTATTCCAGGTACAAGTGAGCTCAGATCTACAAATTATAGCCAAGCCACCTCCTCTGCCTGTATTCCTATCCACTCTATAGAAGGAAAAGCCCATGGGGGCCGCCGCAATAAAATCGGGATCAGAGTCTGGCCTTGCCCAGGTTTCTGTCAGGAAAAGGCAGTCAATATTCAGGGAGGAAATTAGTTCATTAATTTCAAATTTGTGTTTGGGGAGGGATCTAACATTAATAAGGGCAAAAGTGCCCGTCGATTTAAAGTTACTAGTACATTTGCCTGAGGCGTGTACTATGTTGTTGCCTCCTCCTCCCCACACTCCCTGAGTAGTCTGCCTTCCCGCCACAGAAGAAGTTAATGTACTCCAATTACACTGTGCGCATTTCCAGGTATGAGCAGCATCCATAGTGAGTGTGTTCATACATTGGGGGCCTGCCAAATTCTTAAGTTCCGTAATAGTATACCTGTACTTAGAAGTGCAAGACATAAGGTCCCTGGCCCTCCGGCCCGTACCGGCGCGGACGGGCGCAGACGGGCTTGCCTTTGGCGCACCTTCGGCGCGCTGCGCGGCGCGCCCGCTGCGCGCGACCGCTGCGCGGCCGCGTTTCAGCCCTCATTTTATCCCCCTAGAAGAGGCAGAACAACTATACCGCACACCGCGGTAATTGCCGACCTGCAGACCGGAAGTGGGTACTAGACAGCCCAACTTCCTGCCCCCAAGAATCCTAAGTAGAGAAAACCGCCGGAAAGAGTAATAAGCCTCCTCCCGACCGCCCTCCAGAAAAACTGTCCCCCAGAATGGTGAAAGAAGCACCTTAAGAATAAAATAATCAAGCGGTGAGTGGTAAGAATATTAAAAAAACAAAAAGCAGCGCGAATCTTTCTAGTAATGACAATTTCAGATTCAAATTCAGTTAATCACTCAAATTCGTAAAAACAATTCATTAAAATACTAAAAGCATTTAATACAAACATTAATCTTAAAACGAGATTGGGGAATGGAGAAAACAACAGCAGTGAACACAAAAAACGCGCTCACCTCTGTCGGCGCGGCCGCGTTTCAGCCCTCATTTTATCCCCCTAGAAGAGGCAGAACAACTATACCGCACACCGCGGTAATTGCCGACCTGCAGACCGGAAGTGGGTACTAGACAGCCCAACTTCCTGCCCCCAAGAATCCTAAGTAGAGAAAACCGCCGGAAAGAGTAATAAGCCTCCTCCCGACCGCCCTCCAGAAAAACTGTCCCCCAGAATGGTGAAAGAAGCACCTTAAGAATAAAATAATCAAGCGGTGAGTGGTAAGAATATTAAAAAAACAAAAAGCAGCGCGAATCTTTCTAGTAATGACAATTTCAGATTCAAATTCAGTTAATCACTCAAATTCGTAAAAACAATTCATTAAAATACTAAAAGCATTTAATACAAACATTAATCTTAAAACGAGATTGGGGAATGGAGAAAACAACGGCAGTGAACACAAAAAACGCGCTCACCTCTGTCGGCGCGGCCGCGTTTCAGCCCTCATTTTATCCCCCTAGAAGAGGCAGAACAACTATACCGCACACCGCGGTAATTGCCGACCTGCAGACCGGAAGTGGGTACTAGACAGCCCAACTTCCTGCCCCCAAGAATCCTAAGTAGAGAAAACCGCCGGAAAGAGTAATAAGCCTCCTCCCGACCGCCCTCCAGAAAAACTGTCCCCCAGAATGGTGAAAGAAGCACCTTAAGAATAAAATAATCAAGCGGTGAGTGGTAAGAATATTAAAAAAACAAAAAGCAGCGCGAATCTTTCTAGTAATGACAATTTCAGATTCAAATTCAGTTAATCACTCAAATTCGTAAAAACAATTCATTAAAATACTAAAAGCATTTAATACAAACATTAATCTTAAAACGAGATTGGGGAATGGAGAAAACAACGGCAGTGAACACAAAAAACGCGCTCACCTCTGTCAGCGCGGCCGCGTTTCAGCCCTCATTTTATCCCCCTAGAAGAGGCAGAACAACTATACCGCACACCGCGGTAATTGCCGACCTGCAGACCGGAAGTGGGTACTAGACAGCCCAACTTCCTGCCCCCAAGAATCCTAAGTAGAGAAAACCGCCGGAAAGAGTAATAAGCCTCCTCCCGACCGCCCTCCAGAAAAACTGTCCCCCAGAATGGTGAAAGAAGCACCTTAAGAATAAAATAATCAAGCGGTGAGTGGTAAGAATATTAAAAAAACAAAAAGCAGCGCAAATCTTTCTAGTAATGACAATTTCAGATTCAAATTCAGTTAATCACTCAAATTCGTAAAAACAATTCATTAAAATACTAAAAGCATTTAATACAAACATTAATCTTAAAACGAGATTGGGGAATGGAGAAAACAACGGCAGTGAACACAAAAAACGCGCTCACCTCTGTCGGCGCGGCCGCGTTTCAGTCCTCATTTTATCCCCCTAGAAGAGGCAGAACAACTATACGGCGCACCGCGGTAATTGCCGACCTGCAGACCGGAAGTGGGTACTAGACAGCCCAACTTCCTGCCCCCAAGAATCCTAAGTAGAGAAAACCGCCGGAAAGAGTAATAAGCCTCCTCCCGACCGCCCTCCAGAACAACTGTCCCCCAGAATGGTGAAAGAAGCACCTTAAGAATAAAATAATCAAGCGGTGAGTGGTAAGAATATTAAAAAAACAAAAAGCAGCGCGAATCTTTCTAGTAATGACAATTTCAGATTCAAATTCAGTTAATCACTCAAATTCGTAAAAACAATTCATTAAAATACTAAAAGCATTTAATACAAACATTAATCTTAAAACGAGATTGGGGAATGGAGAAAACAACGGCAGTGAACACAAAAAACGCGCTCACCTCTGTCGGCGCGGCCGCGTTTCAGCCCTCATTTTATCCCCCTAGAAGAGGCAGAACAACTATACCGCACACCGCGGTAATTGCCGACCTGCAGACCGGAAATGGGTACTAGACAGCCCAACTTCCTGCCCCCAAGAATCCTAAGTAGAGAAAACCGCCGGAAAGAGTAATAAGCCTCCTCCCGACCGCCCTCCAGAAAAACTGTCCCCCAGAATGGTGAAAGAAGCACCTTAAGAATAAAATAATCAAGCGGTGAGTGGTAAGAATATTAAAAAAACAAAAAGCAGCGCGAATCTTTCTAGTAATGACAATTTCAGATTCAAATTCAGTTAATCACTCAAATTCGTAAAAACAATTCATTAAAATACTAAAAGCATTTAATACAAACATTAATCTTAAAACGAGATTGGGGAATGGAGAAAACAACGGCAGTGAACACAAAAAACGCGCTCACCTCTGTCGGCGCGGCCGCGTTTCAGCCCTCATTTTATCCCCCTAGAAGAGGCAGAACAACTATACCGCACACCGCGGTAATTGCCGACCTGCAGACCGGAAGTGGGTACTAGACAGCCCAACTTCCTGCCCCCAAGAATCCTAAGTAGAGAAAACCGCCGGAAAGAGTAATAAGCCTCCTCCCGACCGCCCTCCAGAAAAACTGTCCCCCAGAATGGTGAAAGAAGCACCTTAAGAATAAAATAATCAAGCGGTGAGTGGTAAGAATATTAAAAAAACAAAAAGCAGCGCGAATCTTTCTAGTAATGACAATTTCAGATTCAAATTCAGTTAATCACTCAAATTCGTAAAAACAATTCATTAAAATACTAAAAGCATTTAATACAAACATTAATCTTAAAACGAGATTGGGGAATGGAGAAAACAACGGCAGTGAACACAAAAAACGCGCTCACCTCTGTCGGCGCGGCCGCGTTTCAGCCCTCATTTTATCCCCCTAGAAGAGGCAGAACAACTATACCGCACACCGCGGTAATTGCCGACCTGCAGACCGGAAGTGGGTACTAGACAGCCCAACTTCCTGCCCCCAAGAATCCTAAGTAGAGAAAACCGCCGGAAAGAGTAATAAGCCTCCTCCCGACCGCCCTCCAGAAAAACTGTCCCCCAGAATGGTGAAAGAAGCACCTTAAGAATAAAATAATCAAGCGGTGAGTGGTAAGAATATTAAAAAAACAAAAAGCAGCGCGAATCTTTCTAGTAATGACAATTTCAGATTCAAATTCAGTTAATCACTCAAATTCGTAAAAACAATTCATTAAAATACTAAAAGCATTTAATACAAACATTAATCTTAAAACGAGATTGGGGAATGGAGAAAACAACGGCAGTGAACACAAAAAACGCGCTCACCTCTGTCGGCGCGGCCGCGTTTCAGCCCTCATTTTATCCCCCTAGAAGAGGCAGAACAACTATACCGCGCACCGCGGTAATTGCCGACCTGCAGACCGGAAGTGGGTACTAGACAGCCCAACTTCCTGCCCCCAAGAATCCTAAGTAGAGAAAACCGCCGGAAAGAGTAATAAGCCTCCTCCCGACCGCCCTCCAGAAAAACTGTCCCCCAGAATGGTGAAAGAAGCACCTTAAGAATAAAATAATCAAGCGGTGAGTGGTAAGAATATTAAAAAAACAAAAAGCAGCGCGAATCTTTCTAGTAATGACAATTTCAGATTCAAATTCAGTTAATCACTCAAATTCGTAAAAACAATTCATTAAAATACTAAAAGCATTTAATACAAACATTAATCTTAAAACGAGATTGGGGAATGGAGAAAACAACGGCAGTGAACACAAAAAACGTGCTCACCTCTGTCGGCGCGGCCGCGTTTCAGCCCTCATTTTATCCCCCTAGAAGAGGCAGAACAACTATACCGCACACCGCGGTAATTGCCGACCTGCAGACCGGAAGTGGGTACTAGACAGCCCAACTTCCTGCCCCCAAGAATCCTAAGTAGAGAAAACCGCCGGAAAGAGTAATAAGCCTCCTCCCGACCGCCCTCCAGAAAAACTGTCCCCCAGAATGGTGAAAGAAGCACCTTAAGAATAAAATAATCAAGCGGTGAGTGGTAAGAATATTAAAAAAACAAAAAGCAGCACGAATCTTTCTAGTAATGACAATTTCAGATTCAAATTCAGTTAATCACTCAAATTCGTAAAAACAATTCATTAAAATACTAAAAGCATTTAATACAAACATTAATCTTAAAACGAGATTGGGGAATGGAGAAAACAACGGCAGTGAACACAAAAAACGCGCTCACCTCTGTCGGCGCGGCCGCGTTTCAGCCCTCATTTTATCCCCCTAGAAGAGGCAGAACGACTATACCGCACACCGCGGTAATTGCTGACCTGCAGACCGGAAGTGGGTACTAGACAGCCCAACTTCCTGCCCCCAAGAATCCTAAGTAGAGAAAACCGCCGGAAAGAGTAATAAGCCTCCTCCCGACCGCACTCCAGAAAAACTGTCCCCCAGAATGGTGAAAGAAGCACCTTAAGAATAAAATAATCAAGCGGTGAGTGGTAAGAATATTAAAAAAAACAAAAAGCAGCGCGAATCTTTCTAGTAATGACAATTTCAGATTCAAATTCAGTTAATCACTCAAATTCGTAAAAACAATTCATTAAAATACTAAAAGCATTTAATACAAACATTAATCTTAAAACGAGATTGGGGAATGGAGAAAACAACGGCAGTGAACACAAAAAACGCGCTCACCTCTGTCGGCGCGGCTGCGTTTCAGCCCTCATTTTATCCCCCTAGAAGAGGCAGAACAACTATACCGCACACCGCGGTAATTGCCGACCTGCAGACCGGAAGTGGGTACTAGACAGCCCAACTTCCTGCCCCCAAGAATCCTAAGTAGAGAAAACCGCCGGAAAGAGTAATAAGCCTCCTCCCGAACGCCCTCCAGAAAAACTGTCCCCCAGAATGGTGAAAGAAGCACCTTAAGAATAAAATAATCAAGCGGTGAGTGGTAAGAATATTAAAAAAACAAAAAGCAGCGCGAATCTTTCTAGTAATGACAATTTCAGATTCAAATTCAGTTAATCACTCAAATTCGTAAAAACAATTCATTAAAATACTAAAAGCATTTAATACAAACATTAATCTTAAAACGAGATTGGGGAATGGAGAAAACAACGGCAGTGAACACAAAAAACGCGCTCACCTCTTCTGGGTTGGCAGGGGCTCCTGTCCTTCCTGGAACTTCTTTCGTCTTCTGTACTTGGTTCCCTCCTTTGCAGGTCTTTAGGTCCCCCATCCAGCAGTTGCTTTTGCAGACTTGGTTGGCTGCTGCAAAATCCCAATCACGAGGTGTAGTGTGTCCTAAGGAAACTTGAAGTACTTTATTCCTGCTTTTGTGGGCTCTGGGGTGGGGGAATTTACTTACCTTTACTGTATTCTTACTCTCCCAGCGATTCTGCACACACTACACTTGTCTAGGGGGGAATTTGTGATTCGCATTCCACTTTCTTAGTATATGGTTTGTGTTGCCCCTAGACCTATTTTCTCCCATTGCAATTTATAGCATTTCCTATTGCTTGCATTGTTCTATGACTATTTAGTTGTCTAATTGTGGGGACTAATGTATACATTGTGTATAATACTTACCATTAGAAGGAGTATTGACTCTAAGATATTTTTGGTACTGTGTCTCCCAAATAAATACCTATATATTTGGTAACACTGAGTATTATCTTTACTTCTGTATAAGCACTGTGTAACAATAAGTGGTATTGCAGGAGCTTTGCATGTCTTCTAGTTCAGCCTAAGCTACTCTGCTATAGCTACCTCTATCAGCCTAAGCTGCTAGAAGACTATGACATTTCACTAATAAGGGATAACTGGACCTGCTATAAGGTGTAAGTACCCAAGGTACCCACTACAAACCAGGCCAGCCTCCTACAACAATACATTGTTGTGGCAGACCGAATAGACAGGAGGGACATTACAATTATAAATGTTTATGGCCAAATTAAACCAGGTGGGTTTCTTCTCAGACCTGTTCCGACACCTTGACCCTCATTACAACCCTGGCGGTCAGTGATAAAGCGGCGGTAATACCGCCAACAGGCCGTTGGTAAGAAATATGAAATTATGACCACGGCGGAAACCGCTCAGACAGACAACCACTTTAACACACTGACCGCCAGGGCGAAATCAACAGGCACTACGGTGGTAACCGCCAACAGCCAAGCAGAAGACAAAGTACCGCCCACAGTAATATGACCCACCTATCCGCCACCTTTTCCGGGGCGGTGCAACGACATCAAAAGCCTGGTGGAAACATTGCACAGAAGGGAAACTACTCACCTCTGGACACTCAAGGAAGAACCACGCCACCATGGAGCCCAAGTTGCATGTCTTCCCCATGCTCTTCTACCTTCTACTCCACTATGAACACCAATGCCGGCGAAGACGACCACGATGAGTACTGCCGCTAGCGCACAGGGGAGGGGGGGAGGAAAAAGAGAGTGACACACACATGCAACACGCAACACCCCCACCCCCAACACCACACACACAACCGGATGCAATAACATTACATATTCACCCAGTACCCCTGAGGAATAATGCAAGGACAACCAAAATAGAGTAAAAAGAGTGTAATAAGATAAATATATTAGTAATACGTGTATCCAAATCAAAAAGTATATACATATTTACAATGCAAGGGACACTGCCCAGTCCTCAATGTCCATGGGCCACAGGGCCACATCACAAAGTCCAAGGCCCAACCTCACTCCTGCAACAAAACGGAGAGTACACTGCCGGGGCATCAGGTCGAAAATAGACAGGCACCTCAGGGGAACTGGGAATGGAGGGGCACCTCAGCCGGAAGATGGTTCAACGCCACTGGTCCTGGAGGGGGCAACATGCCCATCACTCTGTCCTGGGGAGTGCAAGGTCACAGTCTCTCAAGTGGGTAACTTGCCTACTGTTTGGTTCTGGGGAGTGCAAGGCCACAGTCTCTCAAGGAGGTGATTTGCCCACTGTTTGGTCCTGGGGAGTGCAAGGCCACAGTCTCTCAAGTGGGTGACTTGCCCACTGCTTGGTCCTGGGGAGTGCAAGGCCACAGTCTCTCAAGTTTGTGACTTGCCCACTGCTTGGTCCTGGGGAGTGCAAGGCCACTGTCTCTCAAGTAGGTGATTTGCCCACTGCTTGGTCATGGGGAGTGCAAGGCCACAGTCTCTCAAGTGGGTGACTTGTCCCTCTGAAGTGGGTGATTTGCCCACTGCTTGGTCCTAGGTAGTGCAAGGCTACAGTCTCTGTACTGGAGGGCTTCTCCACTGGTTCTGGAGGGGGCATTGTGCCCAATTATCTTCATCCAGGGGAGGATGCAGTGAGTGGATAGCTTCTTCCACTGGTTCTGGAGGGGGCATTGTGCCCAGTGTACTTCATCCTGGGAAGGATGCGGTGAGTGGATGGTTTCTCCACTGGTTCTGGAGGGGGCATTGTGCCCTGTGTGCTTCATCCTGGGAAGGATGCAGTGAGTGGATGGCTTCTCCACTGGTTCTGGAGGGAGCATTGTGCCCTGTGATGCAGATCTTGGGTAGTGCAAGGTCACAGTCTCTCACCTGGGTGTCAGATCCACAGGATTTGCAGGGGCCAGGCCGCACAACAGCTCATGGGTGCAGGACTACACACTGTCCACCGGCAGTGACGGCTGCTCAGTGGTGGCAGTGCTGGTGTCGGTGCTGGCAGTGATGGGGGGAGGCTCCAGTCCATCCCTTCCAGCCTCGGACGGCTGCCGACTTGGGCTGCTTCTGCTGGCAGTGGTGCTGGTGGTGGTTCTGGCAGTGGCGGGGGAGGCTCCAGCCCATCCCCTGCTGCCTCAGACGGCTGCCCACTCGGACTCCTGCTGCTGGCAGTGGTGCTGGTGGCGGTGCTGGTGCTGGCAGCGGAGGGGGGAGGCTCCAGCCCTTCCCCTGCAGCCTTGGATGGCTGCCTACTCGGGCTGCTGGCAGTGGTGCTGGTGGTGGTGCTGGTGGTGGTGCTAGCAGTGGTAGGAGGAGGCTCCAGCCCATCCCCTGCAACCTCGGACGGCTGATCCACCATGGTTGGTGGTGGGGGCTCCAACTGAGCCCCAGCACCAGGCCTCTTGTCCTTTTTGCCTGCTAGTGCAGGCCCCTTGCCCTTCCTGCCAGCAGCTTGGGATGGCTCCTTGCTCCTCTTGGCAGCAGCTGAGGACTGCTCCTTGCCCTTCCTTTTACCAGCTAGGGTTGCCACCTTGCCCTTCTTTGCAGCAGCTAGGGGTGCCCCCTTGCCCTTCCTTGCAGCACTTGGTGCAGGCACCCGATCAGTGTGGCTGCCTGGTGCCTGGGATCCTCTCCCACCTGGTGTAGCTGTGGACACTACTGTGCTCCTGGACTGGGTGGCTGAGGTGCCTGGGTTCTGACTACCCTGGCCTGACATGAGGGACGGGGTGGGGAGGGCTAGGGAAGAGGTCAAAGGTGGAACGGAAAAGCTTCTTAGGGACACTGGGGTGGGAAGAGGGAGATGGTCTGGGAGTGGAGGTAGAGGGAGTGGTTGTAGGAGGTGTCTACTTTGTTTAGGTGCAGGTGCCTGGGCTGGGTGCTGTTGTGAGGTGGATGGCTGTTGGGTGTCTGAGTTCTTGCGTTGTGTACTTTGGGAGGAGTGGCATAGATACAGTGGGAGAGGAAACAGGGGACGTTTGCATGGATGTTGGGGTGGTGACTGACAGTGAGGGGCGTGTGCTGATAGGTATGCTGGTGATGGGGTAGTGGATGAGGATGTAGTGTATGCAGGTATGAGTGTAGACGCAACTGGGAGGGAGGTGGACAAAAAGGAGGAGTGGGCCACAGTGGAGGCAGTAGATGTTGGTATGTCTGCATCTAGATGGTATTTGTGTGAGTGCCTGTGGGATTACGTGTGGTGATTGTGTTTGCCATGTCCACGCTTGTGTGTTGTCCTGGGTGCATGCTCATCTGACTGTGTGCTTGGGATAGGTTGGGGTTGAGGGGAATGGGATCTTGTAGAGGAAGTTGGAGGGGGAAGGCTAGAAACAGGGACAATGGCTACCATCAGAGAGGAATCCAGAGCCTGCTTGATCTCTGTTGGTCCGCCATGCCAGTGTGAATGCCCTCCAGGAATGCATTTGTCTGTTGCAATTGGGCTGCCAGCACCTGGATGGCATTCAAAATGACTGACTGCCCAACAGAGATGGATCGCAGGAGGTCAATAGCCTCCTCACTTAGGGAAGCAGGGCTAACAGGAGCAGGGCCTGGGGTGCCTGGGGCAAAGGAGATGCCCATCCTCCTGGATGAGCGGGCACGGGAAACACGCTGAGGGGCTGCTGGGAGGGGGGTGCTGGTACGGGAGGTGGCGGATGTACCTGTAGCTGGGGTGGGCAAAGAGGTGTCTGCCACCACTAGGGACCTTCCATCAGAGGAGGAATCTGTGTCAGTACTGTCCCCTCCTGTCTCCGCTGTGGTTTTCCCCTTGCACTCCGTCCCACTGGTGCCCTCACCGTCAGTGGATTTGGCCTCCTGGGCCCTGTGGGATGCAGCTCCCTCCATTGCCAGTGCCTCACCTCCTCCGCCAGATGATGCTAATGCACATAAGGACAGGGTGACAAAACAAAAAGAGGGGGGCGAGACAAAGGATACACTTGGTCAATGGCGCAAACAACACCAACGCTGGCGTACACGAAACACACACACACACACACACACACACATGGAACAGCCATACGCACTAGACAATGCACTACCAATCACAATGCTAGTCACAAGCCCAGGGATAGGGACACCTAACGCCACTTGCAGCATACGTGAAAACCACAGACCCCTGCCCAGTAGTGGATTCCTACTACCTTGGTTGGAGGTATTTTACATCAGAACCCTGCCCAACATGGGACCTACGCTGCAATATCAGGCCTGGCCTAGGGGCACCCACAGGCGCACATCCCCCACCTGGATACCACCCCACCATGAGAAAGTTGTATATTGGGGCACTCTACTCACCCCCTTTTTGGCTGCTTTGATGCCCCCAAGTGCCCATCCAGCTTCAGATAGGCCACCCCCATTGTGCGGGCCATCAGGGGGGTCAGGGTTCGACTGGCACCCCTTCCTCGTTGGGAGGCCATCCCCAGCTGGGCCTCCGCCGTCTTCCGTGCCCAGCATCTCAGGTGCTCTGCCTGCCGTAGACTCCCAGGGTCCGCACGTCCTTGGCGATGGCACGCCATATACCCTTTTTCTGATGGGCGCTGTCCAGCAGGGAAATTGACACAGGGAAAGATATTAGTCTGACCATCCTGCCTGTTACACTCATGGCCCACCATGTCCCTTCCCATCCCCATTAGCACAGGCATGGCCCATCACATATGCAGCACGCTGCCTAGGGCCCATCTACCAACCCCCCCCTAGATGAAGCCTTCACACTCAGCACTCCATGCATTCACGCCCCATGCATCATACTCACGGTGTAGTCACCTGTTGGTCTGGAGGCCCATACAGCATTCGGTACTGGGGTAGGACCCCATCCACCAGTCTCTCAAACTCCGCCGAGGTGAGGGCAGGGGCCCTTTCCCCAGTGACATGTGCCATGGTCAGTTCCAGACACAGGTCACAGCAGCACTTGCAGTGTAGGTCCTCTCCTGTTGAAGGTCAGGTAGCAAGTGAGTGAACTGAAAATGGCGGTCACGTCCGCGGCAGTGCATACCGTCACCGCTGGCGTACATCACCATTGGCCACTGTAACCCATAGGGCCCAATGTTAATCAATGAGGAGTTGCACAGCGTTTTTTGATCGCCTCCCGCAACGGCGCACAACGTCAGTGGAATTACCTCATTTGCACCTGTCCCTCCAACAGGACAGGCGGACACCATTAAAGGGAGGGGGGCAGGCCATGGCTCCTAACTGCGTCACAGTAGACGTATGCACCATTTGGACCTCTCCAACAAAATACTGTTACAATCACGACATGCATTGAAGTGTAGTGGTTGGAAATAAGAGATACTAATCAGCTTCTCACCATTTTGTCCCTAGATTGCAACCGCTGCGGATGAATAAGAGATGGAGACATATCCCCTGTACAGACCCCTGGTGGACTTGGCAACAATGGAGGACAGGCACATTATCCTCACCTTTAGACTGGACATGGCCACAATCACAGAGCTGTGTGCCCAATTGGAGCCTGGCCTGATATCTGTTATCCGTCACTCCAGTGGGATCCCCCCTCTTGTGCAAGTGCTATCAGTGCTCCATTTCCTGGCAACTAGCTCCTTCCAAGTGACAGTGGGCTTGGCAGCAGGAATGTCTCAGCCAATGTTCTCAATAGTACTGATTAAACACATGCGCAGCTACATCGTTTTCCCCCAGGTGGAGGATTTGAAGTGAAAGCTGATTTCTCTGCAATGGGACATATCCCCAACATTATTGGGGCAATTGATGGTACACCTATAGCATTTGTACCCCCTGGCGAAATGAAGAGGTGTTCAGAAATCAAAAGAGCTTTCACTCTATGAATGTGCAGATGGTGTGCCTGGCGGACTAGTATATCTCCCATGTACGTGCAAAATATTCTAGTTCTGTGCATGATGCCTTTATCCTGAGGAATAGCAGCATCCCATATCTGATGGCTCAACTCCAGAGGCACAAGGTGTGGCTAATAGTTGAGCCCTGGTTCCCACCCAGTGGGTGTTGGTGTATGGGTATGGTGTGGGCCCTAAGGGTTGGTGTGTGGCTAACAGTTGTCCCTCGATATTTGCATGTAACTCTGGTTACCCCAACCTCTCATGGTTACTGACCCCTGTGAGGAATCCCAGGTCAAGGGCAGAGAAACGTTACAATGAGGCACATGGGCGAACAAGAAGAATTATAGAGAGGACCTTCGGCCTCCTGAAGGCCAGGTTTCATTGCCTCCATCTAACAGGTGGATCCCAGTACTACTCACTCCAGAAGGTGTGCCATATCATTGTGGCATGCTGTATGTTGCACAACCTTGCCTTACGTTGCCAGGTACCTTTCCTGCAGGAGGATGAGTCTGGAGATGGCCATGTGGCAGCAGTGGACCCTGTGGATAGTGAAGATGAGGTGGCGAGGATGAGGACAACAGAAGTTCAATAATTCGTCAATACTTCCAATGGCACACAGGTAAGAAAGTGTAACTTCACATTTAATTGACATTTTTGTGTTTGACTGGCAGGCTATTTTGACCACTTCTATGGCCACTCACTGTAGCCTTCGGAATCTCTACTTGCAGATATTTATGCCCCACTATCGCTCCTGGTGTGTTGACTGCAGCCAACTACAGGTCATTCCTAGGTTTCAATTTCTGTACAGCTGATTTTCAATGTTTAAACCTTGTTGAACTAATACATACTTATATTATTTGCTATACTCCATACTTGTATTTTTTCAAAGGTTGTTTATTTAAGTGCTAAGAGGTAGAAGGGGATGTGCAATGGGCTGGGGTGATGATGATGGAGGAAAGTCCAGGGTATAGTTCCAGTCTATTTGTATCACAGGTGCATTGTCCAAGGGGGCATAGGAAGAGGAGCAATAGCAGTTCAAGTTGGACAGGGTGACAGAGTGGGACACAAGAGTGACAATCCGGAGAATCTTAGGCCCTTATTATGACATTGGCGGTAAGTCCTGCTTACTGCCATGCCGACTGCCGACTAATGCCAACAGTGCTTTAAATGGAAAAATAGAAGTGCAGGTACTCTGTACCAGAGTACCTGCTTGTTTCTGAGAAGTGCCGGTACTCTCCAATTAAAAGTATTACGTTTTTCTTGAAATGTGCCGGTACTCTCCCTCTCAAAATAAAAAAGTGCCGGTACTCAGTACCGGAGAGTACCGGCCCATTTAAAGCACTGGCTGCCAACATACCGCAGCGGTATACCACTACCCACATTATGATCTACACACAGCAATCTGTCACTATACGGACATAAACACAAGTCTGCCAGCCCAAAGGTCAGTGATAAAATGGCAGTAGCAAAACCCACACCGTTACGCCAACAGAACTACGCCTACAACATTATGACCCACGAATCACCGCAATGGACATTCAACCACGGTAAACCATTGGCGGTACATACCGCGGTGCTCAAAATACACATACACATACAAGACAACACCACATTGGACAATTCAAACTACACACATCTGACACTCATACACACACCACACCCACACCACTATAAAACACACACCCACACCACCCACATCCCTTTACGACTCAAAGAAATTGACAACTGAGAGAGAGACACACCAAGAGCACCCACAGAACCTGAGCCACAGAACACCATCACCCATACACCATCCACGCACCACACACACTACACCCATGGCACCACAAAGACACCCCAGGTTCTCAGATGAGGAGCTAAGGGTCATGGTGGGTCCTAATCATCTGGGTAGAGCCACAGCTATTCGGATCACAGGTGCAGTAGACATCCATTGAAAGGAAGCTGGAGCTATGGCGGAGGATCGTGGACAGGGTCAACGCCGTGGGACAGCACCGCAGAACAATGGATGACATCAGGAAGAGGTGGAACGACCTACAGGGGAAGGTGCATTCCGTGGTTGCAAGACAATGGATAGCTGTACCAAGGTCCACCTCCTCCCCCACAATTAACATGGGAGGAGCAAGTCTTCGCAATACTGCATCAGGAGGGCCTGGCAGGAGTAGCAGGAGGACTGGACTCTGGTAAGTCAAATCTTCACTACTTTCACCCCCCTCCCTGCATGCCATCACATACCCAAACACCCAGTTTGTTTGGGTGTGGTGTGTCAGGTTTGTGTAGTATGAATTGTCCAATGTGGTGCTGTTTTGTTAGTGTGTGTGTATTTTGAGCTGGGCGGTATGTACCACCAATGGTTTACCACCATTGAATCTCTGCTGCTGTGATTCGTGGGTCATAATGCTGTGGGCTTAGTTCTATTGGCGTAACAGTGTGGGTTTGGATAGCGCCAGTTTATCACTGACCTTTGGGCTGGCGGACTTGTGTGTGTGGCTTTATAGTGACAGATTGGTATGTGGTTGTCATAATATGCTTGCCGGTTATCTGCTGTGGCGGCATTTTGTTGGCGACAGTCGGCATGGCAGTAAGCGAGATTTACCACCAATGTCATAATGAGGGCCCTTGTGCCCTACTTAGTGGGGGACATAATTATGGGGGAGAAACTTTAACTGCATAGTAGCACCTACAGATGACCGTTTGCACCCACCATTAGGCAATTCCCCAGTCTTTAGGACGGCTCAATTCTTCACTACAAGGCAAAAAGACTGGGGCCTGATGGATTCTTGGCAGACAATGCACCGACAGGGCAGGGATTATTACTTCTTCTCACCTCTATACATGTTAGGCTGGATACCTTTCTTTGCACCCCATTAGTTCATCAACAACTATAAAACGTAGAATACCTAGCTAGGACATTATCGAACCATAATCCAGTCCTGCTTCACTTACAATGGGGGGACACGCCTCCTCTTATTCCCACTTGGAAACTGAATCCTGAGTCCCTTGCCAACCCTCTGTAAAGAAATCAGATAGAACAATACATAACACAAGATGGGTAAATACATTTCAGAGGGCTACGTGGTGGAACGCTGCACCAGACAAGGCTTTCCACTATCGCCTTTACTTTTTGCGCTGGTTATAAAGCCCCGTGCAACCCGAGCCAGGAGAGGGCAGGACTACCAAGTTCCAGTGGTGTTGGATGAGCAGCAATATATAGCGTTGTCTGCTGATGACCTCTTGCTGTTTTTACAGGACAGCTATAGGGATCTGATGGGAGCCCAACAGCTCTTGAAATGATTTGGATCTATGTCGGTCTTAAAAGTTAACTGGCTGAAGTCTAGTTTTTTCCTGTGCAGCTTGGAGCAGTACCCCCACCAGATCTGTAAGCCTTGACATGGAAACCTACCTGCATAACCTATCTGGGGACTAGGATTTACCACACTGCTTCGGCCTCCTAGATGGTAAAATGAGGCAAGCAATCTCAAATTTACAACAAAACATGATTTTTTGAAGTACTTGCCCTCTATCAGTCATAAGTGGAGTAGCACTACTAAAAACTGACCGCCTTATCCTGCTTACTTTATTATGTTATCTTTTACCCACCAAAATACCCTAAGCTCCCTCCAGGGAACTTGAATCAAAGTCCACTGCATATTCATGGGGCTCTGGCGGCAGACGGGTATCGTTGGCTAACTCACAGAGGCCCTCCAGAGCTAGAGCCCTCACGGTTCCAGACTTCAAAACCTATTACATAGCAACCCTATTACAATTCATCACATAGTAGATTGGGGGACAGCAGCGCCTTGACCAGGCGCAGCACCTGGGAACATTAGACAGACTGGTACTGATTCAAGCTTTTACTTGGCTTAAGAAGACAGAGAGAGGTGTCTACAACAAAAATTGAGATGATTGCTTCATGTTGGTGCAGATGCTAACAAGAAACAGGGACAAAAACCCCATACATTCTAGACTTACAAACAGAAACCCTCACAGTCCTCCCACATGAAGGGAATTGGAAGGGAGTTGGGGACTAGAAACATGCAGGAATTGTCAAGGTTGGAAACCTATACATGGAGGGAAAACTTCTCCCATTTGAGGAATTTAGTGCTGAGTACGACTTATACCCAAGGCATTTCTTTTTTACATAGGGCCTTAACAACTGCACTACGGAAACACTGGGGTTCAGGAGTGGTGGAACTGCTCACTCACAATGGGTGCTCTTATATATCAACGGCATCAGGGGCATTCAGCACAGTCACCTGTTTATACAGAATGATACAAGCAGACATTAACCAGCCACTGTTACCTCAGTTTAAATAAACAGGAAGAAGATATTTGGTCTCACATAGACGATAAAATCTTTGTTGACCATTTTGGAACGGGTGCCCGGAATATCCAGAAAAGCTAGATTCAAACTAATCAATTTCTATATCTTACACAGAGCATACCTTAGACCAGGTCGTATCAATAAATTATTTAATTTGACTAGCGCAAAATGCCCTAGATGTGGACTGATAGGGGCTGAGTTTTTTCACATGATATGGGCTTGCCCGACCCTTATACTTTACTGGAAAGGGATCATAAACAAGTTGGCTATGGTGGTGGAGAGGGATGTTCGTTGTGACCCGGCATATTGCCTGCTAAGTAATTTTCCACACACATCCGAGTAAGTTTCTGGACCTGGGTTTCATCATGGCCAAAAGAGAAGTAACTCATAATTGGAAATCGGCAGGCGGGCCCAAACTGACCACTTGTAGGAAAGCATTGGAGAGATGGTCTAGCTATAAGGGCGAAGCAGTCCTTTTCGAAACCCGCAGTGATTGTGCCCCCTACACATGGCCTGGGCAAGGAGGGATTAGTGGAGGACCTAAAGTAACTAAAAGAGGCAGGCAGCCTGCACGCAAAAACTGGGCTGAGCGCAAGCAGAAAGCAGTGAGAAGGAGAGAGAGGCAAGCAGCAGGCACAGACAAAACCTGGCTGAGCACAAGGACACAGCAGTGAGGAGTGGGGGAAAGAGGACAGCAGGCATGCACAAAACTTGCCTAAGAGCAAGGAGTAAGCAGTGAGAGGGAGAGGCAGGCAGCAGGCACGCACAAAACCAGGCTGAGAGAAGAAAGCAGCGAGAAGGAGGGAGAGGAAAGCAGCAGGCATGGCAAGACAAGACTGAGCGCAAGGACAAAATAGTGAGGGAAAGGAGGACAACAGGCACACACAAAAATGGACTGAGAGCAGAGAGAAAGCAGGGAGAAGGAAAGACAGGCAGGTAGCTTGCATGCACAAACCTGGGCTGAGCGCAAGGAAAAAGCAATGAGTAGGAGGGAAAGGCAAACAGCAGGCATGGACAAAACAGGGCTGAATGCAAACAGAAAGCAGTGAGAAGGAGGGAGAGGCAGGCAGTAGACATGCACAAAACCAGGCTGATTGCAAGCAGAAAGCAGGGAGAAGGAAGGAGAGGCAGGCAGCAGGCACAGACAAAACTGGGATGAGTGTAAGGACAAAGCAGTGTTAAGGAGGGAGAGGCATGCAGTAGGGATGCACATAACCGCGCTCAGAGGCAGAGAAATCTGTGAGAAGGAGAGAGAGAGGCAGGCAGCAGGCATGCACAAAACTGGGCTGAGTGCAAGCAGAAAGCAGTGAGGACAGAGAGACAGACAGGAGTCATGCACAAAACCAGGCTGAAGGTAAGCAGAAAGCAGTGAGAAGGATGAAGAGGCAGGCAGTATACATGCACAAAACCTGGCTGAGCACAAGCAGAAAGCAGTGAAAAGGAGGGAGAGACAGGCAGTAGGCATGCACGAAACCGGGCTGAGAGCAATGGGAAAGCAGTGAGAAAGAGAGATAGGCAGGTAGGAGGTACGCACAAAGCCAGGCTGAGACCAAGCAGAAAGCATTGAAGAGGAGGGAGAGGTAGGCAGAAGGTATGCACAAAACTTGGCTGAGTGCAAGGACAAAGTAGTGAAAAGGAGAGAAAGGAGGACAGAAGGCACGGACAAAACCTGGCTGAGACTAAGGAGAAAGCAGTGAGAAGAAGGGAGAGGCAGGCGTGCACAAAACCAGGCTGAAGGCTACAAGCATAAAGCAGTGAGAAGGAAAAAAAAAATGGGGGGGGAGGCAAGGAAGAAGTAGTCAGAACAAGTGAAAGGCAAGCAGCAGGCATGCACAACACACCCATTTTTTGTGTGCCTTCTCTTTGCTTTTCCCTCGAAGGGTGTGCATGGCATGGTTGGATGGACACACAGGAATTTGGCTGCTCACAGAGGGTTGGCCGCAGAGCCTGGCCACAGGCCAGGCCTTTTGATCAGCCCCCTCAGTGCAATTAAAAAACCATAGAAATTCACTGAAAAAAACAAAGGTTACTGGGACATTAAAGTTATGAAATAGAATTACAAGAAACTTAGAAATTCAATAAAACACCAAAGATTACGAGGACCTTATAGTTAGGAAATGGAATTAAAAAACCTTAGGGGCATGATAGTTAGGAAATAGAATTCGAAACATTAGAAATTCACTGAAAAAAAACAAAAGCTACAGGGACGTTAGGTATTGAATTTACTCGCACAAAACCATAGAAATTCAGCAGTTAAAGTTAAGGTGTTTATCTGATTCCCATAGGGACCACGCGAATATCACCCTTAGTGATGCTGCCTTATAATATAGGGGAAAGTCAGGCAAAGCTAGGCTACCTTCCTCTTTCTGTAGTCACAATAGTTTATAGGGGAGACGGGCTCTGCGATTTTGCTAGATGAATTGGGTTACAAGTGATTGCAGCTCAGAAAAATGCCTCAGCTCGATTGAAAGTCCTTAGAATAAGTATAAAAGCTGCTGTAAAATCTCCTTTTTGTCTGAGTTGATATGGCCTAGCCATGATAAATTCAGGGGCACCCATCTTTTAAGGTCAGCTTTGAGTTGCTGAAGAAGCGGAGGGTAGCTAGCACGGTAATGGTCTGAAATCTTGAGAGTTATTTTAATCCCTAAATATGTGAGATCTTTCGCAGCCCACTGGGAGGGAGTTGAGCCCACCAATGCTTCCATCTCTGGTGTGGGCAAGATACTCAAAACAAATAAGAGTGGTGAGAGCAGACACTCTTGATGCATGCTACGACCTAGTTTAAAACATTTGAGCCTACCCTGCTGACCCTCGCCCGTGATAGCGAGTTTGCATAATTTGCCTGGACAACGGCTATGATACAGTCGCTAATGTCAAATTTATGGAGAGTGTGGAAGAGAAAGGCCGAATCCATTCGATCGAAGACTTTTTTGGCCTCCAACACCAGAAAAATTGCTGGGATTTGTTTTTAGTAGCCTTTTTGACCAGGTTGACAGGTTGTCATGTGTCCGTCTCCCTTGAATAAAGCTCGATTGGTCTCCATGGATCAAGTCTGGCATAATGTTTTCTATTCTAGTAGCAGGATTTTATTATAGATTTTGACATCTAGTTTGAGTAAGGCTATAGGCCTTCAGGAGGCACAGTAGTGGGGGTCCTTCCCTGGTTTCGGGAAGAACAAGTTAATGATTTGCTCATTTAGGGGGTAACCAATAAAATGGTTGTCCTATGATTAAATAGAAGTGTGAGGTGGCTTACTAAATCTGAGCTAAAGGTTTTGTAGTTTTGGGCTGTAAACCAGTCAGGGCCTGGCGACTTATGCAATTTAAGAGCACTAATTGGATTTTGGACCTCGTCTGCTCTGATCGGGCTACCCAATTCCTTTCGGATGTGTAAAGAATTTTATAGAAATCACAAAAGGCATTTGCCTTGTCTTCTTCAAAAGTGGCTATTTATCCTGTTTCTCTGTTGATATGGCTGACAGAGCCTTCCTCATGTTTGACTCTTAGCTGTTGTGCTAAATGGGTGGCCACCTTATTTGCCCAGTCATGTGTTACATGTTTAAGGTGCAGCAGGGTAAATTCTGAGTATATTGCATTCAGTTTCCCTCTAAGAGCTGTGATTTCCCTTTGAAGTGCAAGGGTGAGGGAGTCTTCATGTGCCTGTTCTACTGTTTGGAGTTCTGTTTCAAAAGATAGCCTATCTTGGGATTTCTGTTTAGTTAAAGTAGATAACAGGGCGATACATTTCCCTCTAATAACTGCCTTAATGGTTTCCCATGTATTGGACAGGTTAGTGTCTCAAGGGTCATTCAGTTGGAAGAATTCCTCAATAGTTTTAAGTATCTTATCTCGGAATAGACAGTATGTAGTAAGAGAACCAGGGAAAAACCAACGATGGAGCTTAGGTGTGGGGGCTAACCAGTCCAGTGTAAGCTCTACAGGGGCGAGGTCTGATAATGCAATTGGATGGAAAGTGGTCACCAGAATAAAGTGTTCCAATGATTGAGTTATAAATGTTTGATTAAGTCTTGAATATGTATGGTGGGAGTGGTAGAAGAAAGTATAGTCTCACGTGGTAGAGTGTTTTGTCCTCTAAGCATCTATCAAGCCTAGTGAATGGATGGTTTGCCTTAGGGCTTTATTGAAGCTTCCAGTTATAAAGCACCGAAGATGGGGGACCGATCCCACATAAGGTTGAAGTCTCCCATTAGTATAATTACGCTCTCTGCAAATCCCCCCAAACGAGTGAAAGTTGAGAGAAGAAAGGTAGCCTGTGTTGAGTTGGGGATATATATTGAGGCTATTGTGTACGTCATGCCCTATTTTTTCCCATTCACCATTATTATTATTCTCTCCTTTCCAGATTTGCTCCCTGTTGGTTGGAACTTAGGGAATGAGTAAGAGAGGAGGGCAACACCATTGTGTTTGGTGGGAGCCAAGGCTGGCATAACCCATGGTCTTCGCTGCACCTAAAGGGTGGTTCCTGTAGTGCCACTATGTGCTACTATGTTGTGTCTCCAAACTAAAATGTATTTCCATAGTTTATGATGTTTGGCAACGTCAATTGGGTCAATATCATTGTATTGTTAAGGAATTATTCATGGTCAAGGGCTCCAAGTGTATTTTCCCCAGCTCACATAGCAGCGAACACTTCCCCCTGGAGCCCCTCTCTTTGTTCCCCCTCCACCCAACCTGTCCTCTCCAAAAAACACTGGAATATAGTCCCACTCATGGAGTAAAAAATTATAAACAACAAAAGAATAACATTTGGGAAGAGGGGGGCATGGCTAAGCCTGCCAACATGGCAGATGCAAACTACTGATGCTCTGCTGTGGGCCTTTACAAAATCCTGAAAATCTACAATGATGGCGACAGCATCCACCCACCACTGTTACCCTGGTGAACCCTGAAGAAAGAGGCAAAAACTTGGACCGGGAAGGAAAAACAGTCACGCTCACCTGGTGTTGCCTGCTGAACGCATCTAACCCGGCCGAAGCAATGCAGCCGACTGCGGCCTGGTGGGCCGGGGATTGACCGGCCGTGGCTCCTTGCGCTCTTCCTGCTGTGATCCAGATGCAGAGGAGTCACAATGCGGAGCCCCTGGGAATAAGCGATGATCATGCTCGCCTTTTGTCGCCTGGTGGACGAGGCCAACCTGGCTGAAGCGACGTGGCTAACTGCGGCCTGCCCAGCCAGGGATTGACCGGGCGTGGTGCCTTGCACTCTCCCAAGAGTGATCCAGATACCGACGAGTCATGAGGCGGAGCTGTAGGAAGGTGCCATCTTGCCTGGCATGTTACCCCCATTTTTACCTGTGTGTCAGTTTGTTTTTGCCTGTCTCACTGGGATCCTGCTAGTCAGGAACCCAGTACTCATAGTTGTGGCCTGAATGTGTGTTCCCAGTGTGGTTCCTAACTGTGTCACTGAGGCTCTGCTAATCAGAACCTCAGTGCATATGCTCTCTCTGCCTTTAAAATTATCACTGCAGGCTCGTGACCATTTTTACCAATTCTAATTGGCACACTGGAACACCCTTATAATTCCCTAGTATATGGTACTTAGCTACCCAGGGTATTGGGGTTCCAGGAGATCCCTATGGGCTGCAGCATTTCTTTTGCCACCCATAGGGAGATCAGACAATTGTTACACAGGACTGCCACTGCAGCCTGAGTAAACTAACGTCCACGTTATTTCACAGCCACTGCATTACACTGCACTTAAGTAACCTTTAAGTCACCTATATGTCTAACCCTCACTTAATGAAGGTTAGGTGCAAAGTTACTAAGTGTGAGGGCACCCTGGCACTAGCCAAGGTGCCCCCACATAGTTCAGGGCAATTTCCGGGGACTTTCTGAGTGCAGGGAGACCATTACACGTGTGCACTACATATGGGTCAATACCTATATGTAGCTTCACAATGGTAACTCCGAATATGGCCATGTAACATGTCTAAGATCATGGAATTGTCCCCCCATGCCAAATATGGTATTGGGGTGCCAATCCCATGCAACCCCGGGGCTCCAGCATGGACCCCGGGTACTGCCAAACGAGCTCTCTGGGGTTTTCACTGCAGCTACCTCTGCTGCCAACCCACAGACAGGCTTCTGCCCTCCTAGGGTCTGGGCAGCTTATTCCCAGGAAGGCAGAACAAAGGATTTCCTCTGAGAGAGGGTGTTACACCCTCTCCCTTTGGAAATAGGTGTTACGGGCCTGAGAGAAGTAGCCTCTCCTGGCCTCTGGGAATCCTTTGAAGGGCACATATGGTGCCCTCCTTGCATAAATCAGCCTACACTGGTTGAGGGATCCCCCAGCCCCTGATCTGGCGCGAAACTGGACAAAGGAAAGGGGAGTGACCACTCCCCTGTCCATCACCACCCAGGGGTGGTGCCCAGAGCTCCTTCATTGTGTCCCAGAACACTCGCTTGTGGCTGCTGAAAATGATGCAAACCCCTTGCAGCACGATTTTTCCACCACTGTGCGGCCGGATTTCGCATGCATTATCACTGGGTGTCAAAATCAACATGAACCTGCGTGGACCCGAGGTGCCCCTTCTTGGAAATCGACACATAGCTCCCTTACTGCAGAGAAAAACGATCACTGACTTTTTGGATACACACTCGCCCATGCGGCTTTATTTTTTATGCAAGCCAGGTACTTTGTGTAACAATAACATTTCCATTGTTTTCTATGGAGTAAGAATCTATTATTTTTAAAATTCATAACTTTACTTGTGTATCCTGAATTTTTGTCGTTTTGGTCTTGTTTGATTTAGATAAATATTGTCTATTTTACTAAAGTGGTGTGGTGTCCATTTTGTAGTATTTTCACTGTATTTCTGTGTGTGTTGGTACAAATAATTTACACATTGCCTTTGAGATGAGCCTGACTGCTTGTGCCAAGCTACCCAGGGAGTGAGCAGGGGTTATCTTAAGTGAGTATCTCCCTTGCCCTGACTAGAGAGGAGGTCCCTGCTTGGACAGAGTACAAACTGACTGTCAACCAGAGACCCCATTTCTAACAGTGTCCCCGCGCCTTCTTCAGGGAGCTCAACACACTATCGGGAACCTTGATCTAGGGCAAGCAACATCATAGAGTTGTCATTTTGAAGTTGCAATTACCGCAGGACTAGGGTAGACTGGGAGGCCCCGTCTTTGAGGCTTTTTTGTGGCACAACTACAGTGGCTATCATGCTGGATACCCTGTGAATACATGGGTGAGGCCACGGGCCCCCACAGTACCCTAGACATAGTCACAATAACCAGCCTCCTATTTCCAAGGCTGACACCGCATCCATTTAGCCCCTGTAATTGGTGTTATCAAAGACTTGTATGCTGCAAATCCACCAACTCTCCTGGGATAGACCATGTTACGCACCAAATATCCCACTGATAGACCTTCCCCGGCCTCCAGGTCACTACACAGCATGCCATCTTGCAACCTGGTCAGGGAACGCTATCAAGACAATGGGGGACTTATACCTAGACAGTCAGTTACTTACATTTGACCAACTTACTGCAGACAGTAATATACCACCAGAGCAATTTCTTACCTACCAATAATTGAGTGCCTCTATGCAGACATTATGGGGGCTTGAAGACGCTGAGCCGTACCTCACGGAATCATACAGAAAATATACACCATGGGCCCCGGCCAACATCTCATAACTTGGCTATACAGAGTCATAATCGCCACCCTAGACAATACCCTATCCCCACTTAGATGCTGATGGGAGACAGACCTTGGCAGGGAGCTAAGTGACATGGAATGGGAGATAGCGTTGTCCTGTCCCAAGAGAGTCTCCTGTAACTCTCGCTTTAATAATATCCCATTTCACCTATTACACAGGGCATACCTAACGCCAGCCCGATTAAATAAATAATACCCCACAGCTCAACTCACATGCCCACCCTGTCCCCAAAAGGAGGCAGATCTCCGCCATATGCTGTGGACCTGCCCGATGCTACATCATTATTGGTCCATGATACACCGAGGAAAGTAATAGAATTACCCGACCTATATACATGGGAAGCCTGTGCTCTTGGCATCTTTAAGCATAAAAAAAACACACAAAGTACAATCCCGCTTTGCAGAGTTAGCCCTCCTGCTGGAAATCTGAATAATTACCTTACACTGGCGATCACCCTTCCCACCCCCAGTGGCATCTTGGAGAGGAGCCATGAACAAATGGGAGTAGTCAGAGGAGGAGGCCCTGCGTAGTGAGGAGATACGTGGCCTCTGCCGTCATACCATCTCCAACCACTTGGCGATGATTCTAGCCCACTTTAGCCAACGTTTCTGGGACGACACCATGAGACAGAGCATCCATCACAATTTATTGCCCCCAAAACCCCCCATTCCACCAACAGCCCCCTGCTGCAAAATAGAGGAGTAGAGCTCTTAGCTCTCGTAGGACACCCCACAGCCAGAAGCCTGAACACCCTCAGACTGAGTACCCTCTTTACCCACCTATGTAACTTAAATACTGAAACCGCACATTATCCACCTCAGTGCAGGTTGCCAAGGACATGCTACACAGCCACAATACCCCTCCTCTCCCAATTTGACCCAGTTTAAGCTCCTGCAGGCATACAACTACTCCCCCTGCTGATCGTGCAGTATAATCACTGCCTTATATAGGCACACATGATTACACCCTGCAGCAATACCACTCAAATGCTGGCCAAATTCAGCAGATAACAATAGACTAACTGTTTACCATCAGAACTGCATGATGAACACTGTGAATTCTGTTGCTATATTGTATGCTAAATGTTTTGTTTTCTTGTTTGAATAAAGCAATAAACAAAATTAATTTAAAAAAAGAATAACATGTGGGAACCCTGGTTCCCGGACAGTTGTTTAGCACTGTGATGAGTCGCCTATGTGTAAAATCAATTTTAAGGCAACAAGGATATAAAGAAGTTCAAGGCAAACAGTTCGGTTTCTGGGGTTTCAATGTTCATTACGTAGTCATTTTCTGATAAAGGGTGGGCCACCAGGGTGACAAGCAGCGAGGGGGAGTGCTCAACACTCCCTTCACTGCACATGTGTGTTTGGCTGGCGGTCTTGTCCCGGCCAAACACACATGCGCATTAGTCTCTCTGGAGAGAGCCTGCATATGCTCCCAGTCTGCCTGAGAGCACCCAGGCTGGGTGTGCCCAGGCTGGGGGCTCCCAGTCAATCCTAATGCTTCTCTAAGCAGCGTCAGGATTGGCCGCAGGGCAGGCTAGGAGCCTCTGTCTGCCTGCAGCGACAAGGAAGAGGAGCAGAGCGGCAGAGAGGGAAGATAAGTGTTTTTTTAGAATTAAATGAATGTTTATTCCCCCACCCCTGTGTCGCCCCGCCCCTTCCGCTTCCCGCGAGTCGTTACTGTAATACAGCTCTACTGTCCACACCTGAGCCGAACAACACCAAATCGTACATCACCTAACACTTCGTCAACAATTCCTACGTTACTTTCAAGGTGGCTGCTGCATTGAATCATTCATATGAAACAGAAACTAAACAAAATGAAACAAAAAAGTTTAACCCCATAAGTGCAGGCATCGGCCACTGGCCGACGCCCGCACTACCTCCCTGGTGCGGGTCACGACCAGTGACTGACACCAGGGAGGGGGTTAAAAATCCTCTGAAGCACCGGAGGATTTTTTTTTTTTACCCCTGTGGGAGATGCAGAACAACTTCTGCGTCGCCCCTCCACCCCCCTCTCGCCCCTCTGTGACGTCATCACATTTTCCCCACCGGAGCAGCGAGAGAAGCAGGTAAGCGCTCTATCCCTACTCCGGTGGGGAAAAAAAGGCCAAAACGGCCTCCCCAGATGCCAGGGAGGCATCCATGGAAAGGGGAGAGTCTCCCCTTTCCATCGATGCCTTCCTGGCACCGTTTCCTGGCCATGGATCGCAGCGTGGCTGCGATCCATGGCCAGGAAATGCCCCTAGGCACCAGGGATCTTCTTTTGGGGGGTCGGCCCCCATGTAAATGGGCTGGCCCCCCGTGGGGGCATGAATAAAAAATATATATATGTTGGGGATGTTTTGGGGGGCCATTGCGCCCCCCAGATAAAAAAACTTTTTTTTTTCAAACAAAAAAAAACAAAATGGTGGGTTCAGCCCTCTGACCATGGACGACCCCTGGGGCAATAATTAGTTGTAGTTTTCCTGGGGGTGCGATCGGGCTCCCCCAGGGAATATTTAAAAAAAATAAAAATAAATGTTGGGGGCCAGTCCTTAGTCTGACCCCCTATGGGGCCATTTTTTTTATACATGTGTGCTTTGCCAAGGGAAAGCACACATGTATGAAAAAAAAAAGTTATGTAGAGAGTCAGTCTCTTTCCTCTCTCTCTCTATCTCTCTCTCTCTCTCTCTCTATATATATATATATATATATATATATATATATATATATATATATATATATGACAAATCTATATAGATGTGTGTATATATATATATATATATATATATATATATATATATATATATATATATATATATATATATAAGTCCACACTTCCTCCAAATATTTAGAGAATACTCGGACACCAATGCGTGATCCAAATGTCTTTACTAAGCGAATGCCTTCACACAACGCGTGTTGTGTGAAGGCATTTGCTTAGTAAAGACATTTGCATCACGCATTGGTGTCCGAGTATTCTCCAAATATTTGGAGGAAGTGTGGACTTATATATGTGGTTGCTGGAACCACACTCTGACCGCCCCACAATTGAGCCTTGGGATTCTGGCAGACTTGGGTGGCGTTTTATATATATATAAATGTAGTTTTTTTTCATGTGTTGTTTTCCGGGAGCCACAATTGGCCCCCCAGGGAAACCACACATATATAAAAGTGATGTATATATATATATTTATCTGTCTTTTGTCTAGTGGCAGTTTTGATGACATAAAGTAGCGCAGATGGTTTATTGTCCTGCTGCAAAGGATATACATTTATATGTATTTAGCTGACTGTCGCACTGGGTGCCACCAGCGCTAAAGGCTGTGATGATGGGTATGTGGTAAGGTGAAGTAATACTATCTTTTTTGTTTTTTTCAGTGTCTTCAGAGAATCTGCCGAATTGGAGAAGAAGCGAAGGTAAGGTGACAACATTTCCTATTGGACACATCAAACATACCCAGGAGCAATTTTGTGACTCTATCTGCCTTCTACGTAGGCTAGTACTCTAGAGGGACAGTTTAGCCAGTAGCAGAGATGGTGTCTCGTTGGATGACTGCTGCTCAAGCCCTAACTTGGGTTATAGAAGACAGCTCTGATGTAGGATCAGAAACAGAGACAGCAGATACTGAGACAGCATCTGAGGGAGAGGACAATGGGGTAGAATCTGGGAGTGATTTTTCAGTCGGCGGAGTCCCTTCTGACGACACCTCTTCCAGTGATTCTGAAGGAGATGATGACGACAGCCGTGCTGTCCCTTCGCAAGCACATACTGTGCAGCGGGACAACATCGGGTTAGTTGAACCCAGAGAGCAGGTGCATGCGGCCACAAGCACAGAGAGAGTGCTCTCTTGTCAGCCCCCCTGTTTAGTTCAGCCCCAAATTCCACCTTTTACTGGTGACGCAGGATGTAAAGTCGATACAGCTAACTTTTTGCCAGTTTACTATGTCCATCGATTTTTGGATGTTGACCTCCTTCAGGAAAATGTGCAGCAAGCAAATTTGCGTGCAGACCAATTTCTGAGGGAGCGTGGAGGCACCCTAGGGCCCCGTTCTAGGGCACGCCAGTGGACTCCCACTTCGCTGGCGGAGTTGAAGATATTTTTGGGCCTTACGCTCAAAATGGGGTTAGTGCAGAAACCCACCTTGCAGTCCTACTGGACGACCCGCACGGTTTGGGTAACCCCTATCTTCGCACCATCAATGAGCAGAGATAGTTTTTTGCTACTGCAGCGCATGCTGCATTTCAATGACAATTCTGCTGCATTGCCCCGGGACTATCCAGACCATGACAGGTTGTTCAAAATTCGGCCTGTCGTGGAACATTTGTCTACCAGGTTTCCAGAGATCTACACTCTTCACAAAGGTTTTAACCTTTATGAGGACAATTTCTATACAGGAGTAGAGCTGTTCAGTGAGCTCTACAAAGCTGGCACTGTGGCCTGCGGTACAGTTCGTTGTAACCGCAAAGGATTCCCGCAGGAGCTTGTTTGCAAGAAGCTCCAGAAATCCCAGAGTACTGCATTGCGTTCTAATGAACTGCTCGCAGTCAAGTTCTTAGATAGGCGTGATGTATACGTGCTCACTACAGTTCATGATGAGAGAACTTCTCCCATCACGGTTTGGGGTCAGATGGCCGAAGTCCACAAGCCCATCTGTATACTTGATTACAATAAGTACATGGGCGGAGTGGACAAGAACGACCAGGTTCTTCAACCATACAATGCGTGTCGTAAAACTCGCACTTGGTACAAGAAACTGTTTACCCACCTGATTCAGATGGCAACATATAATGCGTATGTTGTTTACCATCAGACAACCACAGGAAGACTCATGACTTTCCTTGACTTCCAGTTGTCTGTAATTGAAAGCCTCACTGCTGTTACAGAAGCAGCAGCAGCCTCCACCTCATTTGTTCTGGAGGATGTGGCAAGGCTGCAGGAGCGACACTTAGCTGATCGCATTCTTAAAACACCCAAAAAGGATCGTCCATGTTGTCGCTGTAAATTATGCTCGAAGCATAGAAAGCGGCAGGAGAGTCGGTATTACTGTCCCCAGTGTCCATCACAACCAGGCCTCTGTATCCCTACTTGCTTTACGTTGTATCATACTAAAGCAAAGTTCTGGGAAATCGACTGAGGTTGAGCTGCCGTTGGGTAATCCTTTCAGTGGCAGTGCATGGATACCGAACGTCCATGGGCCACTGCTTCGTTAGGCAAGGAGCCACAGAATTTTCTTTCATCCTGGACTTCCTTTTGGACTGCTTGAGAGCTAAATCCACCGTCAGAACGTGGTTGGTGTTCTGTTCAATTAACATGCATTATATTCCCCCTACTGCATATACTAGTGGACAGAACATATGCCACATTGTCACGGAGTACCCTTTCTTCACCAGCATGTCTACCTTACTTTCAACGGTAGATATGCTCTCTCAGTTCGAGGAATCACTTTGTACGGCATACTTGGAAACCCCCAACTTGCATCCACAAACTAGTATAGGTTCACTTGGCAATTATACAGGATTAGCCAGGACTCTGATGAGAACAGAGACATGAATGGGTAAGGAAAGCTTATGGTTGGTGTGCCTTCACAGGCTTATTTCACAGGTAGAAGGCAGATAGTAAAGGTAGTACACATGGACATCATCTACACCTATGGATTCTAACTCATTGGTGCCATCCCAGCACTGAAAGACTTGTATAGGTCAGTGTTTGATCTGCTTTTCATGTTCATCCTCCATCAGAACTTAGTAGATGTTCAGTTTGCTGTATAAGTGCATTACAGTCACATCACTGCACATAATGTTGTCTGGGACATATTCTACGTTCTCATGGACTCCCCTATGTACCAAACACTACCCTTTTCGTAGCCTATGACCTTCTCTTTAGGGAACATCATGAGAAATCCCCAGCATGTCTCCCTTAGTTTCAAAGGTAGATATGCTCACTCAGTTCGAGGAATCGCTTTGTACGGCATACTCGGACACCCCCAACTTGCATCCACAAACTGGAAGGAGTTGGATTTAGCACAGAGAGTGCGTTAAAGGCGCATGAAAAACATGTCTTCCTGAGCCTCAGGTGGCTGTCACAGGAGTCATTAGTAAAGGTTTGTTACGCATGCATTTGGTAATGTTAAGGAACAAGGAGGCAGTTAGCCTATGACCTTCTCTTTAGGTAACATCATGAGAAATCCCCAGCATGTCTCCCTTAGTTTCAAAGGTAGATATGCTCACTCAGTTCGAGGAATCGCTTTGTACGGCATAATCGGACACCCCCAACTTGCATCCACAAACTGGAAGGAGTTGGATTTAGCACGGAGAGTGCGTTAAAGGCGCATGAAAAACATGTCTTCCTGAGCCTCAGGTGGCTGTCACAGGAGTCATTAGTAAAGGTTTGTTACGCATGCATTTGGTAATGTTAAGGGAGAAGGAGACAGTTACTTGACAGGTGGTAAAATGTAGTCAAACTTATTCCGTTCTGTGGCGTGTGAATGTGATGGGCCCTTGTCTGGCAGCGGTAAGTTAATGTGAGTGCAGTGATTGGTTGGATTGGGCCCGTGGCTGGCGATATGAAAGGGTTGTTTGTTGTGCGTGAATGGCATGTGAATGGACCATCAGGAGGTTGGTGTCTGGACACGGTTTTATGGCCCACCTTCAGAAGGCTTGGTTTCAATATTCAGATACTTTGATAAGTATTCATGCTTTGAAACCATAATTTCTGGAGGTGCTAAAACCAACCAGTGTGAGTGGTGGGTTAACTTTAACAAACTAGTACCAGGGGAGTCCAAGGGTGAAGGACTTGCGTGGCTCTCACCAGTTTTCCTTCACCCAGAATCCCCTTGAAATCACAAAATGTGCTTAAAAAACACATTTGCCTTGCATTCCAATGAGCAGAAGTCCAGGGATCTGCAGGGAGCCCCAAGTTCCACTAAGTCTCCAGCGAAAAAATGCCTCACTTTAGTTAGTGGTCAAGTGACCACAACAGGGAAGTACCCAAAATGGATTGTGGAGACATTAAAATTACCTACCACAAAACAGCCTCGTTTTTTCAGACAGTCACCTAAGTATTTGGTCCTGGGCTCGGCAGCCATATAGGGAAACCTACCAAAAGCAGACATTTCTAAAAACTAGACACCCAAGGCAGCCCACGTAAATGTGGCGTGTTTGGATTTAACAAAGTTCTCTTACCCAGAATACCCTGCAAAAGTGAAACGTTCATTAAAACCACTATTTTTCCTTTCTTTTTTATCACTGAAACTACAGGAATGTGCAGGGATCCTCAAAATTCCTACCACCCAGTGTTTCCCCACTTGTCCTGATAAAAACACAACCCCGCTTGTGTGCCTGCGCCTAGTGCCTGCTTCAGGAATGGATCACTCCTGGGTTAACAGTAGCCCTCATGCAAGGACTACCATTGACCCTTGTGTGATCCATTCCTGTCGCGGGCACTAGGCCTACCCACACAAGTGAGGTACCATTTGTATCGGGACACTTGGGGGAATGCTTGCTGGAAGGAAATTTGTGGCTCCTCTCAGTTTCCAGAACTTTCTGTCACTGAAATGTGAGGAAAACGTGTGTTTTTTTTGCCACATTTTGAGGTTTGCAAAGGATTCTGGGTAACAGAACTTGGTCAGAGCCCCACAAGTCACCCCATCTTTGATTCCCCTAGGTCTCTAGTTTTCAAAAATGCACAGGTTTGGTAGGTTTCCCTAGGTGCCGGCTGAGCTAGAGGCCAAAATCTACAGGTAGGCACTTTGCAAAAAACACCTCTGTTTTCTGTCAAAAAACGGGATTTGTCCACATTGTGTTTTGGGGCATTTCCTGTCGCTGGCGGTAGGCCTACCCTCACAAGTGAGGTATCATTTTTATCGGGAGACTTGGGGAACGCTGGGTGGAAGAAAATTTGTGGCTCCTCTCAGATTCCAGAACTGTCTGTCACCGAAATGTGAGGAAAACTTGTTTTTTTAGCCAAATTTTGAGGTTTGCAAAGGATTCTGGGTAACAGAACCTGCTCAGAGCCCCACAAGTCACCCCATCTTGGATTCCCCTAGGTCTCTAGTTTTAAAAAATGTACAGGTTTGGTAGGTTTCCCTAGGTGCCGGCTGAGCTAGAGGCCAAAATCTACAGGTAGGCACTTTGCAAAAAACATCTCTGTTTTCTGTCAAAAAATGGGATGTGTCCTCGTTGTGTTTTGGGGCATTTCCTGTCACGGGCGCTAGGCCTACCCACATAAGTGAGGTATAATGTTTATCGGGAGACTTGGGGGAACGCTGGGTGGAAGGAAATTTGTGTCTTCACTCAGATTCCAGAACTTTCTGTCACTGAAATGTGAGGAAAACATGTTTTTTTAGCCAAATTTTGAGGTTTGCAAAGGATTCTGGGTAACAGAACCTGGTCAGAGCCCCACAAGTCACCCCATCTTGGATTTCCCTAGGTCTCTAGTTTTAAAAAATGCACAGGTTTGGTAGGTTTCCCTAGGTGCCGGCTGAGCTAGAGGCCAAAATCTACAGGTAGGCACTTTGCAAAAAACACCTCTGTTTTCTGTCAAAAAATTGGATTTGTCAACGTTTTGTTTTGGGGCATTTCCTGTCGCGGGCGCTAGGCCTACTCTCACAAGTGAGGTATCATTTTTATCAGAAGACTTGGGGAACGTGGGTGGAAGGAAATTTGTGGCTCCTCTCAGATTCCAGAACTTTCTGTCACCGAAATGTAAGGAAAACGTGTTTTTTTTGCCAAATTTTGAGGTTTGCAAAGGATTCTGGGTAACAGAACCTGGTCAGAGCCCCAAAAGTCACCCCATCTTGGATTCCCCTAGGTCTCTAGTTTTAAAAAATGCACAGGTTTGGTAGGTTTCCCTAGGTGCCGGCTGAGCTAGAGGCCAAAATCTACAGGTAGGCACTTTGCAAAAAACACCTCTGTTTTCTGTCAAAAAATGGGATGTGTCCACATTGTGTTTTGGGGCATTTCCTGTCGCGGGCGCTAGGCCTACCCACACAAGTGAGGTATCATTTTTATTGGGAGACTTGGGGGAACGCTGGGTGAAAGGAAATTTGTGGCTCCTCTCAGATTCCAGAACTTTTGTGTCACCGAAATGTGATGAAAACGTGTTTTTTTAGCCAAATTTTGAGGTTTGCAAAGGATTCTGGGTAACAGAACCTGGTCAGAGCCCCACAAGTCACCCCATCTTGGATTTCCCTAGGTCTCTAGTTTTAAAAAATGCACAGGTTTGGTAGGTTTCCATAGGTGCCGGCTGAGCTAGAGGCCAAAATCTACAGGTAGGCACTTTGCAAAAAACACCTCTGTTTTCTGTCAAAAAATGGGATTTGACCACGTTTTGTTTTGGGGCATTTCCTGTCGCAGGCGCTAGGCCTACTCTCACAAGTGAGGTATCATTTTTATCGGAAGACTTGGGGAACGTGGGTGGAAGGAAATTTGTGGCTCCTCTCGGATTCCAGAACTTTCTGTCACCGAAATGTGAGGAAAACGTGTTTTTTTAGCCAAATTTTGAGGTTTGCAAAGGATTCTGGGTAACAGAACCTGCTCAGAGCCGCACAAGTCACCCCATCTTGGATTCCCCTAGGTCTCTAGTTTTAAAAAATGCACAGGTTTGGTAGGTTTCCCTAGGTGCCGGCTGAGCTAGAGGCCAAAATCTACAGGTAGGCACTTTGCAAAAAACACCTCTGTTTTCTGTCAAAAAATGGGATGTGTCCACATTGTGTTTTGGGGCATTTCCTGTTGCGGGCGCTAGGCCTACCCACACAAGTGAGGTATCATTTTTATCGGGAGACTTGGGGGAACGCTGGGTGGAAGGAAATTTGTGGCTCCTCTCAGATTCCAGAACTTTCTGTCACCGAAATGTGATGAAAACGTGTTTTTTTAGCCAAATTTTGAGGTTTGCAAAGGATTCTGGGTAACAGAACCTGGTCAGAGCCCCACAAGTCACCCCATCTTGGATTTCCCTAGGTCTCTAGTTTTGAAAAATGCACAGGTTTGGTAGGTTTCCCTAGGTGCCGGCTGAGCTAGAGGCCAAAATCTACAGGTAGGCACTTTGCAAAAAACACCTCTGTTTTCTGTCAAAAAATGGGATTGGTCCACGTTTTGTTTTGGGGCATTTCCTGTCGCGGGCGCTAGGCCTACTCTCACAAGTGAGGTATCATTTTTATCGGAAGACTTGGGGAACGTGGGTGGAAGGAAATTTGTGGCTCCTCTCAGATTCCAGAACTTTCTGTCACCGAAATGTAAGGAAAACTTGTTTTTTTAGCCAAATTTTGAGGTTTGCAAAGGATTCTGGGTAACAGAACGTGCTCAGAGCCCCACAAGTCACCCCATCATGGATTCCCCTAGGTCTCTAGTTTTAAAAAATGTACAGGTTTGGTAGGTTTCCCTAGGTGCCGGCTGAGCTAGAGGCCAAAATCTACAGGTAGGCACTTTGCAAAAAACACCTCTGTTTTCTGTCAAAAAATGGGATGTGTCCACATTGTGTTTTGGGGCATTTCCTGTCGCGGGCGCTAGGCCTACCCACACAAGTGAGGTATCATTTTTATCGGGAGACTTGGGGGAACGCTGGGTGGAAGGAAATTTGTGGCTCCTCTCAGATTCCAGAACTTTCTGTCACCGAAATGTGATGAAAACGTGTTTTTTTAGCCAAATTTTGAGGTTTGCAAAGGATTCTGGGTAACAGAACCTGGTCAGAGCCCCACAAGTCACCCCATCTTGGATTTCCCTAGGTCTCTAGTTTTAAAAAATGCACAGGTTTGGTAGGTTTCCCTAGGTGCCGGCTGAGCTAGAGGCCAAAATCTACAGGTAGGCACTTTGCAAAAAAAATCTCTGTTTTCTGTCAAAAAATGGGATGTGTCCTCGTTGTGTTTTGGGGCATTTCCTGTCTCGGGCGCTAGGCCTACCCACACAAGTGAGGTATAATGTTTATCGGGAGACTTGGGGGAACGCTGGGTGGAAGGAAATTTGTGTCTCCTCTCAGATTCCAGAACTTTCTGTCACCGAAATGTGAGGAAAACTTGTTTTTTTAGCCAAATTTTGAGGTTTGCAAAGGATTCTGGGTAACAGAACCTGGTCAGAGCCCCACAAGTCACCCCATCTTGGATTTCCCTAGGTCTCTAGTTTTAAAAAATGCACAGGTTTGGTAGGTTTCCATAGGTGCCGGCTGAGCTAGAGGCCAAAATCTACAGGTAGGCACTTTGCAAAAAACACCTCTGTTTTCTGTCAAAAAATGGGATTTGACCACGTTTTGTTTTGGGGCATTTCCTGTCGCAGGCGCTAGGCCTACTCTCACAAGTGAGGTATCATTTTTATCGGAAGACTTGGGGAACGTGGGTGGAAGGAAATTTGTGGCTCCTCTCGGATTCCAGAACTTTCTGTCACCGAAATGTGAGGAAAACGTGTTTTTTTAGCCAAATTTTGAGGTTTGCAAAGGATTCTGGGTAACAGAACCTGCTCAGAGCCGCACAAGTCACCCCATCTTGGATTCCCCTAGGTCTCTAGTTTTAAAAAATGCACAGGTTTGGTAGGTTTCCCTAGGTGCCGGCTGAGCTAGAGGCCAAAATCTACAGGTAGGCACTTTGCAAAAAACACCTCTGTTTTCTGTCAAAAAATGGGATGTGTCCACATTGTGTTTTGGGGCATTTCCTGTTGCGGGCGCTAGGCCTACCCACACAAGTGAGGTATCATTTTTATCGGGAGACTTGGGGGAACGCTGGGTGGAAGGAAATTTGTGGCTCCTCTCAGATTCCAGAACTTTCTGTCACCGAAATGTGATGAAAACGTGTTTTTTTAGCCAAATTTTGAGGTTTGCAAAGGATTCTGGGTAACAGAACCTGGTCAGAGCCCCACAAGTCACCCCATCTTGGATTTCCCTAGGTCTCTAGTTTTGAAAAATGCACAGGTTTGGTAGGTTTCCCTAGGTGCCGGCTGAGCTAGAGGCCAAAATCTACAGGTAGGCACTTTGCAAAAAACACCTCTGTTTTCTGTCAAAAAATGGGATTGGTCCACGTTTTGTTTTGGGGCATTTCCTGTCGCGGGCGCTAGGCCTACTCTCACAAGTGAGGTATCATTTTTATCGGAAGACTTGGGGAACGTGGGTGGAAGGAAATTTGTGGCTCCTCTCAGATTCCAGAACTTTCTGTCACCGAAATGTAAGGAAAACTTGTTTTTTTAGCCAAATTTTGAGGTTTGCAAAGGATTCTGGGTAACAGAACGTGCTCAGAGCCCCACAAGTCACCCCATCATGGATTCCCCTAGGTCTCTAGTTTTAAAAAATGTACAGGTTTGGTAGGTTTCCCTAGGTGCCGGCTGAGCTAGAGGCCAAAATCTACAGATAGGCACTTTGCAAAAAACACCTCTGTTTTCTGTCAAAAAATGGGATGTGTCCACATTGTGTTTTGGGGCATTTCCTGTCGCGGGCGCTAGGCCTACCCACACAAGTGAGGTATCATTTTTATCGGGAGACTTGGGGGAACGCTGGGTGGAAGGAAATTTGTGGCTCCTCTCAGATTCCAGAACTTTCTGTCACCGAAATGTGATGAAAACGTGTTTTTTTAGCCAAATTTTGAGGTTTGCAAAGGATTCTGGGTAACAGAACCTGGTCAGAGCCCCACAAGTCACCCCATCTTGGATTTCCCTAGGTCTCTAGTTTTAAAAAATGCACAGGTTTGGTAGGTTTCCCTAGGTGCCGGCTGAGCTAGAGGCCAAAATCTACAGGTAGGCACTTTGCAAAAAAAATCTCTGTTTTCTGTCAAAAAATGGGATGTGTCCTCGTTGTGTTTTGGGGCATTTCCTGTCTCGGGCGCTAGGCCTACCCACACAAGTGAGGTATAATGTTTATCGGGAGACTTGGGGGAACGCTGGGTGGAAGGAAATTTGTGTCTCCTCTCAGATTCCAGAACTTTCTGTCACCGAAATGTGAGGAAAACTTGTTTTTTTAGCCAAATTTTGAGGTTTGCAAAGGATTCTGGGTAACAGAACCTGGTCAGAGCCCCACAAGTCACCCCATCTTGGATTTCCCTAGGTCTCTAGTTTTAAAAAATGCACAGGTTTGGTAGGTTTCCCTAGGTGCCGGCTGAGCTAGAGGCCAAAATCTACAGGTAGGCACTTTGCAAAAAACACCTCTGTTTTCTGTCAAAAAATGGGATTTGACCACGTTTTGTTTTGGGGCATTTCCTGTCGCAGGCGCTAGGCCTACTCTCACAAGTGAGGTATCATTTTTATCGGAAGACTTGGGGAACGTGGGTGGAAGGAAATTTGTGGCTCCTCTCAGATTCCAGAACTTTCTGTCACCGAAATGTAAGGAAAACTTGTTTTTTTAGCCAAATTTTGAGGTTTGCAAAGGATTCTGGGTAACAGAACGTGCTCAGAGCCCCACAAGTCACCCCATCATGGATTCCCCTAGGTCTCTAGTTTTAAAAAATGTACAGGTTTGGTAGGTTTCCCTAGGTGCCGGCTGAGCTAGAGGCCAAAATCTACAGGTAGGCACTTTGCAAAAAACACCTCTGTTTTCTGTCAAAAAATGGGATGTGTCCACATTGTGTTTTGGGGCATTTCCTGTCGCGGGCGCTAGGCCTACCCACACAAGTGAGGTATCATTTTTATCGGGAGACTTGGGGGAACGCTGGGTGGAAGGAAATTTGTGGCTCCTCTCAGATTCCAGAACTTTCTGTCACCGAAATGTGATGAAAACGTGTTTTTTTTGCCAAATTTTGAGGTTTGCAAAGGATTCTGGGTAACAGAACCTGGTCAGAGCCCCACAAGTCACCCCATCTTGGATTTCCCTAGGTCTCTAGTTTTAAAAAATGCACAGGTTTGGTAGGTTTCCCTAGGTGCCGGCTGAGCTAGAGGCCAAAATCTACAGGTAGGCACTTTGCAAAAAAAATCTCTGTTTTCTGTCAAAAAATGGGATGTGTCCTCGTTGTGTTTTGGGGCATTTCCTGTCTCGGGCGCTAGGCCTACCCACACAAGTGAGGTATAATGTTTATCGGGAGACTTGGGGGAACGCTGGGTGGAAGGAAATTTGTGTCTCCTCTCAGATTCCAGAACTTTCTGTCACCGAAATGTGAGGAAAACTTGTTTTTTTAGCCAAATTTTGAGGTTTGCAAAGGATTCTGGGTAACAGAACCTGGTCAGAGCCCCACAAGTCACCCCATCTTGGATTTCCCTAGGTCTCTAGTTTTAAAAAATGCACAGGTTTGGTAGGTTTCCATAGGTGCCGGCTGAGCTAGAGGCCAAAATCTACAGGTAGGCACTTTGCAAAAAACACCTCTGTTTTCTGTCAAAAAATGGGATTTGACCACGTTTTGTTTTGGGGCATTTCCTGTCGCAGGCGCTAGGCCTACTCTCACAAGTGAGGTATCATTTTTATCGGAAGACTTGGGGAACGTGGGTGGAAGGAAATTTGTGGCTCCTCTCGGATTCCAGAACTTTCTGTCACCGAAATGTGAGGAAAACGTGTTTTTTTAGCCAAATTTTGAGGTTTGCAAAGGATTCTGGGTAACAGAACCTGCTCAGAGCCGCACAAGTCACCCCATCTTGGATTCCCCTAGGTCTCTAGTTTAAAAAAATGCACAGGTTTGGTAGGTTTCCCTAGGTGCCGGCTGAGCTAGAGGCCAAAATCTACAGGTAGGCACTTTGCAAAAAACACCTCTGTTTTCTGTCAAAAAATGGGATGTGTCCACATTGTGTTTTGGGGCATTTCCTGTCGCGGGCGCTAGGCCTACCCACACAAGTGAGGTATCATTTTTATCGGGAGACTTGGGGGAACGCTGGGTGGAAGGAAATTTGTGGCTCCTCTCAGATTCCAGAACTTTCTGTCACCGAAATGTGATGAAAACGTGTTTTTTTAGCCAAATTTTGAGGTTTGCAAAGGATTCTGGGTAACAGAACCTGGTCAGAGCCCCACAAGTCACCCCATCTTGGATTTCCCTAGGTCTCTAGTTTTGAAAAATGCACAGGTTTGGTAGGTTTCCCTAGGTGCCGGCTGAGCTAGAGGCCAAAATCTACAGGTAGGCACTTTGCAAAAAACACCTCTGTTTTCTGTCAAAAAATGGGATTGGTCCACGTTTTGTTTTGGGGCATTTCCTGTCGCGGGCGCTAGGCCTACTCTCACAAGTGAGGTATCATTTTTATCGGAAGACTTGGGGAACGTGGGTGGAAGGAAATTTGTGGCTCCTCTCAGATTCCAGAACTTTCTGTCACCGAAATGTAAGGAAAACTTGTTTTTTTAGCCAAATTTTGAGGTTTGCAAAGGATTCTGGGTAACAGAACGTGCTCAGAGCCCCACAAGTCACCCCATCATGGATTCCCCTAGGTCTCTAGTTTTAAAAAATGTACAGGTTTGGTAGGTTTCCCTAGGTGCCGGCTGAGCTAGAGGCCAAAATCTACAGGTAGGCACTTTGCAAAAAACACCTCTGTTTTCTGTCAAAAAATGGGATGTGTCCACATTGTGTTTTGGGGCATTTCCTGTCGCGGGCGCTAGGCCTACCCACACAAGTGAGGTATCATTTTTATCGGGAGACTTGGGGGAACGCTGGGTGGAAGGAAATTTGTGGCTCCTCTCAGATTCCAGAACTTTCTGTCACCGAAATGTGACGAAAACGTGTTTTTTTAGCCAAATTTTGAGGTTTGCAAAGGATTCTGGGTAACAGAACCTGGTCAGAGCCCCACAAGTCACCCCATCTTGGATTTCCCTAGGTCTCTAGTTTTAAAAAATGCACAGGTTTGGTAGGTTTCCCTAGGTGCCGGCTGAGCTAGAGGCCAAAATCTACAGGTAGGCACTTTGCAAAAAAAATCTCTGTTTTCTGTCAAAAAATGGGATGTGTCCTCGTTGTGTTTTGGGGCATTTCCTGTCTCGGGCGCTAGGCCTACCCACACAAGTGAGGTATCATTTTTATCGGAAGACTTGGGGAACGTGGGTGGAAGGAAATTTGTGGCTCCTCTCAGATTCCAGAACTTTCTGTCACCGAAATGTAAGGAAAACTTGTTTTTTTAGCCAAATTTTGAGGTTTGCAAAGGATTCTGGGTAACAGAACCTGCTCAGAGCCCCACAAGTCACCCCATCATGGATTCCCCTAGGTCTCTAGTTTTAAAAAATGCACAGGTTTGGTAGGTTTCCCTAGGTGCCGGCTGAGCTAGAGGCCAAAATCTACAGGTAGGCACTTTGCAAAAAACACCTCTGTTTTCTGTCAAAAAATGGGATGTGTCCACGTTGTGTTTTGGGGCATTTCCTGACGCGGGCGCTAGGCCTACCCACACAAGTGAGGTATAATGTTTATCGGGAGACTTGGGGGAACGCTGGGTGGAAGGACATTTGTGGCTCCTCTCAGATTCCAGAACTTTCTGTCACCGAAATGTGATGAAAACTTGTTTTTGTAGCCAAATTTTGAGGTTTGCAAAGGATTCTGGGTAACAGAACCTGGTCAGAGCCCCACAAGTCACCCCATCTTGGATTTCCCTAGGTCTCTAGTTTTAAAAAATGCACAGGTTTGGTAGGTTTCCCTAGGTGCCGGCTGAGCTAGAGGCCAAAATCTACAGGTAGGCACTTTGCAAAAAACACCTCTGTTTTCTGTCAAAAAATGGGATTTGTCCACATTTGGTTTTGGGGCATTTCCTGTCGTGGGCGCTAGGCCTACTCTCACAAGTGAGGTATCATTTTTATCGGAAGACTTGGGGAACGTGGGTGGAAGGAAATTTGTGGCTCCTCTCAGATTCCAGAACTTTCTGTCACCGAAATGTAAGGAAAACTTGTTTTTTTAGCCAAATTTTGAGGTTTGCAAAGGATTCTGGGTAACAGAACCTGCTCAGAGCCCCACAAGTCACCCCATCATGGATTCCCCTAGGTCTCTAGTTTAAAAAAATGCACAGGTTTGGTAGGTTTCCCTAGGTGCCGGCTGAGCTAGAGGCCAAAATCTACAGGTAGGCACTTTGCAAAAAACACCTCTGTTTTCTGTCAAAAAATGGGATGTGTCCACGTTGTGTTTTGGGGCATTTCCTGACGCGGGCGCTAGGCCTACCCACACAAGTGAGGTATCATTTTTATCGGGAGACTTGGGGGAACGCTGGGTGGAAGGAAATTTGTGGCTCCTCTCAGATTCCAGAACTTTCTGTCACCGAAATGTGATGAAAACGTGTTTTTGTAGCCAAATTTTGAGGTTTGCAAAGGATTCTGGGTAACAGAACCTGGTCAGAGCCCCACAAGTCACCCCATCTTGGATTTCCCTAGGTCTCTAGTTTTAAAAAATGCACAGGTTTGGTAGGTTTCCCTAGGTGCCGGCTGAGCTAGAGGCCAAAATCTACAGGTAGGCACTTTGCAAAAAACATCTCTGTTTTCTGTCAAAAAATGGGATGTGTCCTCGTTATGTTTTGGGAAATTTCCTGTCACGGGCGCTAGGCCTACCCACACAAGTGAGGTATAATGTTTATCGGGAGACTTGGGGGAACGCTGGGTGGAAGGAAATTTGTGTCTCCTCTCAGATTCCAGAACTTTCTGTCACCGAAATGTGAGGAAAACTTGTTTTTTTAGCCAAATTTTGAGGTTTGCAAAGGATTCTGGGTAACAGAACCTGCTCAGAGCCCCACAAGTCACCCCATCATGGATTCCCCTAGGTCTCTAGTTTTAAAAAATGCACAGGTTTGGTAGGTTTCCCTAGGTGCCGGCTGAGCTAGAGGCCAAAATCTACAGGTAGGCACTTTGCAAAAAACACCTCTGTTTTCTGTCAAAAAATGGGATGTGTCCACGTTGTGTTTTGGGGCATTTCCTGACGCGGGCGCTAGGCCTACCCACACAAGTGAGGTATAATGTTTATCGGGAGACTTGGGGGAACGCTGGGTGGAAGGAAATTTGTGGCTCCTCTCAGATTCCAGAACTTTCTGTCACCGAAATGTGATGAAAACTTGTTTTTGTAGCCAAATTTTGAGGTTTGCAAAGGATTCTGGGTAACAGAACCTGGTCAGAGCCCCACAAGTCACCCCATCTTGGATTTCCCTAGGTCTCTAGTTTTAAAAAATGCACAGGTTTGGTAGGTTTCCCTAGGTGCCGGCTGAGCTAGAGGCCAAAATCTACAGGTAGGCACTTTGCAAAAAACACCTCTGTTTTCTGTCAAAAAATGGGATTTGTCCACATTTGGTTTTGGGGCATTTCCTGTCGTGGGCGCTAGGCCTACTCTCACAAGTGAGGTATCATTTTTATCGGAAGACTTGGGGAACGTGGGTGGAAGGAAATTTGTGGCTCCTCTCAGATTCCTGAACTTTCTGTCACCGAAATGTAAGGAAAACTTGTTTTTTTAGCCAAATTTTGAGGTTTACAAAGGATTCTGGGTAACAGAACCTGCTCAGAGCCCCACAAGTCACCCCATCATGGATTCCCCTAGGTCTCTAGTTTTAAAAAATGCACAGGTTTGGTAGGTTTCCCTAGGTGCCGGCTGAGCTAGAGGCCAAAATCTACAGGTAGGCACTTTGCAAAAAACACCTCTGTTTTCTGTCAAAAAATGGGATGTGTCCACGTTGTGTTTTGGGGCATTTCCTGACGCGGGCGCTAGGCCTACCCACACAAGTGAGGTATCATTTTTATCGGGAGACTTGGGGGAACGCTGGGTGGAAGGAAATTTGTGGCTCCTCTCAGATTCCAGAACTTTCTGTCACCGAAATGTGATGAAAACGTGTTTTTGTAGCCAAATTTTGAGGTTTGCAAAGGATTCTGGGTAACAGAACCTGGTCAGAGCCCCACAAGTCACCCCATCTTGGATTTCCCTAGGTCTCTAGTTTTAAAAAATGCACAGGTTTGGTAGGTTTCCCTAGGTGCCGGCTGAGCTAGAGGCCAAAATCTACAGGTAGGCACTTTGCAAAAAACATCTCTGTTTTCTGTCAAAAAATGGGATGTGTCCTCGTTATGTTTTGGGGCATTTCCTGTCACGGGCGCTAGGCCTACCCACACAAGTGAGGTATAATGTTTATCGGGAGACTTGGGGGAACGCTGGGTGGAAGGAAATTTGTGTCTCCTCTCAGATTCCAGAACTTTCTGTCACCGAAATGTGAGGAAAACTTGTTTTTTTAGCCAAATTTTGAGGTTTGCAAAGGATTCTGGGTAACAGAACCTGGTCAGAGCCCCACAAGTCACCCCATCATGGATTTCCCTGGGTCTCTAGTTTAGAAAAATGCACAGGTTTGGTAGGTTTCCCTAGGTGCCGGCTGAGCTAGAGGCCGAAATCTACAGGTAGGCACTTTGCAAAAAACACCTCTGTTTTCTGTCAAAAAATGGGATTTGTCCACGTTTTGTTTTGGGGCATTTCCTGTCGCGGGCGCTAGGCCTACTCTCACAAGTGAGGTATCATTTTTATCGGAAGACTTGGGGAACGTGTGTGGAAGGAAATTTGTGGCTCCTCTCAGATTCCAGAACTTTCTGTCACCGAAATGTAAGGAAAACTTGTTTTTTTAGCCAAATTTTGAGGTTTGCAAAGGATTCTGGGTAACAGAACCTGGTCAGAGCCCCACAAGTCACCCCATCTTGGATTCCCCTAGGTCTCTAGTTTTAAAAAATGCAAAGGTTTGGTAGGTTTCCCTAGGTGCCGGCTGAGCTAGAGGCCAAAATCTACAGGTAGGCACTTTGCAAAAAACACCTCTGTTTTCTGTCAAAAAATGAGATGTGTCCACATTGTGTTTTGGGGCATTTCCTGTCGCGGGCGCTAGGCCTACCCACACAAGTGAGGTATCATTTTTATCGGGAGACCTGGGGGAATGCTGGGTGGAAGGAAATTTGTGGCTCCTCTCAGATTCCAGATTTTTCTGTCACCGAAATGTGATGAAAACGTGTTTTTTTAGCAAAATTTTGAGGTTTGCAGAGGATTCTGGGTAACAGAACCTGGCAGAGCCCCACAAGTCACCCCATCTTGGATTTCCCTAGGTCTCTAGTTTTAAAAAATGCACAGGTTTGGTAGGTTTCCCTAGGTGCCGGCTGAGCTAGAGGCCAAAATCTACAGGTAGGCACTTTGCAAAAAACACCTCTGTTTTCTGTCAAAAAATGGGATTTGTCCACGTTTTGTTTCGGGGCATTTCCTGTTGCGGGCGCTAGGCCTACTCTCACAAGTGAGGTATCATTTTTATCGGAAGACTTGGGGAACGTGGGTGGAAGGAAATTCGTGGCTCCTCTCAGATTCCAGAACTTTCTGTCACCGAAATGTAAGGAAAAAGTGTTTTTATAGCCAAATTTTGAGGTTTGCAAAGGATTCTGGGTAACAGAACCTGCTCAGAGCCCCACAAGTCACCCCATCTTGGATTTCCCTAGGTCTCTAGTTTTAAAAAATGCACAGGTTTGGTAGGTTTCCCTAGGTGCCAGCTGAGCTAGAGGCCAAAATCTACAGGTAGGCACTTTGCAAAAAACACCTCTGTTTTCTGTCAAAAAATGGGATTTGTCCACGTTTTGTTTTGGGGCATTTCCTGTAGCGGGCGCTAGGCCTACTTTCACAAGTGAGGTATCATTTTTATCGGGAGACTTGGGGGAATGCTGGGTGGAAGGAAATTTGTGGCTCCTCTCAGATTCCAGAACTTTCTGTCACCGAAAAGTGATGAAAACGTGTTTTTTTAGCCAAATTTTGAGGTTTGCAAAGGATTCTGGGTAACAGAACCTGGTCAGAGCCCCACAAGTCACCCCATCTTGGATTTCCCTAGGTCTCTAGTTTTAAAAAATGCACAGGTTTGGTAGGTTTCCCTAGGTGCCGGCTGAGCTAGAGGCCAAAATCTACAGGGAGGCACTTTGCAAAAAACACCTCTGTTTTCTGTCAAAAAATGGGATGTGTCCACGTTGTGTTTTGGGGCATTTCCTGTCGCAGGCGCTAGGCCTACCCACACAAGTGAGGTATCATTTTTATCGGGAGACTTGGGGGAACGCTGGGTGGAAGGAAATTTGTGGCTCCTCTCAGATTCCAGAACTTTCTGTCACCGAAAAGTGATGAACACGTGTTTTTTTAGCCAAATTTTGAGGTTTGCAAAGGATTCTGGGTAACAGAACCTGGTCAGAGCCCCACAAGTCACCCCATCTTGGATTTCCCTAGGTCTCTAGTTTTAAAAAATGCACAGGTTTGGTAGGTTTCCCTAGGTGCCGGCTGAGCTAGAGGCCAAAATCTACAGGGAGGCACTTTGCAAAAAAATCTCTGTTTTCTGTCAAAAAATGGGATGTGTCCTCGTTGTGTTTTGGGGCATTTCCTGTCACGGGCACTAGGCCTACCCACACAAGTGAGGTATAATGTGTATCTGGAGACTTGGGGGAACGCTGGGTGGAAGGAAATTTGTGTCTCCTCTCAGATTCCAGAACTTTCTGTCACCGAAATGTGAGGAAAACTTGTTTTTTTAGCCAAATTTTGAGGTTTGAAAAGGATTCTGGGTAACAGAACCTGGTCAGAGCCCCACAAGTCACCCCATCTTGGATTTCCCTAGGTCTCTAGTTTTAAAAAATGCACAGGTTTGGTAGGTTTCCCTAGGTGCCGGATGAGCTAGACGCCAAAATCTACAGGTAGGCACTTTGCAAAAAACACCTCTGTTTTCTGTCAAAAAATGGGATTTGTCCACATTGTGTTTTGGGGCGGGCGCTAGGCCTACCCTCACAAGTGAGGTATCATTTTTATCGGGAGACTTGGGGAACGCTGGGTGGAAGAAAATTTGTGGCTCCTCTCAGATTCCAGAACTTTCTGTCACCGAAATGTGAGGAAAACTTGTTTTTTTAGCCAAATTTTGAGGTTTGCAAAGGATTCTGGGTAACAGAACCTGGTCAGAGCCCCACAAGTCACCCCATCTTGGATTCCCCTAGGTCTCTAGTTTTAAAAAATGCACAGGTTTGGTAGGTTTCCCTAGGTGCCGGCTGGGCTAGAGGCCAAAATCTACAGGTAGGCACTTTGCAAAAAACACCTCTGTTTTCTGTCAAAAAATGGGATTTGTCCACGTTTTGTTTTGGGGCATTTCCTGTCGCGGGCGCTAGGCCTACTCTCACAAGTGAGGTATCATTTTTATTGGAAGACTTGGGGAACGTGGGTGGAAGGAAATTTGTGGCTCCTCTCAGATTCCAGAACTTTCTGTCACCGAAATGTAAGGAAAACGTGTTTTTTTAGCCAAATTTTGAGGTTTGCAAAGGATTCTGGGTAACAGAACCTGCTCAGAGCCCCACAAGTCACCCCATCATGGATTCCCCTAGGTCTCTAGTTTTAAAAAATGCACAGGTTTGGTAGGTTTCCCTAGGTGCCGGCTGAGCTAGAGGCCAAAATCTACAGGTAGACACTTTGCAAAAAACACCTCTGTTTTCTGTCAAAAAATGGGATGTGTCCACGTTGTGTTTTGGGGCATTTCCTGTCGCGGGCGCTAGGCCTACCCACACAAGTGAGGTATCATTTTTATCGGGAGACTTGGGGGAACGCTGGGTGGAAGGAAATTCGTGGCTCCTCTCAGATTCCAGAACTTTCTGTCACCGAAATGTGATGAAAACGTGTTTTTGTAGCTAAATTTTGAGGTTTGCAAAGGATTCTGGGGAACAGAACCTGGTCAGAGCCCCACAAGTCACCCCATCTTGGATTTCCCTAGGTCTCTAGTTTTAAAAAATGCACAGGTTTGGTAGGTTTCCCTAGGTGCCGGCTGAGCTAGAGGCCAAAATCTACAGGTAGGCACTTTGCAAAAAACATCTCTGTTTTCTGTCAAAAAATGGGATGTGTCCTTGTTGTGTTTTGGGGCATTTCCTGTCACGGGCGCTAGGCCTACCCACACAAGTGAGGTATAATGTTTATCGGGAGACTTGGGGGAACGCTGGGTGGAAGGAAATTTGTGTCTCCTCTCAGATTCCAGAACTTTCTGTCACCGAAATGTGAGGAAAACTTGTTTTTTTAGCCAAATTTTGAGCTTTGCAAAGGATTCTGGGTAACAGAACCTGGTCAGAGCCCCACAAGTCACCTCATCTTGGATTCCCCTAGGTCTCTAGTTTTTAAAAATGCACAGGTTTGGTAGGTTTCCATAGGTGCCGGCTGAGCTAGAGGCCAAAATCTACAGGTAGGCACTTTGCAAAAAACACGTCTGTTTTCTGTCAAAAAATGGGATGTGTCCACATTGTGTTTTGGGGCATTTCCTGTCGCGGGCGCTAGGCCTACCCACACAAGTGAGGTATCATTTTTATCGGGAGACTTGGGGGAACGCTGGGTGGAAGGAAATGTGTGTCTCCTCTCAGATTCCAGAACTTTCTGTCACCGAAATGTGATGAAAACGTGTTTTTTTAGCCAAATTTTGAGGTTTGCAAAGGATTCTGGGTAACAGAACCTGGTCAGAGCCCCACAAGTCACCCCATCTTGGATTTCCCTAGGTCTCTAGTTTTAAAAAATGCACAGGTTTGGTAGGTTTCCCTAGGTGCCGGCTGAGCTAGAGGCCAAAATCTACAGGTAGGCACTTTGCAAAAAACACCTCTGTTTTCTGTCAAAAAATGGGATTTGTCCACATTGTGTTTTGGGGCATTTCCTGTCGCGGGCGCTAGGCCTACCTCACAAGTGAGGTATCATTTTTATGGGGAGACTTGGGGAACGCTGGGTGGAAGAAAATTTGTGGCTCCTCTCAGATTCCAGAACTTTCTGTCACCGAAATGTGATGAAAACGTGTTTTTGTAGCCAAATTTTGAGGTTTGCAAAGGATTCTGGGTAACAGAACCTGGTCAGAGCCCCACAAGTCACCCCATCTTGGATTTCCCTAGGTCTCTAGTTTTAAAAAATGCACAGGTTTGGTAGGTTTCCCTAGGTGCCGGCTGAGCTAGAGGCCAAAATCTACAGGTAGGCACTTTGCAAAAAACATCTCTGTTTTCTGTCAAAAAATGGGATGTGTCCTCGTTGTGTTTTGGGGCATTTCCTGTCACGGGCGCTAGGCCTACCCACACAAGTGAGGTATAATGTTTATCGGGAGACTTGGGGGAACGCTGGGTGGAAGGAAATTTGTGGCTCCTCTCAGATTCCAGAACTTTCTGTCACCGAAATGTGATGAAAATGTGTTTTTGTAGCCAAATTTTGAGGTTTGCAAAGGATTCTGGGTAACAGAACCTGCTCAGAGCCCCACAAGTCACCCCATCATGGATTCCCCTAGGTCTCTAGTTTTAAAAAATGCACAGGTTTGGTAGGTTTCCCTAGGTGCCGGCTGAGCTAGAGGCCAAAATCTACAGGTAGGCACTTTGCAAAAAACACCTCTGTTTTCTGTCAAAAAATGGGATTTGTCCACGTTTTGTTTCGGGGCATTTCCTGTTGCGGGCGCTAGGCCTACTCTCACAAGTGAGGTATCATTTTTATCGGAAGACTTGGGGAACGTGGGTGGAAGGAAATTCGTGGCTCCTCTCAGATTCCAGAACTTTCTGTCACCGAAATGTAAGGAAAACGTGTTTTTATAGCCAAATTTTGAGGTTTGCAAAGGATTCTGGGTAACAGAACCTGCTCAGAGCCCCACAAGTCACCCCATCTTGGATTTCCCTAGGTCTCTAGTTTTAAAAAATGCACAGGTTTGGTAGGTTTCCCTAGGTGCCAGCTGAGCTAGAGGCCAAAATCTACAGGTAGGCACTTTGCAAAAAACACCTCTGTTTTCTGTCAAAAAATGGGATTTGTCCACGTTGTGTTTTGGGGCATTTCCTGTTGCGGGCGCTAGGCCTACCCACACAAGTGAGGTATCATTTTTATCGGGAGACTTGGGGGAACGCTGGGTGGAAGGAAATTTGTGGCTCCTCTCAGATTCCAGAACTTTCTGTCACCGAAAAGTAATGAAAACGTGTTTTTTTAGCCAAATTTTGAGGTTTGCAAAGGATTCTGGGTAACAGAACCTGGTCAGAGCCCCACAAGTCACCCCATCTTGGATTTCCCTAGGTCTCTAGTTTTAAAAAATGCACAGGTTTGGTAGGTTTCCCTAGGTGCCGGCTGAGCTAGAGGCCAAAATCTACAGGGAGGCACTTTGCAAAAAACACCTCTGTTTTCTGTCAAAAAATGGGATGTGTCCACGTTGTGTTTTGGGGCATTTCCTGTCGCAGGCGCTAGGCCTACCCACACAAGTGAGGTATCATTTTTATCGGGAGACTTGGGGGAACGCTGGGTGGAAGGAAATTTGTGGCTCCTCTCAGATTCCAGAACTTTCTGTCACCGAAAAGTGATGAAAACGTGTTTTTTTAGCCAAATTTTGAGGTTTGCAAAGGATTCTGGGTAACAGAACCTGGTCAGAGCCCCACAAGTCACCCCATCTTGGATTTCCCTAGGTCTCTAGTTTTAAAAAATGCACAGGTTTGGTAGGTTTCCCTAGGTGCCGGCTGAGCTAGAGGCCAAAATCTACAGGGAGGCACTTTGCAAAAAAATCTCTGTTTTCTGTCAAAAAATGGGATGTGTCCTCGTTGTGTTTTGGGGCATTTCCTGTCACGGGCACTAGGCCTACCCACACAAGTGAGGTATAATGTGTATCTGGAGACTTGGGGGAACGCTGGGTGGAAGGAAATTTGTGTCTCCTCTCAGATTCCAGAACTTTCTGTCACCGAAATGTGAGGAAAACTTGTTTTTTTAGCCAAATTTTGAGGTTTGCAAAGGATTCTGGGTAACAGAACCTGGTCAGAGCCCCACAAGTCACCCCATCTTGGATTTCCCTAGGTCTCTAGTTTTAAAAAATGCACAGGTTTGGTAGGTTTCCCTAGGTGCCGGCTGAGCTAGACGCCAAAATCTACAGGTAGGCACTTTGCAAAAAACACCTCTGTTTTCTGTCAAAAAATGGGATTTGTCCACATTGTGTTTTGGGGCGGGCGCTAGGCCTACCCTCACAAGTGAGGTATCATTTTTATCGGGAGACTTGGGGAACGCTGGGTGGAAGAAAATTTGTGGCTCCTCTCAGATTCCAGAACTTTCTGTCACCGAAATGTGAGGAAAACTTGTTTTTTTAGCCAAATTTTGAGATTTGCAAAGGATTCTGGGTAACAGAACCTGGTCAGAGCCCCACAAGTCACCCCATCTTGGATTCCCCTAGGTCTCTAGTTTTAAAAAATGCACAGGTTTGGTAGGTTTCCCTAGGTGCCGGCTGGGCTAGAGGCCAAAATCTACAGGTAGGCACTTTGCAAAAAACACCTCTGTTTTCTGTCAAAAAATGGGATTTGTCCACGTTTTGTTTTGGGGCATTTCCTGTCGCGGGCGCTAGGCCTACTCTCACAAGTGAGGTATCATTTTTATTGGAAGACTTGGGGAACGTGGGTGGAAGGAAATTTGTGGCTCCTCTCAGATTCCAGAACTTTCTGTCACCGAAATGTAAGGAAAACGTGTTTTTTTAGCCAAATTTTGAGGTTTGCAAAGGATTCTGGGTAACAGAACCTGCTCAGAGCCCCACAAGTCACCCCATCATGGATTCCCCTAGGTCTCTAGTTTAAAAAAATGCACAGGTTTGGTAGGTTTCCCTAGGTGCCGGCTGAGCTAGAGGCCAAAATCTACAGGTAGACACTTTGCAAAAAACACCTCTGTTTTCTGTCAAAAAATGGGATGTGTCCACGTTGTGTTTTGGGGCATTTCCTGTCGCGGGCGCTAGGCCTACCCACACAAGTGAGGTATCATTTTTATCGGGAGACTTGGGGGAACGCTGGGTGGAAGGAAATTCGTGGCTCCTCTCAGATTCCAGAACTTTCTGTCACCGAAATGTGATGAAAACGTGTTTTTGTAGCTAAATTTTGAGGTTTGCAAAGGATTCTGGGTAACAGAACCTGGTCAGAGCCCCACAAGTCACCCCATCTTGGATTTCCCTAGGTCTCTAGTTTTAAAAAATGCACAGGTTTGGTAGGTTTCCCTAGGTGCCGGCTGAGCTAGAGGCCAAAATCTACAGGTAGGCACTTTGCAAAAAACATCTCTGTTTTCTGTCAAAAAATGGGATGTGTCCTTGTTGTGTTTTGGGGCATTTCCTGTCACGGGCGCTAGGCCTACCCACACAAGTGAGGTATAATGTTTATCGGGAGACTTGGGGGAACGCTGGGTGGAAGGAAATTTGTGTCTCCTCTCAGATTCCAGAACTTTCTGTCACCGAAATGTGAGGAAACCTTGTTTTTTTAGCCAAATTTTGAGGTTTGCAAAGGATTCTGGGTAACAGAACCTGGTCAGAGCCCCACAAGTCACCCCATCATGGATTTCCCTGGGTCTCTAGTTTAAAAAATGCACAGGTTTGGTAGGTTTCCCTAGGTGCCGGCTGAGCTAGAGGCCAAAATCTACAGGTAGGCACTTTGCAAAAAACACCTCTGTTTTCTGTCAAAAAATGGGATTTGTCCACGTTTTGTTTTGGGGCATTTCCTGTCGCGGGTGCTAGGCCTACTCTCACAAGTGAGGTATCATTTTTATCGGAAGACTCGGGGAACGTGGGTGGAAGGAAATTTGTGGCTCCTCTCAGATTCCAGAACTTTCTGTCACCGAAATGTAAGGAAAACTTGTTTTTTTAGCCAAATTTTGAGGTTTGCAAAGGATTCTGGGTAACAGAACCTGGTCAGAGCCCCACAAGTCACCCCATCTTGGATTCCCCTAGGTCTCTAGTTTTAAAAAATGCAAAGGTTTGGTAGGTTTCCCTAGGTGCCGGCTGAGCTAGAGGCCAAAATCTACAGGTAGGCACTTTGCAAAAAACACCTCTGTTTTCTGTCAAAAAATGAGATGTGTCCACATTGTGTTTTGGGGCATTTCCTGTCGCGGGCGCTAGGCCTACCCACACAAGTGAGGTATCATTTTTATCGGGAGACTTGGGGGAACGCTGGGTGGAAGGAAATTTGTGGCTCCTCTCAGATTCCAGAACTTTCTGTCACCGAAATGTGATGAAAACGTGTTTTTTTAGCAAACTTTTGAGGTTTGCAGAGGATTCTGGGTAACAGAACCTGGCAGAGCCCCACAAGTCACCCCATCTTGGATTTCCCTAGGTCTCTAGTTTTAAAAAATGCACAGGTTTGGTAGGTTTCCCTAGGTGCCGGCTGAGCTAGAGGCCAAAATCTACAGGTAGGCACTTTGCAAAAAACACCTCTGTTTTCTGTCAAAAAATGGGATTTGTCCACGTTTTGTTTCGGGGCATTTCCTGTTGCGGGCGCTAGGCCTACTCTCACAAGTGAGGTATCATTTTTATCGGAAGACTTGGGGAACGTGGGTGGAAGGAAATTCGTGGCTCCTCTCAGATTCCAGAACTTTCTGTCACCGAAATGTAAGGAAAACGTGTTTTTATAGCCAAATTTTGAGGTTTGCAAAGGATTCTGGGTAACAGAACCTGGTCAGAGCCCCACAAGTCACCCCATCTTGGATTCCCCTAGGTCTCTAGTTTTAAAAAATGCAAAGGTTTGGTAGGTTTCCCTAGGTGCCGGCTGAGCTAGAGGCCAAAATCTACAGGTAGGCACTTTGCAAAAAACACCTCTGTTTTCTGTCAAAAAATGAGATGTGTACATATTGTGTTTTGGGGCATTTCCTGTCGCGGGCGCTAGGCCTACCCACACAAGTGAGGTATCATTTTTATCGGGAGACTTGGGGGAACGCTGGGTGGAAGGAAATTTGTGGCTCCTCTCAGATTCCAGAACTTTCTGTCACCGAAATGTGATGAAAACGTGTTTTTTTAGCAAACTTTTGAGGTTTGCAGAGGATTCTGGGTAACAGAACCTGGCAGAGCCCCACAAGTCACCCCATCTTGGATTTCCCTAGGTCTCTAGTTTTAAAAAATGCACAGGTTTGGTAGGTTTCCCTAGGTGCCGGCTGAGCTAGAGGCCAAAATCTACAGGTAGGCACTTTGCAAAAAACACCTCTGTTTTCTGTCAAAAAATGGGATTTGTCCACGTTTTGTTTCGGGGCATTTCCTGTTGCGGGCGCTAGGCCTACTCTCACAAGTGAGGTATCATTTTTATCGGAAGACTTGGGGAACGTGGGTGGAAGGAAATTCGTGGCTCCTCTCAGATTCCAGAACTTTCTGTCACCGAAATGTAAGGAAAACGTGTTTTTATAGCCAAATTTTGAGGTTTGCAAAGGATTCTGGGTAACAGAACCTGCTCAGAGCCCCACAAGTCACCCCATCTTGGATTTCCCTAGGTCTCTAGTTTTAAAAAATGCACAGGTTTGGTAGGTTTCCCTAGGTGCCAGCTGAGCTAGAGGCCAAAATCTACAGGTAGGCACTTTGCAAAAAACACCTCTGTTTTCTGTCAAAAAATGGGATTTGTCCACGTTTTGTTTTGGGGCATTTCCTGTAGCGGGCGCTAGGCCTACTCTCACAAGTGAGGTATCATTTTTATCGGAAGACTTGGGGAACGTGGGTGGAAGGAAATTTGTGGCTCCTCTCAGATTCCAGAACTTTCTGTCACCGAAATGTAAGGAAAATGTGTTTTTTTAGCCAAATTTTGAGGTTTGCAAAGGATTCTGGGTAACAGAACCTGGTCAGAGCCCCACAAGTCACCCCATCTTGGATTCCCCTAGGTCTCTAGTTTAAAAAAATGCACAGGTTTGGTAGGTTTCCCTAGATGCCGGCTGAGCTAGAGGCCAAAATCTACAGGTAGGCACTTTGCAAAAAACACCTCTGTTTTCTGTCAAAAAATGGGATGTGTCCACATTGTGTTTTGGGGCATTTCCTGTCGCGGGCGCTAGGCCTACCCACACAAGTGAGGTATCATTTTTATCGGGAGACTTGGGGGAACGCTGCGTGGAAGGAAATTTGTGGCTCCTTTCAGATTCTAGAACTTTCTGTCACCGAAATGTGATGAAAACGTGTTTTTTTAGCCAAATTTTGAGGTTTGCAAAGGATTCTGGGTAACAGAACCTGGTCAGAGCCCCACAAGTCACCCCATCTTGGATTTCCCTACGTCTCTAGTTTTAAAAAATGCACAGGTTTGGTAGGTTTCCCTAGGTGCCGGCTGAGCTAGAGGCCAAAATCTACAGGTAGGCACTTTGCAAAAAACACCTCTGTTTTCTGTCAAAAAATGGGATGTGTCCACGTTGTGTTTTGGGGCATTTCCTGTCGCAGGCGCTAGGCCTACCCACACAAGTGAGGTATCATTTTTATCGGGAGACTTGGGGGAACGCTGGGTGGAAGGAAATTTGTGGCTCCTCTCAGATTCCAGAACTTTCTGTCACCGAAAAGTGATGAAAACGTGTTTTTTTAGCCAAATTTTGAGGTTTGCAAAGGATTCTGGGTAACAGAACCTGGTCAGAGCCCCACAAGTCACCCCATCTTGGATTTCCCTAGGTCTCTAGTTTTAAAAAATGCACAGGTTTGGTAGGTTTCCCTAGGTGCCGGCTGAGCTAGAGGCCAAAATCTACAGGGAGGCACTTTGCAAAAAACACCTCTGTTTTCTGTCAAAAAATCGGATGTGTCCTCGTTGTGTTTTGGGGCATTTCCTGTCGCAGGCGCTAGGCCTACCCACACAAGTGAGGTATCATTTTTATCGGGAGACTTGGGGGAACGCTGGGTGGAAGGAAATTTGTGGCTCCTCTCAGATTCCAGAACTTTCTGTCACCGAAAAGTGATGAAAACGTGTTTTTTTAGCCAAATTTTGAGGTTTGCAAAGGATTCTGGGTAACAGAACCTGGTCAGAGCCCCACAAGTCACCCCATCTTGGATTTCCCTAGGTCTCTAGTTTTAAAAAATGCACAGGTTTGGTAGGTTTCCCTAGGTGCCGGCTGAGCTAGAGGCCAAAATCTACAGGGAGGCACTTTGCAAAAAACATCTCTGTTTTCTGTCAAAAAATGGGATGTGTCCTCGTTGTGTTTTGGGGCATTTCCTGTCACGGGCGCTAGGCCTACCCACACAAGTGAGGTATAATGTGTATCTGGAGACTTGGGGGAACGCTGGGTGGAAGGAAATTTGTGTCTCCTCTCAGATTCCAGAACTTTCTGTCACCGAAATGTGAGGAAAACTTGTTTTTTTAGCCACATTTTGAGGTTTGCAAAGGATTCTGGGTAACAGAACCTGGTCAGAGCCCCACCAGTCACCCCATCTTGGATTTCCCTAGGTCTCTAGTTTTAAAAAATGCACAGGTTTGGTAGGTTTCCCTAGGTGCCGGCTGAGCTAAACGCCAAAATCTACAGGTAGGCACTTTGCAAAAAACACCTCTGTTTTCTGTCAAAAAATGGGATTTGTCCACATTGTGTTTTGGGGCGGGCGCTAGGCCTACCCTCACAAGTGAGGTATCATTTTTATCGGGAGACTTGGGGAACGCTGGGTGGAAGAAAATTTGTGGCTCCTCTCAGATTCCAGAACTTTCTGTCACCGAAATGTGAGGAAAACTTGTTTTTTTAGCCAAATTTTGAGGTTTGCAAAGGATTCTGGGTAACAGAACCTGGTCAGAGCCCCACAAGTCTCCCCATCTTGGATTCCCCTAGGTCTCTAGTTTTAAAAAATGCACAGGTTTGGTAGGTTTCCCTAGGTGCCGGCTGAGCTAGAGGCCAAAATCTACAGGTAGGCACTTTGCAAAAAACACCTCTGTTTTCTGTCAAAAAATGGGATGTGTCCACATTGTGTTTTGGGGCATTTCCTGTCGCGGGCGCTAGGCCTACCCACACAAGTGAGGTATCATTTTTATCGGGAGACTTGGGGGAACGCTGGGTGGAAGGAAATTTGTGGCTCCTCTCAGATTCCAGAACTTTCTGTCACCGAAAAGTGATGAAAACGTGTTTTTTTAGCCAAATTTTGAGGTTTGCAAAGGATTCTGGGTAACAGAACCTGGTCAGAGCCCCACAAGTCACCCCATCTTGGATTTCCCTAGGTCTCTAGTTTTAAAAAATGCACAGGTTTGGTAGGTTTCCCTAGGTGCCGGCTGGGCTAGAGGCCAAAATCTACAGGTAGGCACTTTGCAAAAAACACCTCTGTTTTCTGTCAAAAAATGGGATTTGTCCACGTTTTGTTTTGGGGCATTTCCTGTCGCGGGCGCTAGGCCTACTCTCACAATTGAGGTATCATTTTTATTGGAAGACTTGGGGAACGTGGGTGGAAGGAAATTCGTGGCTCCTCTCAGATTCCAGAACTTTCTGTCACCGAAATGTAAGGAAAACGTGTTTTTTTAGCCAAATTTTGAGGTTTGCAAAGGATTCTGGGTAACAGAACCTGCTCAGAGCCCCACAAGTCACCCCATCATGGATTCCCCTAGGTCTCTAGTTTTAAAAAATGCACAGGTTTGGTAGGTTTCCCTAGGTGCCGGCTGAGCTAGAGGCCAAAATCTACAGGTAGGCACTTTGCAAAAAACACCTCTGTTTTCTGTCAAAAAATGGGATGTGTCCACGTTGTGTTTTGGGGCATTTCCTGACGCGGGCGCTAGGCCTACCCACACAAGTGAGGTATAATGTTTATCGGGAGACTTGGGGGAACGCTGGGTGGAAGGAAATTTGTGGCTCCTCTCAGATTACAGAACTTTCTGTCACCGAAATGTGATGAAAACTTGTTTTTGTAGCCAAATTTTGAGGTTTGCAAAGGATTCTGGGTAACAGAACCTGGTCAGAGCCCCACAAGTCACCCCATCTTGGATTTCCCTAGGTCTCTAGTTTTAAAAAATGCACAGGTTTGGTAGGTTTCCCTAGGTGCCGGCTGAGCTAGAGGCCAAAATCTACAGGTAGGCACTTTGCAAAAAACACCTCTGTTTTCTGTCAAAAAATGGGATTTGTCCACATTTGGTTTTGGGGCATTTCCTGTCGTGGGCGCTAGGCCTACTCTCACAAGTGAGGTATCATTTTTATCGGAAGACTTGGGGAACGTGGGTGGAAGGAAATTTGTGGCTCCTCTCAGATTCCAGAACTTTCTGTCACCGAAATGTAAGGAAAACTTGTTTTTTTAGCCAAATTTTGAGGTTTGCAAAGGATTCTGGGTAACAGAACCTGCTCAGAGCCCCACAAGTCACCCCATCATGGATTCCCCTAGGTCTCTAGTTTTAAAAAATGCACAGGTTTGGTAGGTTTCCCTAGGTGCCGGCTGAGCTAGAGGCCAAAATCTACAGGTAGGCACTTTGCAAAAAACACCTCTGTTTTCTGTCAAAAAATGGGATGTGTCCACGTTGTGTTTTGGGGCATTTCCTGACGCGGGCGCTAGGCCTACCCACACAAGTGAGGTATCATTTTTATCGATAGACTTGGGGGAACGCTGGGTGGAAGGAAATTTGTGGCTCCTCTCAGATTCCAGAACTTTCTGTCACCGAAATGTGATGAAAACGTGTTTTTGTAGCCAAATTTTGAGGTTTGCAAAGGATTCTGGGTAACAGAACCTGGTCAGAGCCCCACAAGTCACCCCATCTTGGATTTCCCTAGGTCTCTAGTTTTAAAAAATGCACAGGTTTGGTAGGTTTCCCTAGGTGCCGGCTGAGCTAGAGGCCAAAATCTACAGGTAGGCACTTTGCAAAAAACATCTCTGTTTTCTGTCAAAAAATGGGATGTGTCCTCGTTATGTTTTGGGGCATTTCCTGTCACGGGCGCTAGGCCTACCCACACAAGTGAGGTATAATGTTTATCGGGAGACTTGGGGGAACGCTGGGTGGAAGGAAATTTGTGTCTCCTCTCAGATTCCAGAACTTTCTGTCACCGAAATGTGAGGAAAACTTGTTTTTTTAGCCAAATTTTGAGGTTTGCAAAGGATTCTGGGTAACAGAACCTGGTCAGAGCCCCACAAGTCACCCCATCATGGATTTCCCTGGGTCTCTAGTTTAAAAAATGCACAGGTTTGGTAGGTTTCCCTAGGTGCCGGCTGAGCTAGAGGCCAAAATCTACAGGTAGGCACTTTGCAAAAAACACCTCTGTTTTCTGTCAAAAAATGGGATTTGTCCACGTTTTGTTTCGGGGCATTTCCTGTTGCGGGCGCTAGGCCTACTCTCACAAGTGAGGTATCATTTTTATCGGAAGACTTGGGGAACGTGGGTGGAAGGAAATTCGTGGCTCCTCTCAGATTCCAGAACTTTCTGTCACCGAAATGTAAGGAAAAAGTGTTTTTATAGCCAAATTTTGAGGTTTGCAAAGGATTCTGGGTAACAGAACCTGCTCAGAGCCCCACAAGTCACCCCATCTTGGATTTCCCTAGGTCTCTAGTTTTAAAAAATGCACAGGTTTGGTAGGTTTCCGTAGGTGCCAGCTGAGCTAGAGGCCAAAATCTACAGGTAGGCACTTTGCAAAAAACACCTCTGTTTTCTGTCAAAAAATGGGATTTGTCCACGTTTTGTTTTGGGGCATTTCCTGTAGCGGGCGCTAGGCCTACTTTCACAAGTGAGGTATCATTTTTATCGGAAGACTTGGGGAACGTGGGTGGAAGGAAATTTGTGGCTCCTCTCAGATTCCAGAACTTTCTGTCACCGAAATGTAAGGAAAATGTGTTTTTTTAGCCAAATTTTGAGGTTTGCAAAGGATTCTGGGTAACAGAACCTGGTCAGAGCCCCACAAGTCACCCCATCTTGGATTCCCCTAGGTCTCTAGTTTAAAAAAATGCACAGGTTTGGTAGGTTTCCCTAGATGCCGGCTGAGCTAGAGGCCAAAATCTACAGGTAGGCACTTTGCAAAAAACACCTCTGTTTTCTGTCAAAAAATGGGATGTGTCCACATTGTGTTTTGGGGCATTTCCTGTCGCGGGCGCTAGGCCTACCCACACAAGTGAGGTATCATTTTTATCGGGAGACTTGGGGGAACGCTGCGTGGAAGGAAATTTGTGGCTCCTTTCAGATTCTAGAACTTTCTGTCACCGAAATGTGATGAAAACGTGTTTTTTTAGCCAAATTTTGAGGTTTGCAAAGGATTCTGGGTAACAGAACCTGGTCAGAGCCCCACAAGTCACCCCATCTTGGATTTCCCTACGTCTCTAGTTTTAAAAAATGCACAGGTTTGGTAGGTTTCCCTAGGTGCCGGCTGAGCTAGAGGCCAAAATCTACAGGTAGGCACTTTGCAAAAAACACCTCTGTTTTCTGTCAAAAAATGGGATGTGTCCACGTTGTGTTTTGGGGCATTTCCTGTTGCGGGCGCTAGGCCTACCCACACAAGTGAGGTATCATTTTTATCGGGAGACTTGGGGGAACGCTGGGTGGAAGGAAATTTGTGGCTCCTCTCAGATTCCAGAACTTTCTGTCACCGAAATGTGATGAAAACGTGTTTTTGTAGCCAAATTTTGAGGTTTGCAAAGGATTCTGGGTAACAGAACCTGGTCAGAGCCCCACAAGTCACCCCATCTTGGATTTCCCTAGGTCTCTAGTTTTAAAAAATGCACAGGTTTGGTAGGTTTCCCTAGGTGCCGGCTGAGCTAGAGGCCAAAATCTACAGGTAGGCACTTTGCAAAAAACATCTCTGTTTTCTGTCAAAAAATGGGATGTGTCCTCGTTATGTTTTGGGGCATTTCCTGTCACGGGCGCTAGGCCTACCCACACAAGTGAGGTATAATGTTTATCGGGAGACTTGGGGGAACGCTGGGTGGAAGGAAATTTGTGTCTCCTCTCAGATTCCAGAACTTTCTGTCACCGAAATGTGAGGAAAACTTGTTTTTTTAGCCAAATTTTGAGGTTTGCAAAGGATTCTGGGTAACAGAACCTGGTCAGAGCCCCACAAGTCACCCCATCATGGATTTCCCTGGGTCTCTAGTTTAAAAAATGCACAGGTTTGGTAGGTTTCCCTAGGTGCCGGCTGAGCTAGAGGCCAAAATCTACAGGTAGGCACTTTGCAAAAAACACCTCTGTTTTCTGTCAAAAAATGGGATTTGTCCACGTTTTGTTTTGGGGCATTTCCTGTCGCGGGCGCTAGGCCTACTCTCACAAGTGAGGTATCATTTTTATCGGAAGACTTGGGGAACGTGGGTGGAAGGAAATTTGTGGCTCCTCTCAGATTCCAGAACTTTCTGTCACCGAAATGTAAGGAAAACTTGTTTTTTTAGCCAAATTTTGAGGTTTGCAAAGGATTCTGGGTAACAGAACCTGGTCAGAGCCCCACAAGTCACCCCATCTTGGATTCCCCTAGGTCTCTAGTTTTAAAAAATGCAAAGGTTTGGTAGGTTTCCCTAGGTGCCGGCTGAGCTAGAGGCCAAAATCTACAGGTAGGCACTTTGCAAAAAACACCTCTGTTTTCTGTCAAAAAATGAGATGTGTCCACATTGTGTTTTGGGGCATTTCCTGTCGCGGGCGCTAGGCCTACCCACACAAGTGAGGTATCATTTTTATCGGGAGACTTGGGGGAACGCTGGGTGGAAGGAAATTTGTGGCTCCTCTCAGATTCCAGATTTTTCTGTCACCGAAATGTGATGAAAACGTGTTTTTTTAGCAAAATTTTGAGGTTTGCAGAGGATTCTGGGTAACAGAACCTGGCAGAGCCCCACAAGTCACCCCATCTTGGATTTCCCTAGGTCTCTAGTTTTAAAAAATGCACAGGTTTGGTAGGTTTCCCTAGGTGCCGGCTGAGCTAGAGGCCAAAATCTACAGGTAGGCACTTTGCAAAAAACACCTCTGTTTTCTGTCAAAAAATGGGATTTGTCCACGTTTTGTTTCGGGGCATTTCCTGTTGCGGGCGCTAGGCCTACTCTCACAAGTGAGGTATCATTTTTATCGGAAGACTTGGGGAACGTGGGTGGAAGGAAATTCGTGGCTCCTCTCAGATTCCAGAACTTTCTGTCACCGAAATGTAAGGAAAAAGTGTTTTTATAGCCAAATTTTGAGGTTTGCAAAGGATTCTGGGTAACAGAACCTGCTCAGAGCCCCACAAGTCACCCCATCTTGGATTTCCCTAGGTCTCTAGTTTTAATAAATGCACAGGTTTGGTAGGTTTCCCTAGGTGCCAGCTGAGCTAGAGGCCAAAATCTACAGGTAGGCACTTTGCAAAAAACACCTCTGTTTTCTGTCAAAAAATGGGATTTGTCCACGTTTTGTTTTGGGGCATTTCCTGTTGCGGGCGCTAGGCCTACCCACACAAGTGAGGTATCATTTTTATCGGGAGACTTGGGGGAACGCTGGGTGGAAGGAAATTTGTGGCTCCTCTCAGATTCCAGAACTTTCTGTCACCGAAATGTGATGAAAACGTGTTTTTGTAGCCAAATTTTGAGGTTTGCAAAGGATTCTGGGTAACAGAACCTGGTCAGAGCCCCACAAGTCACCCCATCTTGGATTTCCCTAGGTCTCTAGTTTTAAAAAATGCACAGGTTTGGTAGGTTTCCCTAGGTGCCGGCTGAGCTAGAGGCCAAAATCTACAGGTAGGCACTTTGCAAAAAACATCTCTGTTTTCTGTCAAAAAATGGGATGTGTCCTCGTTATGTTTTGGGGCATTTCCTGTCACGGGCGCTAGGCCTACCCACACAAGTGAGGTATAATGTTTATCGGGAGACTTGGGGGAACGCTGGGTGGAAGGAAATTTGTGTCTCCTCTCAGATTCCAGAACTTTCTGTCACCGAAATGTGAGGAAAACTTGTTTTTTTAGCCAAATTTTGAGGTTTGCAAAGGATTCTGGGTAACAGAACCTGGTCAGAGCCCCACAAGTCACCCCATCATGGATTTCCCTGGGTCTCTAGTTTAAAAAATGCACAGGTTTGGTAGGTTTCCCTAGGTGCCGGCTGAGCTAGAGGCCAAAATCTACAGGTAGGCACTTTGCAAAAAACACCTCTGTTTTCTGTCAAAAAATGGGATTTGTCCACGTTTTGTTTTGGGGCATTTCCTGTCGCGGGCGCTAGGCCTACTCTCACAAGTGAGGTATCATTTTTATCGGAAGACTTGGGGAACGTGGGTGGAAGGAAATTTGTGGCTCCTCTCAGATTCCAGAACTTTCTGTCACCGAAATGTAAGGAAAACTTGTTTTTTTAGCCAAATTTTGAGGTTTGCAAAGGATTCTGGGTAACAGAACCTGGTCAGAGCCCCACAAGTCACCCCATCTTGGATTCCCCTAGGTCTCTAGTTTTAAAAAATGCAAAGGTTTGGTAGGTTTCCCTAGGTGCCGGCTGAGCTAGAGGCCAAAATCTACAGGTAGGCACTTTGCAAAAAACACCTCTGTTTTCTGTCAAAAAATGAGATGTGTCCACATTGTGTTTTGGGGCATTTCCTGTCGCGGGCGCTAGGCCTACCCACACAAGTGAGGTATCATTTTTATCGGGAGACTTGGGGGAACGCTGGGTGGAAGGAAATTTGTGGCTCCTCTCAGATTCCAGATTTTTCTGTCACCGAAATGTGATGAAAACGTGTTTTTTTAGCAAAATTTTGAGGTTTGCAGAGGATTCTGGGTAACAGAACCTGGCAGAGCCCCACAAGTCACCCCATCTTGGATTTCCCTAGGTCTCTAGTTTTAAAAAATGCACAGGTTTGGTAGGTTTCCCTAGGTGCCGGCTGAGCTAGAGGCCAAAATCTACAGGTAGGCACTTTGCAAAAAACACCTCTGTTTTCTGTCAAAAAATGGGATTTGTCCACGTTTTGTTTCGGGGCATTTCCTGTTGCGGGCGCTAGGCCTACTCTCACAAGTGAGGTATCATTTTTATCGGAAGACTTGGGGAACGTGGGTGGAAGGAAATTCGTGGCTCCTCTCAGATTCCAGAACTTTCTGTCACCGAAATGTAAGGAAAAAGTGTTTTTATAGCCAAATTTTGAGGTTTGCAAAGGATTCTGGGTAACAGAACCTGCTCAGAGCCCCTTAAGTCACCCCATCTTGGATTTCCCTAGGTCTCTAGTTTTAAAAAATGCACAGGTTTGGTAGGTTTCCCTAGGTGCCAGCTGAGCTAGAGGCCAAAATCTACAGGTAGGCACTTTGCAAAAAACATCTCTGTTTTCTGTCAAAAAATGGGATGTGTCCTTGTTGTGTTTTGGGGCATTTCCTGTCACGGGCGCTAGGCCTACCCACACAAGTGAGGTATAATGTTTATCGGGAGACTTGGGGGAACGCTGGGTGGAAGGAAATTTGTGTCTCCTCTCAGATTCCAGAACTTTCTGTCACCGAAATGTGAGGAAAACTTGTTTTTTTAGCCAAATTTTGAGGTTTGCAAAGGATTCTGGGTAACAAAACCTGGTCAGAGCCCCACAAGTCACCTCATCTTGGATTCCCCTAGGTCTCTAGTTTTTAAAAATGCACAGGTTTGGTAGGTTTCCATAGGTGCCGGCTGAGCTAGAGGCCAAAATCTACAGGTAGGCACTTTGCAAAAAACACCTCTGTTTTCTGTCAAAAAATGGGATGTGTCCACATTGTGTTTTGGGGCATTTCCTGTCGCGGGCGCTAGGCCTACCCACACAAGTGAGGTATCATTTTTATCGGGAGACTTGGGGGAACGCTGGGTGGAAGGAAATTTGTGTCTCCTCTCAGATTCCAGAACTTTCTGTCACCGAAATGTGATGAAAACGTGTTTTTTTAGCCAAATTTTGAGGTTTGCAAAGGATTCTGGGTAACAGAACCTGGTCAGAGCCCCACAAGTCACCCCATCTTGGATTCCCCTAGGTCTCTAGTTTTAAAAAATGCACAGGTTTGGTAGGTTTCCCTAGGTGCCGGCTGAGCTAGAGGCCAAAATCTACAGGTAGGCACTTTGCAAAAAACACCTCTGTTTTCTGTCAAAAAATGGGATTTGTCCACATTGTGTTTTGGGGCATTTCCTGTCGCGGGCGCTAGGCCTACCCTCACAAGTGAGGTATCATTTTTATGGGGAGACTTGGGGAACGCTGGGTGGAAGAAAATTTGTGGCTCCTCTCAGATTCCAGAACTTTCTGTCACCGAAATGTGATGAAAACGTGTTTTTGTAGCCAAATTTTGAGGTTTGCAAAGGATTCTGGGTAACAGAACCTGGTCAGAGCCCCACAAGTCACCCCATCTTGGATTTCCCTAGGTCTCTAGTTTTAAAAAATGCACAGGTTTGGTAGGTTTCCCTAGGTGCCAGCTGAGCTAGAGGCCAAAATCTACAGGTAGGCACTTTGCAAAAAACATCTCTGTTTTCTGTCAAAAAATGGGATGTGTCCTTGTTGTGTTTTGGGGCATTTCCTGTCACGGGCGCTAGGCCTACCCACACAAGTGAGGTATAATGTTTATCGGGAGACTTGGGGGAACGCTGGGTGGAAGGAAATTTGTGTCTCCTCTCAGATTCCAGAACTTTCTGTCACCGAAATGTGAGGAAAACTTGTTTTTTTAGCCAAATTTTGAGGTTTGCAAAGGATTCTGGGTAACAAAACCTGGTCAGAGCCCCACAAGTCACCTCATCTTGGATTCCCCTAGGTCTCTAGTTTTTAAAAATGCACAGGTTTGGTAGGTTTCCATAGGTGCCGGCTGAGCTAGAGGCCAAAATCTACAGGTAGGCACTTTGCAAAAAACACCTCTGTTTTCTGTCAAAAAATGGGATGTGTCCACATTGTGTTTTGGGGCATTTCCTGTCGCGGGCGCTAGGCCTACCCACACAAGTGAGGTATCATTTTTATCGGGAGACTTGGGGGAACGCTGGGTGGAAGGAAATTTGTGTCTCCTCTCAGATTCCAGAACTTTCTGTCACCGAAATGTGATGAAAACGTGTTTTTTTAGCCAAATTTTGAGGTTTGCAAAGGATTCTGGGTAACAGAACCTGGTCAGAGCCCCACAAGTCACCCCATCTTGGATTCCCCTAGGTCTCTAGTTTTAAAAAATGCACAGGTTTGGTAGGTTTCCCTAGGTGCCGGCTGAGCTAGAGGCCAAAATCTACAGGTAGGCACTTTGCAAAAAACACCTCTGTTTTCTGTCAAAAAATGGGATTTGTCCACATTGTGTTTTGGGGCATTTCCTGTCGCGGGCGCTAGGCCTACCCTCACAAGTGAGGTATCATTTTTATGGGGAGACTTGGGGAACGCTGGGTGGAAGAAAATTTGTGGCTCCTCTCAGATTCCAGAACTTTCTGTCACCGAAATGTGATGAAAACGTGTTTTTGTAGCCAAATTTTGAGGTTTGCAAAGGATTCTGGGTAACAGAACCTGGTCAGAGCCCCACAAGTCACCCCATCTTGGATTTCCCTAGGTCTCTAGTTTTAAAAAATGCACAGGTTTGGTAGGTTTCCCTAGGTGCCGGCTGAGCTAGAGGCCAAAATCTACAGGTAGGCACTTTGCAAAAAACATCTCTGTTTTCTGTCAAAAAATGGGATGTGTCCTCGTTGTGTTTTGGGGCATTTCCTGTCACGGGCGCTAGGCCTACCCACACAAGTGAGCTATAACGTTTATCGGGAGACTTGGGGGAACGCTGGGTGGAAGGAAATTTGTGGCTCCTCTCAGATTCCAGAACTTTCTGTCACCGAAATGTGATGAAAATGTGTTTTTGTAGCCAAATTTTGAGGTTTGCAAAGGATTCTGGGTAACAGAACCTGCTCAGAGCCCCACAAGTCACCCCATCATGGATTCCCCTAGGTCTCTAGTTTTAAAAAATGCACAGGTTTGGTAGGTTTCCCTAGGTGCCGGCTGAGCTAGAGGCCAAAATCTACAGGTAGGCACTTTGCAAAAAACACCTCTGTTTTCTGTCAAAAAATGGGATTTGTCCACGTTTTGTTTCGGGGCATTTCCTGTTGCGGGCGCTAGGCCTACTCTCACAAGTGAGGTATCATTTTTATCGGAAGACTTGGGGAACGTGGGTGGAAGGAAATTCGTGGCTCCTCTCAGATTCCAGAACTTTCTGTCACCGAAATGTAAGGAAAACGTGTTTTTATAGCCAAATTTTGAGGTTTGCAAAGGATTCTGGGTAACAGAACCTGCTCAGAGCCCCACAAGTCACCCCATCTTGGATTTCCCTAGGTCTCTAGTTTTAAAAAATGCACAGGTTTGGTAGGTTTCCCTAGGTGCCAGCTGAGCTAGAGGCCAAAATCTACAGGTAGGCACTTTGCAAAAAACACCTCTGTTTTCTGTCAAAAAATGGGATTTGTCCACGTTGTGTTTTGGGGCATTTCCTGTTGCGGGCGCTAGGCCTACCCACACAAGTGAGGTATCATTTTTATCGGGAGACTTGGGGGAACGCTGGGTGGAAGGAAATTTGTGGCTCCTCTCAGATTCCAGAACTTTCTGTCACCGAAAAGTGATGAAAACGTGTTTTTTTAGCCAAATTTTGAGGTTTGCAAAGGATTCTGGGTAACAGAACCTGGTCAGAGCCCCACAAGTCACCCCATCTTGGATTTCCCTAGGTCTCTAGTTTTAAAAAATGCACAGGTTTGGTAGGTTTCCCTAGGTGCCGGCTGAGCTAGAGGCCAAAATCTACAGGGAGGCACTTTGCAAAAAAATCTCTGTTTTCTGTCAAAAAATGGGATGTGTCCTCGTTGTGTTTTGGGGCATTTCCTGTCACGGGCACTAGGCCTACCCACACAAGTGAGGTATAATGTGTATCTGGAGACTTGGGGGAACGCTGGGTGGAAGGAAATTTGTGTCTCCTCTCAGATTCCAGAACTTTCTGTCACCGAAATGTGAGGAAAACTTGTTTTTTTAGCCAAATTTTGAGGTTTGCAAAGGATTCTGGGTAACAGAACCTGGTCAGAGCCCCACAAGTCACCCCATCTTGGATTTCCCTAGGTCTCTAGTTTTAAAAAATGCACAGGTTTGGTAGGTTTCCCTAGGTGCCGGCTGAGCTAGACGCCAAAATCTACAGGTAGGCACTTTGCAAAAAACACCTCTGTTTTCTGTCAAAAAATGGGATTTGTCCACGTTTTGTTTTGGGGCATTTCCTGTCGCGGGCGCTAGGCCTACTCTCACAAGTGAGGTATCATTTTTATTGGAAGACTTTGGGAACGTGGGTGGAAGGAAATTTGTGGCTCCTCTCAGATTCCAGAACTTTCTGTCACCGAAATGTAAGGAAAACGTGTTTTTATAGCCAAATTTTGAGGTTTGCAAAGGATTCTGGGTAACAGAACCTGCTCAGAGCCCCACAAGTCACCCCATCTTGGATTTCCCTAGGTCTCTAGTTTTAAAAAATGCACAGGTTTGGTAGGTTTCCCTAGGTGCCAGCTGAGCTAGAGGCCAAAATCTACAGGTAGGCACTTTGCAAAAAACACCTCTGTTTTCTGTCAAAAAATGGGATTTGTCCACGTTGTGTTTTGGGGCATTTCCTGTTGCGGGCGCTAGGCCTACCCACACAAGTGAGGTATCATTTTTATCGGGAGACTTGGGGGAACGCTGGGTGGAAGGAAATTTGTGGCTCCTCTCAGATTCCAGAACTTTCTGTCACCGAAAAGTGATGAAAACGTGTTTTTTTAGCCAAATTTTGAGGTTTGCAAAGGATTCTGGGTAACAGAACCTGGTCAGAGCCCCACAAGTCACCCCATCTTGGATTTCCCTAGGTCTCTAGTTTTAAAAAATGCACAGGTTTGGTAGGTTTCCCTAGGTGCCGGCTGAGCTAGAGGCCAAAATCTACAGGGAGGCACTTTGCAAAAAAATCTCTGTTTTCTGTCAAAAAATGGGATGTGTCCTCGTTGTGTTTTGGGGCATTTCCTGTCACGGGCACTAGGCCTACCCACACAAGTGAGGTATAATGTGTATCTGGAGACTTGGGGGAACGCTGGGTGGAAGGAAATTTGTGTCTCCTCTCAGATTCCAGAACTTTCTGTCACCGAAATGTGAGGAAAACTTGTTTTTTTAGCCAAATTTTGAGGTTTGCAAAGGATTCTGGGTAACAGAACCTGGTCAGAGCCCCACAAGTCACCCCATCTTGGATTTCCCTAGGTCTCTAGTTTTAAAAAATGCACAGGTTTGGTAGGTTTCCCTAGGTGCCGGCTGAGCTAGACGCCAAAATCTACAGGTAGGCACTTTGCAAAAAACACCTCTGTTTTCTGTCAAAAAATGGGATTTGTCCACGTTTTGTTTTGGGGCATTTCCTGTCGCGGGCGCTAGGCCTACTCTCACAAGTGAGGTATCATTTTTATTGGAAGACTTTGGGAACGTGGGTGGAAGGAAATTTGTGGCTCCTCTCAGATTCCAGAACTTTCTGTCACCGAAATGTAAGGAAAACGTGTTTTTTTAGCCAAATTTTGAGGTTTGCAAAGGATTCTGGGTAACAGAACCTGCTCAGAGCCCCACAAGTCACCCCATCATGGATTCCCCTAGGTCTCTAGTTTTAAAAAATGCACAGGTTTGGTAGGTTTCCCTAGGTGCCGGCTGAGCTAGAGGCCAAAATCTACAGGTAGACACTTTGCAAAAAACACCTCTGTTTTCTGTCAAAAAATGGGATGTGTCCACGTTGTGTTTTGGGGCATTTCCTGTCGCGGGCGCTAGGCCTACCCACACAAGTGAGGTATCATTTTTATCGGGAGACTTGGGGGAACGCTGGGTGGAAGGAAATTCGTGGCTCCTCTCAGATTCCAGAACTTTCTGTCACCGAAATGTGATGAAAACGTGTTTTTGTAGCTAAATTTTGAGGTTTGCAAAGGATTCTGGGTAACAGAACCTGGTCAGAGCCCCACAAGTCACCCCATCTTGGATTTCCCTAGGTCTCTAGTTTTAAAAAATGTACAGGTTTGGTAGGTTTCCCTAGGTGCCGGCTGAGCTAGAGGCCAAAATCTACAGGTAGGCACTTTGCAAAAAACATCTCTGTTTTCTGTCAAAAAATGGGATGTGTCCTTGTTGTGTTTTGGGGCATTTCCTGTCACGGGCGCTAGGCCTACCCACACAAGTGAGGTATAATGTTTATCGGGAGACTTGGGGGAACGCTGGGTGGAAGGAAATTTGTGTCTCCTCTCAGATTCCAGAACTTTCTGTCACCGAAATGTGAGGAAAACTTGTTTTTTTAGCCAAATTTTGAGGTTTGCAAAGGATTCTGGGTAACAGAACCTGGTCAGAGCCCCACAAGTCACCCCATCATGGATTTCCCTGGGTCTCTAGTTTAAAAAATGCACAGGTTTGGTAGGTTTCCCTAGGTGCCGGCTGAGCTAGAGGCCAAAATCTACAGGTAGGCACTTTGCAAAAAACACCTCTGTTTTCTGTCAAAAAATGGGATTTGTCCACGTTTTGTTTTGGGGCATTTCCTGTCGCGGGCGCTAGGCCTACTCTCACAAGTGAGGTATCATTTTTATCGGAAGACTCGGGGAACGTGGGTGGAAGGAAATTTGTGGCTCCTCTCAGATTCCAGAACTTTCTGTCACCGAAATGTAAGGAAAACTTGTTTTTTTAGCCAAATTTTGAGGTTTGCAAAGGATTCTGGGTAACAGAACCTGGTCAGAGCCCCACAAGTCACCCCATCTTGGATTCCCCTAGGTCTCTAGTTTTAAAAAATGCAAAGGTTTGGTAGGTTTCCCTAGGTGCCGGCTGAGCTAGAGGCCAAAATCTACAGGTAGGCACTTTGCAAAAAACACCTCTGTTTTCTGTCAAAAAATGAGATGTGTCCACATTGTGTTTTGGGGCATTTCCTGTCGCGGGCGCTAGGCCTACCCACACAAGTGAGGTATCATTTTTATCGGGAGACTTGGGGGAACGCTGGGTGGAAGGAAATTTGTGGCTCCTCTCAGATTCCAGAACTTTCTGTCACCGAAATGTGATGAAAACGTGTTTTTTTAGCAAACTTTTGAGGTTTGCAGAGGATTCTGGGTAACAGAACCTGGCAGAGCCCCACAAGTCACCCCATCTTGGATTTCCCTAGGTCTCTAGTTTTAAAAAATGCACAGGTTTGGTAGGTTTCCCTAGGTGCCGGCTGAGCTAGAGGCCAAAATCTACAGGTAGGCACTTTGCAAAAAACACCTCTGTTTTCTGTCAAAAAATGGGATTTGTCCACGTTTTGTTTCGGGGCATTTCCTGTTGCGGGCGCTAGGCCTACTCTCACAAGTGAGGTATCATTTTTATCGGAAGACTTGGGGAACGTGGGTGGAAGGAAATTCGTGGCTCCTCTCAGATTCCAGAACTTTCTGTCACCGAAATGTAAGGAAAACGTGTTTTTATAGCCAAATTTTGAGGTTTGCAAAGGATTCTGGGTAACAGAACCTGCTCAGAGCCCCACAAGTCACCCCATCTTGGATTTCCCTAGGTCTCTAGTTTTAAAAAATGCACAGGTTTGGTAGGTTTCCCTAGGTGCCAGCTGAGCTAGAGGCCAAAATCTACAGGTAGGCACTTTGCAAAATACACCTCTGTTTTCTGTCAAAAAATGGGATTTGTCCACGTTTTGTTTTGGGGCATTTCCTGTAGCGGGCGCTAGGCCTACTCTCACAAGTGAGGTTTCATTTTTATCGGAAGACTTGGGGAACGTGGGTGGAAGGAAATTTGTGGCTCCTCTCAGATTCCAGAACTTTCTGTCACCGAAATGTAAGGAAAATGTGTTTTTTTAGCCACATTTTGAGGTTTGCAAAGGATTCTGGGTAACAGAACCTGGTCAGAGCCCCACAAGTCACCCCATCTTGGATTCCCCTAGGTCTCTAGTTTAAAAAAATGCACAGGTTTGGTAGGTTTCCCTAGATGCCGGCTGAGCTAGAGGCCAAAATCTACAGGTAGGCACTTTGCAAAAAACACCTCTGTTTTCTGTCAAAAAATGGGATGTGTCCACATTGTGTTTTGGGGCATTTCCTGTCGCGGGCGCTAGGCCTACCCACACAAGTGAGGTATCATTTTTATCGGGAGACTTGGGGGAACGCTGCGTGGAAGGAAATTTGTGGCTCCTTTCAGATTCTAGAACTTTCTGTCACCGAAATGTGACGAAAACGTGTTTTTTTAGCCAAATTTTGAGGTTTGCAAAGGATTCTGGGTAACAGAACCTGGTCAGAGCCCCACAAGTCACCCCATCTTGGATTTCCCTATGTCTCTAGTTTTAAAAAATGCACAGGTTTGGTAGGTTTCCCTAGGTGCCGGCTGAGCTAGAGGCCAAAATCTACAGGTAGGCACTTTGCAAAAAACACCTCTGTTTTCTGTCAAAAAATGGGATGTGTCCACGTTGTGTTTTGGGGCATTTCCTGTTGCGGGCGCTAGGCCTACCCACACAAGTGAGGTATCATTTTTATCGGGAGACTTGGGGGAACGCTGGGTGGAAGGAAATTTGTGGCTCCTCTCAGATTCCAGAACTTTCTGTCACCGAAAAGTGATGAAAACGTGTTTTTTTAGCCAAATTTTGAGGTTTGCAAAGGATTCTGGGTAACAGAACCTGGTCAGAGCCCCACAAGTCACCCCATCTTGGATTTCCCTAGGTCTCTAGTTTTAAAAAATGCACAGGTTTGGTAGGTTTCCCTAGGTGCCGGCTGAGCTAGAGGCCAAAATCTACAGGGAGGCACTTTGCAAAAAACACCTCTGTTTTCTGTCAAAAAATCGGATGTGTCCACGTTGTGTTTTGGGGCATTTCCTGTCGCAGGCGCTAGGCCTACCCACACAAGTGAGGTATCATTTTTATCGGGAGACTTGGGGGAACGCTGGGTGGAAGGAAATTTGTGGCTCCTCTCAGATTCCAGAACTTTCTGTCACCGAAAAGTGATGAAAACGTGTTTTTTTAGCCAAATTTTGAGGTTTGCAAAGGATTCTGGGTAACAGAACCTGGTCAGAGCCCCACAAGTCACCCCATCTTGGATTTCCCTAGGTCTCTAGTTTTAAAAAATGCACAGGTTTGGTAGGTTTCCCTAGGTGCCGGCTGAGCTAGAGGCCAAAATCTACAGGGAGGCACTTTGCAAAAAACATCTCTGTTTTCTGTCAAAAAATGGGATGTGTCCTCGTTGTGTTTTGGGGCATTTCCTGTCACGGGCGCTAGGCCTACCCACACAAGTGAGGTATAATGTGTATCTGGAGACTTGGGGGAACGCTGGGTGGAAGGAAATTTGTGGCTCCTCTCAGATTCCAGAACTTTCTGTCACCGAAATGTGAGGAAAACTTGTTTTTTTAGCCACATTTTGAGGTTTGCAAAGGATTCTGGGTAACAGAACCTGGTCAGAGCCCCACAAGTCACCCCATCTTGGATTTCCCTAGGTCTCTAGTTTTAAAAAATGCACAGGTTTGGTAGGTTTCCCTAGGTGCCGGCTGAGCTAAACGCCAAAATCTACAGGTAGGCACTTTGCAAAAAACACCTCTGTTTTCTGTCAAAAAATGGGATTTGTCCACATTGTGTTTTGGGGCGGGCGCTAGGCCTACCCTCACAAGTGAGGTATCATTTTTATCGGGAGACTTGGGGAACGCTGGGTGGAAGAAAATTTGTGGCTCCTCTCAGATTCCAGAACTTTCTGTCACCGAAATGTGAGGAAAACTTGTTTTTTTAGCCAAATTTTGAGGTTTGCAAAGGATTCTGGGTAACAGAACCTGGTCAGAGCCCCACAAGTCACCCCATCTTGGATTCCCCTAGGTCTCTAGTTTTAAAAAATGCACAGGTTTGGTAGGTTTCCCTAGGTGCCGGCTGAGCTAGAGGCCAAAATCTACAGGTAGGCACTTTGCAAAAAACACCTCTGTTTTCTGTCAAAAAATGGGATGTGTCCACATTGTGTTTTGGGGCATTTCCTGTCGCGGGCGCTAGGCCTACCCACACAAGTGAGGTATCATTTTTATCGGGAGACTTGGGGGAACGCTGGGTGGAAGGAAATTTGTGGCTCCTCTCAGATTCCAGAACTTTCTGTCACCGAAATGTGATGAAAACGTGTTTTTTTAGCCAAATTTTGAGGTTTGCAAAGGATTCTGGGTAACAGAACCTGGTCAGAGCCCCACAAGTCACCCCATCTTGGATTTCAATAGGTCTCTAGTTTTAAAAAATGCACAGGTTTGGTAGGTTTCCCTAGGTGCCGGCTGGGCTAGAGTCCAAAATCTACAGGTAGGCACTTTGCAAAAAACACCTCTGTTTTCTGTCAAAAAATGGGATTTGTCCACGTTTTGTTTTGGGGCATTTCCTGTCGCGGGCGCTAGGCCTACTCTCACAAGTGAGGTATCATTTTTATTGGAAGACTTGGGGAACGTGGGTGGAAGGAAATTTGTGGCTCCTCTCAGATTCCAGAACTTTCTGTCACCGAAATGTAAGGAAAACGTGTTTTTTTAGCCAAATTTTGAGGTTTGCAAAGGATTCTGGGTAACAGAACCTGCTGAGAGCCCCACAAGTCACCCCATCATGGATTCCCCTAGGTCTCTAGTTTTAAAAAATGCACAGGTTTGGTAGGTTTCCCTAGGTGCCGGCTGAGCTAGAGGCCAAAATCTACAGGTAGGCACTTTGCAAAAAACACCTCTGTTTTCTGTCAAAAAATGGGATGTGTCCACGTTGTGTTTTGGGGCATTTCCTGTCGCGGGCGCTAGGCCTACCCACACAAGTGAGGTATCATTTTTATCGGGAGACTTGGGGGAACGCTGGGTGGAAGGAAATTTGTGGCTCCTCTCAGATTCCAGAACTTTCTGTCACCGAAATGTGATGAAAACGTGTTTTTGTAGCTAAATTTTGAGGTTTGCAAAGGATTCTGGGTAACAGAACCTGGTCAGAGCCCCACAAGTCACCCCATCTTGGATTTCCCTAGGTCTCTAGTTTTAAAAAATGCACAGGTTTGGTAGGTTTCCCTAGGTGCCGGCTGAGCTAGAGGCCAAAATCTACAGGTAGGCACTTTGCAAAAAACATCTCTGTTTTCTGTCAAAAAATGGGATGTGTCCTTGTTGTGTTTTGGGGCATTTCCTGTCACGGGCGCTAGGCCTACCCACACAAGTGAGGTATAATGTTTATCGGGAGACTTGGGGGAACGCTGGGTGGAAGGAAATTTGTGTCTCCTCTCAGATTCCAGAACTTTCTGTCACCGAAATGTGAGGAAAACGTGTTTTTTTAGCCAAATTTTGAGGTTTGCAAAGGATTCTGGGTAACAGAACCTGGTCAGAGCCCCACAAGTCACCCCATCTTGGATTTCCCTAGGTCTCTAGTTTTAAAAAATGCACAGGTTTGGTAGGTTTTCCCTAGGTGCCGGCTGAGCTAGAGGCCAAAATCTACAGGTAGGCACTTTGCAAAAAACACCTCTGTTTTCTGTCAAAAAATGGGATTTGTCCACATTGTGTTTTGGGGCATTTCCTGTCGCGGGCGCTAGGCCTACCCTCACAAGTGAGGTATCATTTTTATGGGGAGACTTGGGGAACGCTGGGTGGAAGACAATTTGTGGCTCCTCTCAGATTCCAGAACTTTCTGTCACCGAAATGTGATGAACATGTGTTTTTTTAGCCAAATTTTGAGGTTTGCAAAGGATTCTGGGTAACAGAACCTGGTCAGAGCCCCGCAAGTCACCCCATCTTGGATTCCCCTAGGTCTCTAGTTTTCAAAAATGCACAGGTTTGGTATGTTTCCCTAGGTGCCGGCTGAGCTAGAGGCCAAAATCTACAGGTAGGCACTTTGCAAAAAACACCTCTGTTTTCTGTCAAAAAATGGGATGTGTCCACATTGTGTTTTGGGGCATTTCCTGTCGCTGGCGCTAGGCCTACCCACACAAGTGAGGTATCATTTTTATCGGGAGACTTGGGGGAACGCTGGGTGGAAGGAAATTTGTGGCTCCTCTCAGATTCCAGAACTTTCTGTCACCGAAATGTGATGAAAACGTGTTTTTTTAGCCAAATTTTGAGGATTGCAAAGGATTCTGGGTAACAGAACCTGGTCAGAGCCCCACAAGTCACCCCATCTTGGATTCCCCTAGGTCTCTAGTTTTAAAAAATGCACAGGTTTGGTAGGTTTCCCTAGGTGCCGGCTGAGCTAGAGGCCAAAATCTACAGGTAGGCACTTTGCAAAAAACACCTCTGTTTTCTGTCAAAAAATGGGATTTGTCCACGTTTTGTTTTGGGGCATTTCCTGTCGCAGGCGCTAGGCCTACTCTCACAAGTGAGGTATCATTTTTTTCGGAAGACTTGGGGAACGTGGGTGGAAGGAAATTTGCGGCTCCTCTCAGATTCCAGAACTTTCTGTCACCGAAATGTAAGGAAAACGTGTTTTTTTAGCCAAATTTTGAGGTTTGCAAAGGATTCTGGGTAACAGAACCTGGTCAGAGCCCCACAAGTCACCCCATCTTGGATTTCCCTAGGTCTCTAGTTTTGAAAAATGCACAGGTTTGGTAGGTTTCCCTAGGTGCCGGCTGAGCTAGAGGCCAAAATCTACAGGTAGGCACTTTGCAAAAAACATCTCTGTTTTCTGTCAAAAAATGGGATGTGTCCTCGTTGTGTTTTGGGGCATTTCCTGTCACGGGCGCTAGGCCTACCCACACAAGTGAGGTATAATGTTTATCGGGAGACTTGGGGGAATGCTGGGTGGAAGGAAATTTGTGTCTCCTCTCAGATTCCAGAACTTTCTGTCACCGAAATGTGAGGAAAACTTGTTTTTTTAGCAAATTTTTGAGGTTTGCAAAGGATTCTGGGTAACAGAACCTGGCAGAGCCCCACAAGTCACCCCATCTTGGATTTCCCTAGGTCTCTAGTTTTGAAAAATGCACAGGTTTGGTAGGTTTCCCTAGGTGCCGGCTGAGCTAGAGGCCAAAATCTACAGGTAGGCACTTTGCAAAAAACATCTCTGTTTTCTGTCAAAAAATGGGATGTGTCCTCGTTGTGTTTTGGGGCATTTCCTGTCACGGGCGCTAGGCCTACCCACACAAGTGAGGTATAATGTTTATCGGGAGACTTGGGGGAATGCTGGGTGGAAGGAAATTTGTGTCTCCTCTCAGATTCCAGAACTTTCTGTCACCGAAATGTGAGGAAAACTTGTTTTTTTAGCAAACTTTTGAGGTTTGCAAAGGATTCTGGGTAACAGAACCTGGTCAGAGCCCCACAAGTCACCCCATGTTGGATTTCCCTAGGTCTCTAGTTTTCAAAAATGCACAGGGTTGGTAGGTTTCCCTAGGTGCCGGCTGAGCTAGAGGCCAAAATCTACAGGTAGGCACTTTGCAAAAAACATCTCTGTTTTCTGTCAAAAAATGGGATGTGTCCTTGTTGTGTTTTGGGGCATTTCCTGTCGCAGGCGCTAGGCCTACCCACACAAGTGAGATACCATTTTTATCGGGAGACTTGGGGGAACATAGAATAGCAAAACAAGTTTTTTTGCCCCTTGTCTTTCTCTACATTTTTTCCTTCCAAATATAAGAGACTGTGTAAAAAAGATGTCTATTTGAGAAATGCCCTGCAATTCACATGCTAGTATGGGCACCCCGGAATTCAGAGATGTGCAAATAACCTAAGCTCCTCAACACCTTATCTTGAGCCCATTTGGGAAATACAAAGGTTTTCTTGATACCTATTTTTCACTCCTCATATTTCAGCAAATGAATTGCTGTATTCCCAGAATAGAATGAAAACGAACTGCAGGGTGCAGCTCATTTATTGGCTCTGGGTACCTAGGGCTCTTGATGAACCTACAAGCCCCATATATCCCCGCAACCAGGATAGCCCAGCAGACATAACGGTATATTGCTTCAAAAAATCTGACATCGCAGGAAAAAGTTACAGAGTAAAACATAAAGAAAAATGGCAGTTGTTTTCAGCTCAATTTCAATATTGTTTTATTTCAGCTGTTATTTTCTGTAGGAAAACCTTGTAGGATCTACACAAATTAACCTTTGCTGAATTCAGAATTTTGTTTATTTTTCAAAAATAGTTAGCTCTCCGGGATCCAGCTTTGGTTTCACACCCATTTCTGTCACTAACTGGAAGGAGGCTGAAAGCACAAAAAATAGTAAAAATGGGGTATGTCTCAGAAAAATGCCAAAATTGTGTTGAAAAATGTGGTTTTCTGATTCAAGTCTGCCTTTTCCTGAAAGCTGGGAAGCTGGTGATTTTAGCACCGCAAACCCTTTGTTGATGCCATTTTCAGGGGAAAAACCACAAGCCTTCTTCAGCAGCCCTTTTTTCAATTTTGTAAAGAAAAAAACTTTTTGCTCTATTTTGGCTAATTTCTTGGTCTCCTCCAGGGGAAACCACAAACTCTGGGTACCTTTAGAATCCCTAGGATGTTGGAAAAAAAGGACGCAAATTTGGCATGGATAGCTTACGTGGAGAAAAAGTTATGAAGGCCTAAGCGCGAACTACCCCAAATAGCCAAAAAAGGGCTCAGCACTGGGGGGGGGGGAACGGCCCAGCAGCTAAGAGGTTAAAAGATTTTTCCCAGAAAACATAGCATTGGGAGTAGCCAACTGACATGTGAAAATGATGGTTCCAACAAAAAAAAATAATAACATCATGATTACTTCCAACGTGGGGACGTGGCTAGCGGCTGATGGAGCCGCACGCTTAGGGAAGAGCTCCGGGGCTGCAAACGGGGCCCGGCCAGCTTAAAACCCCTGATCGACACCTGAAAACCGAAGCTGGCCGCAGGCAATAGTACCACAGAGCAGCGGGAGCGCAAAGAAACTCTCATGGACTCAGATCGTGCCTTAAACGCAGCGCAGAACGATTTTTCACACAGCGACCGCCCGAGTCAAAATGGCGGCCGCAACTAACAGAATGAGCAGCGATCCTGCGGCGGGGAGCGGAGAGGCCGGGGCAGGTGCGATCGGGCCCTGCACCCTGAGGCCTCACGAAGCGCGGTGAGTGGAGTGGGGTGTCCCCCGCACAGAGGAGGGCGTCGAGAGAAGTGGGAGACCCCACACCCCAGAGGAGTCGCATTCCCCGGGGGAACCCAGGCCGGCAACTAGGGGCTTCCGAATAGCTCAGGGGGCCAGAGACAATTAACTATCAACCCCCCCACTAATCGACAATGCCGGCGTGACACCTATCCCACAACGCTGTAATCAAAGAGAGGAAGAGCCCAGTAATCGAGGTCTGCAAGCTAGCGTGGGTGGTGCGAGGCATAAGAAGATAAGCCCATCCCCATAACGACTACCTGCCAATCTGGTCCTTGAGAGGGGGGACCCGCCGAAAAAAATCAACAAATACTAAAGTCTCTGAAGAATCCCCCCGAAAGTAACTTCCCTACTACCAACATAACACTCCAGCATCTGATCTAACGACTCCTTTAACCATGGGGAAAACCAAAAAACGCGAAGAACAGAGCCAGGGCGAGGCCGCAAGCACTAAACCCACTACCCACCCCACAAAATCGCACTCCACAGACGATCTGTCACTACATGAAACTACTCTGGACACGGTTCTCCTGGCCATTAGAGAGTCCCGAGAAGCACTGGAGAAGAAAATAGATAACTTAGCAACGGACCTCACTCTACTGAGAGATGACCATCGCAAATTGAAGGAGACAGTAGGAACCAACGAAACATTGCTTGCGGCAGTGACTTTAACACAAAAAGCAACAACTGCAGAACTCACAGCTCTCACCTCCTGCATCAAAACCTTAGAAACCAGAGCAGAAGACACTGAAAATCGCGCTCGCAGGAGTAACCTTAGGTTGGTTGGGATCCCTGAGCAAACTGAAACGTCTGCAGACAGTATGGAGTCCTTCTTAGAAAACTGGATTAAGACCACAGTGGCCTCAGAGGGCCTCTCAGCTTTCTTCGCAATAGAAACAACACATAGAGTACCTAACAGGATCCCACCCCCAGGAGCTAGACCACGTCAAATAGTGGCTAAATTACTACACCACAGAGACAGAGACTATATTCTCTCACAAACACGTCAACTCGGAGAGATCACTTGCAACAACCAACGGATCATGATCTTTCCAGATTTCACCAGGGAAACAAGCACAAAGGGCCTCCTTTAATGTCCCCAAACGCGCATTGCACGAGAACGGCATAAAATATGCAATGCTCTTCCCAGCTAAACTCAGGGTGGAACACAACGGTAAAATGCACTTCTTCACCTCGCCGCAACTGGTTTGGGAGTGGCTGGAAGCTCGGAATATGTCCACCTTGATCCACTCCACTGGGACCCTACGCAAACCGGGTGGGAAACTCAGCAGATTCTCCAAACGAACCACGATTGTGGCCCCTCCCAGACACCGATCCCTCTGCGAGATGAGGAATGCGGTGGAAACAGCAGCAGCCCTAAGCGGGGGAACGAGCCCTTGCCCGCAATCCCCGGAAAATACATCGGATCTTGATTCAGACTGCGGGAGCTCCTCATTGTCGCATGACACATTAACAAGCCTGCCGAAAATCACACCAGGCACTGCTGGGGAGATGATCTAATCACTAGCTTCAAAGATCATGCCCTGTATGCATACTGGCACGACCCTTACCGTCTTCAGGTAGAGACCCCTCTGACCCTGCCACTAGGCTAGGTTCACCAAGTACACTCTTTTGGGTCTTAGATATGACACAGCCAGGCCTCGGGAGCGACTCGGGACAGAAGCTCTCGGCCCCTGCCACGCCACCCACCTATAGGACTTTAAACTAAGAATGTTCATGGTTTGGACGGGGAAAATTTTGGTTACCGGTCCTGGGGTATGGGAGTTGGGGTTTAAATTTGTTCTTATAGTTAGAGGGGTCCACGTCGCATTAATCATCCACGAACCTAACAACTCTCGTCATCACTCCTCTTACAAACTCACATAACAGAAGACCTGTCCAGCAGTCCATTCCCGCACATAGTCAACAATTTACAATTCATAACACATGGCTGTAACCTACAAAATGATAACTTGGAACGTCAGAGACTTAAATAGCATGTCCAAACGATATAAAATACACAGCTACCTTAAATGTAGAGGAGCGCATATAGCCCTGCTCCAAGAAACATACCTACTAGAGCAGGAAGTCACAGCGCTCAAAAAAAGATGGAGAGGCCAAATATTTGCCACTAACTACTCCGCTTATGCCAGGGGGGTACTAATATGGATCCGCCCAGGGGTCCCATTCCAGGCACTACTAACATCGATAGATAAAGAAGGGAGATATGTGGTAATCAGGGGAAGGCTGGATGGAAAAGAAGTGACAATAGGAGGCCTCCATGCACCGAACTCAGACCAAATATATTTCCTAGATAAGTTATCACGAGACTTAGGACCGTCCCTTACAGGCCCAAAAATACTCTGTGGGGACTTCAACTGCATAACCAACACACAATTAGATAGATCACACCCCCCCTTACAATACACGCAAACTCAAAAAATTGCCAAACGTGGAATAGCAACAACACTGGCAACTTGTAGATTGTTGGAGACAACACAATCCACAAGGCAGAGATTACTCCTATTATTCAACAACACATGATCTACACGTTAGACTAGATACCTTCCTGGTCTCCCAGGAACTGCAACATATTGTAACAACAGCTGAATACCTAAGCCGCACTATATTGGACCATAATCCCCTGATGATTTCACTGGCGTGGGGCGGGGAGAAACCAGCAATCCCACTTGGCGTCTGAGAACTGAGGCACTCGAAGACGAGGCGTTCAAACACACCCTACACCAAAGCATTGAGGAATTTTTCTCCCTAAACGCAGGGTCAACTCCTTCTAGAACCCTGGATTGGGAAACCTTCAAACTAGTAACAAGGGGTAACTGCAAAAACCTAGAGGACTCACTCAGAGAAACCGAGCGAAAGCTCCCAACACATCCCGAACTGATGTCCCTCCTGAACGAAACTAAAACTAAAATAATCGAAGCTGGCTCAAGATTGTCCTGCTTTGACTACAAACAGCACCTAAACAGACAACATACAGAGGGCGATAAAGCAGGAGCCCTGCTAGCATGGCTTGCCAGGCCCCATAAGCAACAAACCCCCATAGTTGAGATCAAGACACTCACAAGGGGCAGTATACACGGTCAAAAGGAAATAAACACATGTTTCCTCGAATACTACTCAACCCTCTACGCCCCCCCAGTGGTTACTATCTGTAATACCCAGATCCAGGAATTAGATTCACTCACCCTCCCAACATTAGGCGCAGAGGACAGTCAGGCACTAGCTGCGCCTATCTCAATCACAGAGATTAAAGCAGCTAAACAGGGTATGGCTAGGGGAAAAGTCCCTGGAACAGGCAGACTCCCAATGGAGTTTTATCTGTTGTACCAAGACCTGTTAGCTCCAAGACTATGCGAACTATACGCAGAAGCCTGGCATAACAATAAACTGCCCCAATCAACTAATGAGGCCGTAATGATCCCCCTACAGACGTTTGCTCATACCGTCCACTTTCCATGTTAAACCTAGATTATAAAATATTAAGCAGAATACTGGCAAATAGACTATTACCCCACATGACGTCACTAATCCATCAAGACCAGACAGGAATCATACCCCAACGCAGCACAGCGCAAAATATTAGACGCTTAGTTTCAATATTACACGCCATGCCATCAACTACAACGCTACCCCAAGCAGCGATAATCTCAATAGACATAGAAAAAGCCTTTGATAGCCTACGGTGGGCCTACCTGGAACTGGTTATGCTAAAACTAGGGCTTGACGAGGGCTTTACGCGCTGGACAAGGCTACTCTATACCAACCACACAGCGAGAGTACGCACAGGTGGCATTATTTCCAGCTCTTTCCCGGTGGGCAGGGGGACCAGACAGGGCTGCCCACTGTCTCCCCTCCTGTTCGCCATGGCAGTGGAACCCCTTGCACAAACAGCGAGATCAGGGAGGTACTTTGAGGGTATATCGATCAACAATCAAACACACCACATAGCACTATATGCAGACGACATGCTATTGTTTCTCAAAAAGCTGGACACTGGCCTACCAGGGTCAATAGACATGCTCGAAAATTTCGGTAGGGCTTCTGGTCTCCGAATCAACTGGAGAAAGTCCACCATCTTTCCACTTACTGCAGACACTCCTGAGCCCACAGATACTAGAGGTCTTCCCTGGTCCCCGAATATATTTAAATACTTGGGGATCAATGTATACCATAAAATAGAAGACCTCCTAGAAGGAAACATACAGAGAGCTATTAATGGACTCAAAACTAATATGCAATTCTGGAATACACTCCCCCTGACTGTCTTTGGGAGGGTTGCCCTGATAAAAATGATAGCACTGCCCAGACTACTATACTATTTCTCCACCATCCCTCTAATAATCCCAAAAAGAGTATTCAAAAACATAGACTCCCTAATTGTGAATTTTATATGGGGATCGAACAGACGCAGAATCGCGCTTAACACACTCCAGAGGCCTACCACAGAGGGAGGATTAGCTGCACCAAACCTAGAGATTTACTATTGGGCAGGGCAACTACAATGGACAGCAAGGATAAGCAGCGAGTTCCTAAGCAATAGCAACCCACGAATCTCATTAAACTGTCCTCTAGAAAACATTTTAAACATCTTACTGAACCCCAAAAAACCATCACAACAGCTCCCATTAGAATGGGAGGCGCCTAGACATTGTTGGGACCAATTCCACAAGAACCCCCTATTCACCCGAGATCCCCCTAACAGCTCTAAACCTCACCCCGAAGGGACACATCATAGTGCACTCTAACAAAATGATAAAGTATAACATCACGAAAATAGGAGACTTGTTTAACAATGGTAAACTTTGCAAATATATAGAATTACAAGAACGTTTCAACCTACCCTCGGGCTTATTCCTCACCCACTCTGCCTTAATAAATACTATCCAAAAACTATGGGGCACAAAATCGAGTGAACCCGACATACACGAAAGTTGCCACCTCCTCTGCACAACGGGAGACCAGAGGGGGGTAGTATAGAGAATATATAAGTCCCTACAAAACACCACCTGTCTCCCACTGAACAAACTTAGATCCAAATGGCAGACCGACCTAGATTGTACCCTAGAGGATACCCAATGGGCCAGAATCACCTCCCACATTTACTCTGTATCCAGGAACGCAAGGTTCAAATTGATAAACTTATACATTTATCATAGAGCTTACCTGACTCCACAATTACTAACCAAATTTTTTAACACTAATAATTCTAAATGCCCCAGAAGCGAAGAACTATCAGCGGACCTTCTGCACATGCTATGGAACTGCCCAAGAATAAACTTGTTCTGGACCGAAGTGTTCAGGAAACTAGCCTCCAGCACAGAAAGAACAATCTCGCCCACGCCATTGGTTGCTCTACTGGGAGATTTCCCTCGCCCCTCAGCGAAAAAAATATCCAACAGATTCATAGATCTGGCACTAATACTCACCAAGAGGGAAATAACTTCCCACTGGAAAGACCCAGGAGGTCCTCTGGTGGACAGATGGCAAAATGCACTAGTGAAGTGGGCCGAAATCGAAAGCACAGCACTGCTGAAAGAAGCGCTGCAAGGTCAAAGACCCAGAGACAGCGCCAAACACTGGGACACACTGCTGGACAATCTAAAGGCAATGGATGCCTCCACATCAGAGGATAGCACATCTGACTCGGAATCGGACCCTGTACAGTCAACATCTACTACGACATAACATACAATAAGGATCACCGACTAATATTCTGGCAGCAAGGAGAGTTGTAATTAGAATAATAGATGATGGACAAAATGAGAGATGGGGGTGTAGGAATACACAGTTGGGAATAACTTAGTATCTGTATTTGTTATGAGATATAATCCTTTGTTAAAAGCAATAAAAGATATTTAAAAAAAAAATGATTACTTCCAACGTGGAAGCTATCAAATAAGGGGCCACATATAGAGAATTCAATGTTTAATACCAATTTACAGTTAAACTCAATATCTTGAACCACATAGTTCTAAAAAACATGTATTGGTACGTTGAACTCAAGAGGCAAAACACACAGCAAAGTGGAGGCCAGTTAGAAACAAGATGTAAATAGGTATCAACCAAACTCAATATCATCCACGGCATAGTTCTAGGGACCATGAAAAAAGAACATCAGTGGCTTTAGGTTAGTCAGCATCGAGGAGCAAATGCAAGCAACTGCCTCACAAAATGCCAATTCTACATAAGCGATCGATGCAAGAATGCTACCACCTTCGTGGTGTATGAGCACAGAACTACTGATCAATAAAGTTCTTACCCGTTATAAAAAGTACCATGACTCTATTCAGTGTACTTATAGTTTCGTCCAGTCCATGACAAGGTTTACCAAAGGTTTAAACCTCAACATAAGTTTTGTTTCCACGAAAGACATTTTTGGGTGTTGGTCCCACTTTCATAGTAGCGTACTACTTCCAATACAAACAACATCATATCTGCTCCCCTATGGCTAAGTCTCCCAAAGTGTTCAACTATAAAGTCGTGTTTGACTTTATAGCGAATTATAGACTCATTCTGCAAATATCTTACACCCAATCTCTTGAGTGAGTTTCCAAATATAATAAAATCCACCAGTGAATGCAACACACTAAATTACATTTTCTAGATGCTTACAGTATGTGTGTAAGTCAGTCTTTTGTACTAATTTAGAAAGCTTTAGTGGCATATTTATACTCTGTTTGCGCAGAATGTGCGTCAAAAGTTTTGACGCACATTCGGTGCAAACCTTGCCCCATATTTAAACTCTAACACCCGACCCCGCAGGTGTCAAAATTCCACCGTGTGCATCATTTTTTGGATGCAGGAAACTGCCTTGCGTTAATGATATGCAAGGTAGGCGTTCCCTTCCAAAAAATGACTTTAAGGCCTGTGTGCCTTATTTACACCCCATCGTCATTTTGACGCACAGGAAGGGGTGGACCTTAAAACACGACACATTGCCTGATGTGCGCTGTTTTTTAACGCCTAGGTAAGGGCAGGCGTTAGGGACCTGTGGGCTCGGAAGAAGTCCAGAGGTGCCCTTCCCTACCCCCAGGGACACCCCCTGCCACCCTCGCCCACCCATGGATGGGTGGACCCATCCCAGGTAGGTACAGGTAAGTTGAGGTAAGTAATTTTTATTATTTTTTAAAAGTGGCTTAGGGGGGCCTAATTTGCCCCCCCCTACATGCCACTGTGCCCAATGACCATGCCCAGGGGACAGACGTCCCCTGGGCATGGTCATTGGGCAAGGGGGCATGACTTCTGTCTTTGCTAAGACAAGAGTCATTTCACTGGGGCTTGTGCGTCAAAAAATGGCGCAAGTCCGGGTTGAGGCATGATTTTTGCCTCAGACCTGACTTGCACCATTTTTTTATGCACAACCCCCATTTCCCCCTACACCGGCGCTGTCTGGTTTGAGTCATTTATTTTTACTTAGACCAGTCCGCAGCGCCGGCTAACGTCATTCCTTAAATAAGGCGCCCGCATGGCGCGTAGGAATGGCGTTAGCTGGCGGTAAAATGTTTGACGCACAACTACGTCAGCGCAGTTGTGCGTCAGAAAGTATAAATATGGCCCTTACAGTCGTACGTCATAGCATATACTTCATAATGGCTACGCTTAAAATGCCCAAACACGGTATCCAAGCCCCACACCTCAGAAACAGTGCCATGTGTACGATTTTCTTTGAAAGCCTTCACCGTTCCATTGCGTAAATTAGGCACACACGTAAAAAGAAAACAAGAGAATCTTCTATACCTCCCACGTTACGAAGTGACTGCCAGTCTTTCTCCACTATTTTATTGAAGTCACTGCTAATGTTGCCATTTAACAAAAATAAAAGTGTTGTTTCTCAGTTCTTTTCCTTCACAGTTAGCAATAAATCTTGATTACAATACTATGCTGTTTCTAGAAAATGCACCATTTATCTAGAGAACCCGCTTGTAATCATTTTTTTGGACAGATTAACTGCTTCAGAGAAATAATCGGTCTATTTTTTATAATTCCTAAAACTCTTAAAAATTTGCTATTAGGCAAATTCTTTCACAAGCAATGCAGATAAAAACGGTTTTATTTACAACTGATCATTTCCTTCTCACATAACTTCCAATAAAAGGTAAGTCCTGAATTTCGGACATCAATCACGGGTGTACCTTGTAGGAAAGTACTGTATTTCTTGGCATAGTTACCCCCTTTTTCTGCCTGATGTCAGTGTTCTTGAATGTGTTCACTGGGATCCTGCTAACCAGGACCCCAGTGATTATGCCAAGGATTCATCAGGACTGCCATTGCAGCCTGCGTGAAAAGGTGCAAGCACACTTTCACTGCCATTTTTCACGACACCAGGTCACTTATAAGTCACCTCCAGGCCTTCCAGGCCTTCCAGCCCAGAGGGCAGGGTGCACAGTACCTGTGTGTGGGGGCATCCCTGCACTAGCAGAGGTACACCCACAAACTCCAGGCCCATTTTCCCAGACTTCGTGAGTGCGGGGACGCCAATTTACGTGTGTACTGGACATAGGTCACTACCTATGTCCAGCTACATAATGGTAACTCCGAACATAGGCATGTTTGGTATCAAACATGTTGGAATCATACCCCAAAGCTTTTGCAAGCATTGGTTGTAAGATTCCATGCACTATGGGGGCTCCTTAGAGGACTCCCAGTATTGCCATTACAGTCTTCTGAGGCTTTCCAGGCAGCCCAAGCAGCTGCCACCTCCCAGACAGGTTTCTGCCCTCATGTTGCTTGAGAAGCTCGAGCCCAGGAAGGCAGAACAAAGGATTTCCTTTGGGAGAGGGGTGTTACACCCTCTACCTTTGGAAATAAGTGTTACAGGCTTGGAAGGAGTAGCGTCCCGAAGCCACTGGAAATGCTTTGAAGGGCACATTTGGTGCCCTCCTTGCAGAAACCAGTCTACACCAGTTCAGGAACCCCCAGTCCCTGCTCTGGCTCAAAACTGGACAAAGGAAAGGGGAATGACCACTCCCGTGTCCATCACCACCCCAGGAGTGGTGCTCAGAGCTCCTCAAGAGGGTCCCTTGGTTTTGCCATCTTGAATTCAAGTTTGGCAGGGAACTCTGGGAGCATCTGAGTGGCCAGTGCCAGCAGGTGACTTCAGAGCCCCCTCCTGATAGGTGGTCTCCCAGCTAGGTGACCAATCCCCCTTTCAGGGCTATTTAGGGTCTTTCCTTCGGGTGGTTCCTCAGATTCGGATTGCAAGACTCCAGCAGGAATCCTCTGCACCCTCCACTTTGACCTCTGACCGAAGAAACTGCATCTGGACTCTTCAGGACCCTACAAGCTGCAACAAGGTAGCAAGACACTTTCTACAACATTGTATCTCCGGCTCCTTCCAGCAACTGCAACATTTCCCTGGTCATGCATCCTATGAGGACAGTCCATCATCAGTCTGCATCAGAAGAAAGAAGGAATCTCCCTTGGAGTGAAGGAGTCACTCCCTTGCTTCTGCAGGCACCAACTGCGACGACAACCGGCTGCATGGATCCCCTCTCCTGCTGAGCTGCGTGGATCCTGCATCACGGGTGGTGGACTGAAGTAGTCCCAACGGTCCTCTCTTCCAACTGTCCAACTTTAGTGGAGGTAAGACCTTGCCTCCCCACGCAAGACAGTACCCCGTGCACTCCATCCTTTGCAGCTGCCAAGGCTTGTTGACATCCTTCCTCCAAGATATTCATGCATCTTGAAGCTCCAGCCCCCTGCGACGCACAGCTCCCTGAGTGGTTCTCTAGCAGCGTGGGAGCCTTTCTCATAGTGCTGCGTGGACCTCTTCTGGAACTTTCGTGTCCCTGTCCTGTGGGACTCCTCTGTGCACTGCCTGATCTTCTGTGGGCTCTCTGTGTTGCTGAGGGCCACCTCCGACTCCCCCTTGTGGGTAGACTCCACCTGGTCCTTCCTGGTCTCCAGCAGCGCCATTGTCTGCTAACTGAGAGCTTTGAGTGTGCCAAGGCTTGTTGGCTGACTCCGACGATGCAAACCCGACTGCAATCCTCCATCTGGCATGGGACATCATCTCCACCCTCCAGGAAACAGACTTCGACTTCTTGGGTGCAGTGCTGACTCTTCTTCTTCACCTGTAGTATACCTTTTGCACCTTCATCCGGGTTGGTAGGGGCTCCTGCCCTTTCTGGACTCTTCGGTGCTTCTTGGACTTGGTCCTCTTCTTCCACAGGTCTTTTTTTCCAGGAATCCACTGTTGGTGTCTTGCAGTCTCTTGTGAGTTTTGCAATATTGTTCTGTACTTCTGTGTGTGTACTCTGGGAAACTTACTGTGATTTACTTCTGTTTTCCTGGTCACTGGGGTGGGTTGTGGTACTTACCTTTGGGTTCCCTCTAAACACTACACTTACCTAGGTCGTGGACCGGCTTTCACATTCCACTTTCTTAGTGTATGGTTTGTGCTCCCCCTAGGCCAATTTTTAACTATTGTGATTTTTACTATTTGCACTGTTTTCTAACTGTTTGTTATGCCTATTTCTGCATACTAGTGTATATAATTTGTGTATTACTTACCTCCTAAGGGAGTATAGTCTCTATGGTATTTTTGGTATTTGTGTCACCAAAATAAAGTACCTTTATTTTTGTAACACTGAGTGTTTTCTTTCATGTGTGCAAGTACTAAGGGCCAGATGTAGCAAAAGCCCAAATTGCGACTTGCAATTTGCGAGTCCCTGCAACTCGCAAATTGCAAGTCGCAATTTGGGATGCAGAAAGGTGTCTCAGAAACCTTCTGCGAGTCGCTATGGGGTCGCAAAGACCCACCTCATTAATATTAATGAGGTGGGTCGCAATTTGCGACCCTATAGCGATTCAGGGCACTCACGGGGGATGGAGGCCTGCTGGGAACAGCAGACCTCCATGTCCGTGACTGCTTTTAAATAAAGCAGTTTTTTCCTTAAAGGAAAACGAGCTGCACTTTGAAAAATAAACCGAAACCTTTTGTTTTTTCGGTATTTTTCAGGGCAGATAGAGGTCCATTGGACCACTGACTGCTCTGAAAAATTATTTTTTAGGCCAGACACTAAGGGGAAGGGGTCCCATGGGGACCCCTTCCTGTTTGCGACTGGGTTACCATCCACTTCAAGTGGATGGTAACTGCGAGTCCATTTATTGCATACCAGTGCGACTCGCAAATAGGAAGGGAACACCCCTTCCTATTTGCTACTCGGAAATGCATTTTGCGAGTCGGTTTCAACTCGCAAAATGCATTTCTACATACCAGATGGGCTTTAGCGACTTGCAAACTGCGTTTTTTGCCGTTTGCGAGTCGCTAAAGCTTTCCTACATCTGGCCCTAAGTGTGACTAAAGTGGTATTGCATGAGCTTTGCAAGTCTCCTAGATAAGTCTTGGCTGCGCATCCACAGCTACCTCTAGAGAGCCTGGCTTCTAGACACTGACTACACTACACTAATAAGGGATACCTGGACCTGGTAGGTACCCACCACACACCAGGCCAGCCTCACACATACCTTTAGTTACTTATCTTCATTCCCGCTTCACATTAAGAGGACATTGTCTCTAAATCTCATAGTCTTAAATTTTGAGACAATGGATTATTTGGATGATCTTCCTATTGGACTATAAACAGATTGACCAGAGTTCGGCCACAAGTGTCCACCCATTGCAGTAACCATGATTTGCTTGTTGAATTGAATCGATAGAAGGCCGGGACCTACATACTCGCTGATCACGCAAGATGCATCGCCAGTCGGCCTGACTTCACAGCGGCTCCTACTACGTTCTTTTCCGCAGCGGCAAATACTGTTGGAGCCATCATCGGCTACAGCCTGCAGCTTCATCCTCCTGGAGATTTTCAACTTCCAAAAAAGAGACTAAGGGCCTGATGGCATAAGGATTACTCTGTCACAATGGTCATGGATATCCAGTCTGCAAAAATATAAATCCCATAGGATATAGTAGAATTTATATTTCAGCAGACAGGATACCCATGACTGTTGTGACGAAGTAACCCGTCCGCCTAAATATAAATCAGGCCCTAAGTCAGAATGTAGAAATCTTCACAGTGAGTTCATCCAGTGGCTCCCCGATGACATCTTCTCCTTGGACACCACTGACTGTCTTGCCCTGCCGAACATTACCTTCTCAGACATTTTTCTTAAAAAAGTCTTTTAAGTCCAAAGGTAAAGAGAGACCAGGCCCATTTCTCTTAGTCTATCAAGCACTCCATTGCAGTCAGCCATAACTTTAAACTTTGCTCTAGTCTCACACGACTAGATGTCAGCGGTTGGTGCTTTGAACTTTAAGGCACTATTTTTCACTTCAAAGGTTCAAAATTCATAACTCAAGTTCATCTGATTAGACTTTTGTTGTTTAGGTGTCAAATCTTTCCTCTCCGGTAGAACCCAGAGAGTCCGCCTCCCTCCCTTCCTTTCTAAAGCCACCAAGACCATCTGTGGCGTTCCCCAAGGATCCTCACTCAGCCCAAACCTTTTTAACATCTACATGGCACCGCTCGCCAACATAGTCCAATCCCACAACCTCAACATCATCTCCTACACTGACGACACCCAGCTGATCCTCTCACTCACCAAGGACCCAGCCACCGCCAAAACCAAGCTCCACGACGGAATAAAGGCCATCGCCAACTGGATGGAAAGGAGCCACCTAAAACTGAACTCAGAAAAGATGGAGATCCTCATCCTAGGCTCGAACTGCTCTGCATGGGACCACTCCTGGTGGTCAGCCACCCTAGGAACCGTACTGACGCCCACCAACCAGGCACGCAACTTATGTTTCATCCTAGACTCATCGCTCACCATGATCCAACAAGTCAATGCCGTCTCATCATCTTGCTTCAACACCCTCTGCATGCTCCGCAAGATCTTCAGATGGATCCCCACTGAAACTAGAAGAATGGTCCCCCACACCCTCGTCAGCAGCAGACTGGACTACGGGAATGCTCTCTACACAGAAACCATGGCCAAGCACCAGAAAAAACTGCAACATATACAGAACGCCTCTGCACGCCTCATCCTCGACATCCCACGCCGCAACCACATCTCAGCCACCTAAGAGACCTACACTGGCTCCCCGTCAACAAGAGGATCACCTTTAAACTTCTCATCCACGGTCACAAAGCACTCCACAATGCCGGCCCTGCCTACCTTAACGAGCGACTCATCTTCCACACTCCCAACCGTCAACTCCGCTCCGCCAACGTCGCCATTGCCACCATCCCTCGCATCCACTGAACAACAGCCGGCAGCAGATCTTTCTCCCACCTCGCCGTCAAGACCTGGAACTCCCACCCCGTCCACCTACGACAGACCTAGGACCTGCTGTGCTTCAGGAAATGCCTCAAGACCTGGCTGTTCGAGCAGTAGCACTCCACCCCCCCCACCCCCATCAGTGCCTTGAAACTCTAGTGGGTGAGTAGCGCGCTCTACAAATGACTGATTGATTGATTGATTGAAATAATTTATTAAAATGTACTCTAGTTTACTAAATTGGTGTGAGATTTTTCTTTTTGTATTTTTACGTTATTACTGTTTAAGTGCTGCATAAATACTTTGCCTATAAGGTAAGCCTGACTGCTTTTGTGCTAAGCTACCAGAGAGCTAAGTACAGGTTAATTCAGTGATATTTTGGAGGTTCACCCTGACAAGGATTGTGGCCATTGCTTGAGTAGGGTTTCAACCCCCTCAACCAACAACCCAATTTCTCACACAGTACTTCTCATCTTTAGTCAATTTGCCCTGTCACTGCTGTTCTCTGAATAGTGTTGTCCCGAGGCACCACTCAAGATCCTTTTCTATGTCACCATTCTCTTTCTACGAATGAATGAGGCTCTGAGCTACAGGCTATTTCATCACCAACTCCTTTGACTGAGCCACAACCGATGCTCAGCCGTCTAAAAGCAGCTTTATTGCCTCCAGTGCAGAATCCATACCTCCAATACAATCAGGTTTAAGGGGATTTCTAGAACAATAGTCTCAATTCAGTAATTTGCTTCATTATGGTGAAAGTCACAGGAACCATGCAATGTTGCATGGCCTCCAACCCTTTTCTGCCCCTCCCTGTGCCCTGCCACAATAAAATGTCCTCCACCTTTAAGTGTTGCAGGCTCAGGCTAGCTCAACTCTTCAAGAAGCAAGTGGCATGGGTTCTATTCCCCTTTTTAGGTTTGGTGATTTATTCTGCTCTTTGTATTTCACAATGCCTTCTCAGACGCTAATAGCTCTGCAACTGAGCTCCAGTTTTGAAGAAAGGGATGAAAGGCAATCACAGTCTCACATCTATGTTGATCTTGCAGGCAGGGAACCTTCACCTGGAACTTCAAGGCTTCCATTTTGCAAGCTTAAAAGGTGCTGCTTTGCTGATGCTCCAACAGAGGTACAGGGCATCAGTTATTTGATGTTCACTTCAACTCACAATCATTTTCTGCTCAAAAGATTTCTGTTCCCCATTGCTTCCACTTTTAATCCTCTCTGTCAAAGGTGTTGAAGGAGCCTTTAATAGGGACTAGCTGCTTGGTTTCCCAAATCCCCAACAGAAGCATATGGTGGATACATTTGTCTTGCTTTGCTTGCCCATGTTCCCTAGATTTTTACTTTTGTTCTCTGAAGGAAACTGTACAAAAGAGAAGAGTTGCATGAGACTTCCTAGCCTCAGAAACAAGGACTGGTTTCTTGTTTATATTTCTTTTCAACAAGAGCACAGCAGGATCATCCTTGGAAAGCTAAGTATAGGAAACAGTTTCACAGCTTGCTCGAGCCAGTCTGGATTTTAAAGTAGCTTAGGGTTGGATGAGCGTTGATAGTAAAGTGTTTCAAAAATGACCTATGTTGTCGCAGATAGAGCAGACATCAGAATACTGAGTACTGTAGGTCCTCAAGCTTACACCTCATACAATGAGATGACATCAACACATGAATCTTTGAGGTTGGCAAGTCTGTCAAAGTTTGGAAATAATGTCTACCAGAAAGCACTAACCTTATATTTGGAATCCAATGTGAGTGATGCACCATTCCGCACCAAACTGCAACCATCACTTACCCCGCATAGTAGGAATAAGTGGGATAAAAGTGAAAATGGTGAAAGGAGAATGGGGAATGGGATAAGACAGAACACAGAGACAAATAGATATCTTTAGTTTCAAACGTGGCATCTATGCTAACAGGAGAGATAAGATACCTTAAGAGTATCTCTGTGTACATTTTCTCTCTGTTCCTGTAGTGAAGGTGAAACAGAATCATAATACAATTCGTTATGAATGCTATGTTTAAGGTTTTTTCAGCACATACAATGACCTAGAGCCACAAGCCAGAGAGGAATGATGATTAGTAAATGATATAACTCAAAGAAGAATGAGAAGAAGGAATAAGAAAACCAAAACGTTTGTGACCTTTCTCTTCAGTCCTTCTTACACCACTGCTCCCATGATTGGGTGTGCTGTATCACAACAAATTTCAACATAGTACAGAGCTAGCTATATAGACCACCCCACAATTCCAACTATGACATTCTCTCACAATCGGCTGTGTGCATACTGGTGACATTTGAGGGATAATGTCAAGAAGCTTTAAGTATCACAGGCATGTAAGTTCTCAAAGGCAACCAGGGAATGCTCAATTATCTTTTTTATTGCTGATATGTTCATTATTCACTTTAGCCAATCCTTCCATGTTGAAATCCCCAGTGTTCACCACTATGTTAGTATCAACCGGATGGCTGCACAAAGTGCTGTCATGCTTCCCCCTAGGAGATTTCGGGGATGGTTACCCAGGAATGGTAGTCCCAACACAAACACAGCTGGGTATTAATGGAGTTTGTGATCTAGAATCTTATCACTTGCCCCTAAAACATTGTTCCAGAATCTAGAAGACTTAGGGTAGCACCACAACAGATGTGTAAGAAAGCCTCTTGCCCCATCACCTCTCCAGCACTTGTCAGCTTCTGTTCCCTCCTATTCATGTAACTTCTCTGGTGTCTGGTACCAATATATTTCTAGTTTGTAGAAGGTCCCTCTGCTTCTTGCATTCCTATGTGTTTTGGTGTCCACTTGTATATTTTGTTTCCATTGTGCCTTTGTCAGTTTCCTATCTAGGTCTTTCTCCCACCTTACTTCCTGGGAATTTGTCAATTAGAATCACCATCAGTAACCACTTACATTTGGTAAAGAAGGGTATTTCCCTGTGTTCCTCCTCAGCTGCCATATATTTAATACTGTGAGGTCCCTACTAACTAGCCTTTGTTTTAGCCAATTGACATAGGGTCCTTTTGTGTTTCTGAAGATAAAGGTAAAGCTCTGCCTTGGGCAGTCCGTATTCCTTCCTTGTGTCCACAGATGACTTAATAAGCACATTGGTAAATAACGATTCCCAGCATCGAGCACATTTCTCTCTCTACTGTTGAAAGCTCTTCTTTCCAGTTCCAGGGCGATGTCTAGGTTGTTCCATATTGATGTGAATGGTGAGGAGTAAGCTGTAAGTCCTTATTTCTGTGCTTCAATTCCACACCCAAATAATGTTGGCCTGGTTATTGAGGAAGAATACAATCCACAGCTTCAGTATTTCCTGGGTATTCAGGGGACCAAACACAGTGCTGTAGTACCCAGCTGTAGTGTGGTTGACAAAGTGGCACTGTTATCAGTTTTGTTCTTTCCCCATTCCAGTAAGAATGTTAATAACACTGCAGGATAGTAGAGCGCGAGCTATAGAATGACCATTCCGTCCATCGCTGTAGGCAATTAAAGAAATACACAAGCTGTTCTGGGTTCTTTCACAGTTGATATCAAATTATCAACAGCTGATTGTAACTCTTTAATAGCTGTAGGTACTAGTGGGAGTGGACAAGTTTGTAATAAGTAGGGTATTCTGGGAAGGGCTGACGTCCTTACAGTCGCTGTTCTTCCTAACAAAGTGAGAATACCCCTACCCTGTGCCATTTCAGTAAATCTGCTTGTACTTCCCATAACAGGGAAGAGACGTTTACTAGGTCACCGCCTTTTGAGCCCTCTACAATGGAAATCCTAGATGCAGGACATCAATCTGTGCTATTTCAACTCTTTGGAATTTAGTCAGCTCTTTCATAATCCTGGGTATTGACTTCAAGGAATGAATTACACTCCACGTTATATAATCTGCAAAAATTGTGAGCTTGAAAGCATCCTTAATGATCCTCGCCCCACTAATATTGCTACTGAAGAAGGTACAGTGTGTGTTGGCTCCTTTCTTAGGGCAAACAGAAAAGGGGAAACAGCCCACCTGTCTAGTGTTCCTTTTTATAATGACTGCTGCTGCTCCACGTAATCCTAGCTATTATTTATACTGAATAGTGGATTCTGCGCTAGAGGTCAATGGATCGAAGCGACGTAGGTTTGAGGGGATGTCATCAATGAGAAATGTAAGCAACAACAATAATCAACATAATTAAAAAATATTGAACCTCAAACAATAACCACACCAGTTTATTAAGAATAATTATAAAATGTGTTTCCCTAGATTAACAACGCTAATGTCACAAAAATCACTCTCAAACACAAATGGTTAGCATATACAATTAACTGTGGTTGATTAGAACGTCTTAAATATCTCAATTTAATCAAAACAACCAAGCAAATAATCTCCAAAAGAATAACACTTATTAGTAGTACCAGAACTGGTAATAATGGCAAAGTATACATTAGTATAACACTCAAAAAATGTCAATATAAACCATGAGCATTTCAAGTTAATACCCTCTCTAACCACAAATTAGCATTAACATGTTGGGCTTCATGTAAAAAGAACTTAGAAACACAAATTTAGAAAAAGCTTTTTAACTCGGGTGAACAATAAAAAATATTATTAATATGCAGCAATCGAATTATAAGTTGTCACTGGTATCTGGAAAGCAAAAGAGACACATATAACATCACAATGTCATACGTTACCATGACATGCACACTACTTCATCAAAGGGACACCATCAGATATGTCTTCAGAAGAACTGAGCCTAACATCAGCTAAACCCACACTGCTACTGAAACACTGGAATCTAACAACTTCAAATTCTTCTGCCTCTTCTCATCAGATCTGCCTCTAGAAAATCCTACTTAGGTTGTTATCCTAATCTCTAAAAAGCTCATGATTGGTCAGTCCATGGAGTGGTTATGTTTCAGCCAATAGAAAACTAATTTTATAACCTAAAATACGACTATAATACATTAACTAGAACATTTTCTCAACGGTAACTTTTCCTCTTCCATCTCTTCTGTAGCTCCATTGTGCCATCTCGCCTAAACTTCTCTTCCCAGGAAGAAACTTTTACAGTTGCAAACTTCACTTCCATCCTCGAGGAAGAAATCCCGTATTAGTAACATTCTCAAACAATAGAACATTCAACCTATGCAATGCTCAATATGGAAAATAACCACATTATTTAGTTAGCATTTTGCTTAGTTAGGAACAGAAAAATGAACGGTGGCGACCATTTTCAAAAGTCAGCCATTATACACGTTAACTCATTATACATTTAGTATACCAAAATTCATTAATAAACATGTTAGAAAATTCACACTCCCACAATCCCTCCTCTGATGACTATTTATGTCATCACATTAATCTATAATAAATGTATTAGACCAATTTTCAAAATTTGGTCTAATTTATTTTCGCATTATTTATCTTTCTTCTTTTATTTCCTCTAAAGAATGTATTCATTTCAACTTTGAAATTCCTTCTATTCTCTTCCAATTTTCAACCTTTTAAACATTTTATCATTTTATATGTTCCCCAAATTCCAATTAGACAAAATACAAATATTTACACCCATTTTGCCATTGTCAAAATAATACTTCTTCCCACATTACTAAACCAATTCCCCACAGCTTTAATTCCTTTGCCAGCTTTTTCCCAAACTGTAGATTCTGTTAGTTCTTTTAAATCTTCTTTATTAGTTGTTATATTTTTAATCAGCTCTTTAACCTTACCTGAGTTATCAGGTATAAATGAACAACAATGATTCGAACCAAGTAATTTACAAACTTCCCCCTCTTTCGCTAAAAGAATGTCTAACGCAAGGCGGTTCTGAAGTGTCATAGCTCTTGTAGCAGCCAATTCTGTATCTAGAAGAATAATAGCTCCAGAATATCTTGTCAACATGTTATCCACTATTGTAGACAACTTCTGTATTTTGACTGAATACAAGACTACTCCCACTGAAGGAATTACAGCCCCAAAAATGTCTCCCACAATGCTGGAAAGTGATTCTTGCTTGTGTCTCGTTTGATAGATTTTCGGAAAGATATTCCCAAATAACATGTTCCATCCCATCCTCTAGGAAGACGGTAATATGCATTTCTCCCACAAATATAATAAATTCCGGGTACTGGTGGGTCCTGTTCATTCATCATAAAATCCCACTTACTCCTGAACATAAAAACATGTCTACAGTCACTCTTTCCTACAAACACTCTATCATTCTTACTCCAAGGTCTGTATATACAAAGTCTTTCCACGTGTTCAGCGTCTATTGTTAGTTTTCCTTGTTTAGTAATGTCAGTATAAGCATAATCAACTCCAGGTTTTTATACTTATTATTCCCTTATCTATCTTTGCCTTTATTTCTCTTCTTCTATCTTCTGTGTTATCTAAAAAATTATTTTCTTCAGGAGTTAGTAAACACGTCAAATTGTTTTGATGAGCGAAAGCAGTACCAAAAGTTAAAGTAGGCTCAAAGAAATCTCTCATAATAACTATGTTATTATCTTTGGCTATTCTATTCAAATAACCTATGACAGGTACAAATGACAATACCATATCATAATTTGAGTAGAAATACTGAATATATACTTGATTATAGAAACGCTTAAGCAAAAGACTGCAACTTATAGCGTAAGTAACAGGCAAACTACGGTAAGTAGTTCCTTCTTCCATTGAAGTCGGAATCTGTGTACATACATAACAATCTTTCGCGTCCATCACCTCAACATACTTATGCAGCAAGCGATAGAAAACATTAGAAGAAAGCTCTTTCTCTTCATGTAAGTATTTGACATCTATTCTAAATTTGTCTTTCGTTAGTGATGTATCAGTTATATCCAAAGAACTATCAATCTTCGTTGTCTGCTTGACTCCATTCATCTCATAAACAGACACCCCTATGAACAACAATAAACATATTAACACACTCACTACCGCCAATCCAATCATTAAAACTTTACAACAACTAATTCTACTGTTTTGGTTATGTAAGTTTCTCGTATTTTCTATAATCTAAAAAAATGAAAAAACAAACAATTTTCAAAATTCAAAACAAACAATCAAAAATCCCCCCCAATTTTTTTTTTCAAAAATTCATTCACTCTAGACAGTCCAGTCTCCTTGTCAATTTCAGTATAGCAGCTTGTCAAATCCAGTTATTAATTTCTCAATTCCAGTAAGTATTATTGTTTCTCTTAAGCACGACTTTTATGCATGACTTTTCATATAATTTTCCAATATTTTTCCCAAAGTCTTTTCTCGCAATCTGCACGTGCCAAAATTAAACATTTCAATGCCCCTGTCAAAACAATAGCTAAAAAATTCTTCTTGCCAGTCATTTGTAATTAAGTATGCCCATTCTGGCCCTGCATATCTCTTACTTGCAACTCTTTTCATTTTCGGTCTTCTGCCACTTTCACCTTCTTCTCCACTAGTATTTTCTCCTTCATGCAATTCTTTTTCATCTTGAATTGGTGGAAATACATTAATTCTTCCACTCTTTGAGCTTTTCTCTGGCCAATTGTCTCCGTTCGATGTCTTTTTCGTCAACAATTTTCTGAAGATTGACTCTTCACTTGCCTTTGAACCTTTTTCTTCTGATGTTCTTGCAACTGGTTCAGGAAGAGTATAATCCACTTGGGCGGGGCTACTTTGAATTCCTTTCCCAATGGGGTCTATCCTTTCTTCAGTTTAGTATGTCAAACTACCTGCTTCTGAGGACACCCTCCCCTGAGCAGATCTTCTTTCAGTTTGTTCTTTCTGATCACTCTCATTCGAGGACACCCTCCTCGGGTCAGAATCAGTCTTTTCACTTTCTTCTCAGACTGAGGCCCTCATTCCGACATTGGCGGGCGGCGGTTGCCGCCCGCCATGCGGGAACCGCCAATCTGCCGCTACGCGGTCAAAAGACCGCTGCCGGCATTCTGACCTTCCCGCTGGGCCGGCGGGCGCTAACTATGTTAGCGCCCGCCGGCCCAGCGGGAAGGAGGGCTGCAACACAGAAGCCGGCTCCGAATGGAGCCGGCGGTGTTGCGGCCGTGCGACGGGTGCAGTTGCACCCGTCGCGCTTTTCACTGTCTGCTAGGCAGACAGTGAAAAGTCGGCCGGGGCCCTGTTAGGGGGCCCCAAGACACCCGTTCCCGCCAGCCTCTTCCTGGCGGTGTCAACCGCCAGAAACAGGCTGGCGGGAAGGGGGTCAGTATCCCCATGGCAGCGCTGCTTGCAGCGCTGCCATGGCGGATTAGCCCAGCCGGGGCAAAGTCGGCGGGAAACCGCCGGCCCCGGTTTTCTGACTGCGGCTTTACCGGCGCGGTCAGAATGGGCTAGGAAGCACCGCCAGCCTGTCGGCGGTGCTTCCGTCATTCGTGGCCCTGGCGGTCTTAGACCGCCAGGGTCAGAATGACCCCCTGAGTCTTCTACTCCTTTCACAGGTTGTTCAACTTCTTCTGTATTTTGTTCGTTTTCGTCTGTTATAGGAGTAGGCACATCTCTGTCATTTTCGATGTTCTGTTCACTTTCTTTCTCTTTGCTCCCAGTGTTTTCAACTGTTGATAATCTCAACAGTGCCTCTTCTCTTTCTGTTGGATCATGCACTTTTCTTGTGTGGCTTGCATGCACCCAATTTGGTAAACCAGCACACTTTACAGCTGTCGTCGTAGTGAGCACAATTTGATATGGACCCTTCCACCATGGTTCCAGGCAAGACTTTCTCACGTGCTTCCGTATGAGCACCCAGTCTCCAGCTCTCAAGCTGCGGCCTTGGCCTTGCGTTTGTTGTACTGTTGTTGCTTCCACCTGATGAGAAAAAGACCGAACCACATCAGCTAGGATTTTGCAATAATCTAGCACCATATCATCTGTAATATTCACAAGTGCATTTGCAGGTATTGCTGGCAATCTCATTGCTCTCCCCATCAATATCTCATGTGGAGACAACCCAGTCTTCTTATCAGGAGTGCTTCTCATTGACATTAGCACCAGTGGCAAAGCATCTGGCCATTTTAAATTTGTCTTTGCACATACTTTTTCTAATCGTGATTTTAATGTTCCATTTATTTGCTCTACGAATCCTGAAGCTTATGGCCGATAACTACAATGTAGTCTCTGCTGAATGTTTAATGCAGAAAAAAGCAATTTTATCACTTCATTATTGAACTGTGTTCCCCTATCTGATTCAATTGAAACTGAAAAACCAAAATGTGGAATTAGTTCTCGCAAAAGTAACTTAGCTACTGTAAGACTGTAATTTCTCCTTGTTGGATATGCCTCAATCAAGTGACTGAAAATGCACACAATCACCAACACGTATTTCAAACCAGCACACGCAGGCATCTCAATAAAATCCATTTGCATTCTACTGAATGGACCTCCTGCCATACCTATGTGTCCCATTTTGACAATTGTTCCTTTGCCAACGTTCATCTGCTGACACATTACACACCTATTGCAAACCAGTTCCGCCACTTGCCTGAATTTTGGATTGAGCCAAAACTGTTTAAAACTCCTGATCATCGCATCTCTCTCTCTGTGTATTTGACCTTGATAGTATCTAGTCATTTGTGTCAACAAACTGTTTGGTAAGACTACATTCCCCTCTACTGTCATCCAAATGTCATCTTCCCTTTGAATGAAACAATGTTTTATCCAACCCCTACGCTCTTCTTCTGGAGCATTGTTCTGTATGGCTTTCAACTCATCTAATGTCTCAACAATCTGCATTGTGAAATTTGCGTACACCTCATCATTTTTAGGCATCAATTCCCAATTTCCTTTGAATGAAATCCTATTCAGAGCACACAATTTTGCAACCTGATCTGCATAAGCATTACCCAATGTTACATAATCGTGTCCTCTCTGGTGTGAGCTGCATTTGACAACAACAATTTTCTCAGGCTTCTGTACAGCTTGTAAAAAATCATGTATTATTTTTCCATTTCTCACAGGTGAGCCTGAAGATGTCAAGAACCCCTGTTGTGACCAAATTTGCCCAAAATCATGTATAATACTAAATCCATATTGACTATCAGTGTAGATCATTACTTTCATCTTGTCTGACAATAGGCATTCTCTAGTAAGAGCCACCAAGTCTGCGACTTGTGCAGAAATCACTCCTTTAAGCCATGAAGCTTCTAGTATGCCAGTAACTGTACACACTGCATATCATGCTTTTAAGGCACCCTTGTTGTCTCTTAAGCAAGAACCATCAACAAAGACAATTTGGTCATGGTCTTCCAAACAAGCATTTTTAATGTCATCTCTTGGTTTGGTGCATAATTCTGTCACCTCCAAACAATCATGTTCAATGTCATCTATTTTATTTGGGTCTTCCCCTCATTTGGTAACAATGTTGCCGGGTTAAGTACTGTGCATCTTTTGAACGTTACATTTGGTGCTCCTAGAATCACAGTCTCATATTGTGTCAATCTTTCATTTGTCAGGTATTGCGCTTTTGACCTGGTCAATAGAATGCCTATTGAATGAGGTACCAACACTGTCAGAGGATAACTCATCACAATGTTTTCACTCTGCTCAACTGCTACAACGGCTCGTAAGCATCCTGGTAAGGCTGCTGCAACATTATCCAAAGTAGCTGAAAAATATGCTAGTGGACGATTGACACCACCATGTGTTTGTGTCAAGACAGACAAGGAACATTCATCACGCTCATGACAAAACAACAATAAAGGTTTTGTGTAATCAGGCATACCTAAAGCTGGAGCTTGACACAAACTCTTTCTCAGTTCAGTAAATGCTGTCATGCATTCCTCATCCATCATTATAGGATCTGAAACATCCTTATGTGTCAATTGTTGCAGTGGCTTAGAAATAGCTGAAATATTTAGAATCCATTGGTGACAATAACCTACCATTCTCAGAAACATCCTCAACTCTTTTTGTGGACTTGGTATTTTCATTTTCATTATTGACCCTTTCTCAATCAAATGTCCCAAATATTTCACTTCTTGTTGACAGTACTGTAGTTTAGTAGGAGATACCTTATGACCATTGTCTCCCAAAAAGTTAAACAATGCAATCATATCCTCTCTACAACCTTCCTTTGTCTTTGATGCAATCAACAAATCATCAATGTACTGCACTAATGTCGATTGGTAAGGCATTACCAATGACTCCAGGTTCTTTTTCAAAATCTGATTGAAAATTGATGGTGATTCTTGTAGGAGGCTGGCCTGGCTTGTAGTGGGTACCAAAGGTAATTACACCTTGTGCCGGGTCCAGTTATCCCTTATTAGTGTAGAAGAGGTGTTTCGAGGAGCCTAAACTGATAGAAGGTAGCTATGGCAAAGCAGCTTAGGCTGAACTAGGAGACATGCAAAGCTCCTACTATACCACTTATATCATATGCACAATATCATAAGAAAACACAATACACAGAGTTACTAAAAATAAAGGTACTTTATTTTTATGACAATATGCCAAAAGTATCTCAGTGAGTACCCTCAGTAAGAAGGTAAGTAATATACACAAGCTATATGTACACAAACCAAAATTAGGTAAGTAAGAGCAAGAAAAGCAATGCAAACAGTGTAGAATTGCAATAGGTTGCAATAGGCAAGCATAGGTATAGGGGCAACACAAACCATATACTCCAAAAGTGGAATGAGAACCACGAATGGACCCCAGACCTATGTGAGCTTGTAGAGGGTCGCTGGGACTGTAAGAAACAGTTAGGGTTAGAAAAATATCCCACCCAAAGACCCTGAAAAGTAGGAGTAGAGTGCACCTACTACCCCCAGAGAGCACAATAGTCGTGATAGGGGGATTCTGCAGGAAGAACAAACACCAGCAGTGCACTGACAACGGATTTCCAGATCTTAGTACCTGTAAAACAAGGGGACCAAGTCCAATAGTCGGGACAGTGTCCGGGGGGGGCAGGAGCGAAGGAAACCCCAGATGAAAGTGCAAGGAAGCTGTCTCTGGATGGAAGAAGCTTGGAGTTCTGCAAGAAAGAAGAGGAATAGGAACTTCTCCTTTGGAAGACAGATGTCCCACATCGCGATGAAGCTTGCAGAGGTATTCCCACGCAGAAATACAACAAACAAGCCTTGGTAGCTGTAAGGGTTGCGGTAGAGGTTTTTGGGTGCTGCTGAGGACCAGGAAGGACCAGGATGTCGCCTTTTAGATGAGAAAACAGAGGGGGCGCTCAGCAACTCAGAGAGCCCTCACAGAAGCAGGCAGCACCCGCAGAAGTACCCCAACAGGCACTTAGAAGAAGAGTGAACCGGAGTCCATGTGAAGTTACAAAAGGGGGTCCCACAACGTCGGAGGAGAACTCAGAAGGTTGTGCACTGCAGGACGGAGTGCTGGGGACCCAGGCTAGGCTGTGCACAAAGGAAATCCTGGAAGAGTGCACAGGAGCCGGAGCAGCTTCAAATCACGTGCTACACAGCTTTGCAGTCTAGCGTGGTGAGGCAAGGACTTACCTCCACCAAACTTGGACTGAAGAGTCACTGGACTGTGGGAGTCACTTGGACAGAGTTGCTGTGTTCCAGGGACCACGCTCGTCAGGATGAGAGGGGACCCAGAGGACCAGTGAAGCAGTCTTTTGGTGCCTGCGTTAGAAGGGGGAAGATTCTGTTGACCCACGGGAGGTTTCTTCTGAGCTTCCAGTGCAGGGTAAAGGCAGGCTCCCCCAAGAGCATGCACCACCTGGAAACAGTTGAGAAAGCTGGCAGGATTAGGCGCTACAATGTTGCTGGTAGTCATCTTGCTACATTGTTGCTTTTTTTCAGGCGTCCTGGAGCAGTCAGCGGTCGATCCTTTGGTAGAAGATGAAGAGGGAGATGCAGAGGAACTCTGGTGAGCTCTTGCATTCGTTATCGGAAGAATTCCCCAAAGCAGAGACCCTAAATAGCCAGAAAAGGAGGTTTGGTTATCAAGTTAGGAGGATTAGTTACCAAGATAGGTAAGAGCCTATCAGAAGGAGCCTCTGACATCACCTGCTGGCACTGGCCACTCAGAGCAGTCCAGTGTTCACCCAACACCTCTGTTTCCAAGATGGCAGAGGTCTGGGACACACTGGAGGAGCGCTGGGCACCTTCCCTGGGAGGTACTGGTCAGGGGAGTGGTCACTCCCCTTTCCTTTGTCCAGTTTCACGCCAGAGCAGGGCTGGGGGATCCCTGAACCGGTGTAGACTGGCTTATGCAGAGATGGGCACCATCTGTGCCCATCAAAGCATTTCCAGAGACAGGGGGAGGCTACTCCTTCCCAGCCCTTCACACCTATTTCCAAAGGGAGAGGGTGTAACTTTGTTCTGCCTTCCTGGGCCAGGGCTTGCCTGGACCCCAGGAGGGCAGAAACCTGTCTGAGGGGTTGGCAGCAGCAGCAGCTGCAGTGGAAACCCCGGAAAGGCAGTTTGGCAGTACCCGGGTTCTGTGCTAGAGACCCGGGGGATCATGGAATTGTCACCCCAATACCAGAATGGTATTGGGGTGACAATTCCATGATCTTAGACATGTTACATGGCCATGTTCAGAGTTACCATTATGACGCTATACATAGGTAGTGACCTATGTATAGTGCACGCGTGTAATGGTGTCCCCGCACTCACAAAGTCTGGGGAATTTGCCCTGAACGATGTGGGGGCACCTTGGCTAGTGCCAGGGTGCCCACACACTAAGTAACTTTGCCCCCAACCTTCACCAGGTGAAGGTTGGACATATAGGTGACTTATAAGTTACTTATGTGCAGTGGTAAATGGCTGTGAAATAACATGGACGTTAGTTCACGCAGGCTGCAGTGGCAGGCCTGTGTAAGAATTGTCAGAGCTCCCTATGAGAGGCAAAAGAAATGCTGCAGCCCATAGGGATCTCCTGGAACCCCAATACCCTGGGTACCTAAGTACCATATACAAGGGAATTATATGGGTGTACCAGTGTGCCAATGAGAATTGGTAAAATTAGTCACTAGCCTGCAGTGACAATTTTAAAGTAAAGAGAGAGCATAAACACAGAGGTTCTAGTTAGCAGAGCCTCAGTGATATAGTTAGGCACCACACAGGGAACACATATAGGCCTCAAAAGTATGAGCACTGGGGTCCTGGCTAGCAGGAGCCCAGTGACACATAACAAACACACTGACAACATAGGGTTTTCACTACGAGCACTGGGCCCTGGCTAGCAGGATCCCAGTGAGACAGTGAAAACACCCTTACATATACTCACAAACAGGCCAAAAGTGGGGGTAACAAGGCTAGAAAGAGGCTACCTTCCTACAATTCTGAAAACCCTTGAGGAATTCTACACCAGCAATAGACTCTGGTCAGGAACTTGAAACAAAAGAGATATCTTCTGTCCTCATGTAGAGGTACTGAAAAGAATGCTCGGCACAAATCAATTACCGTGAACCATTCTGCAGCGCATGGAATCTGAAACATTGTCACTGCTAGATTTGGCACAACTGGACCACATTTCACCACAATATCATTTATTTTCCTCAAATACTGGACAAGACGAATTTTCCCATTCAGCTTTTTCGAACCCATTATTGGTGAATTACACGGACTGCTCATCACTTCTTTCAAGACTCCCTGTTCTAAAAACTGTTCTATCAAAGGTCTTATCCCTGCGATTGCCTCATTTGTCATTGGATATTGTGCACTCTGCGGAAACACTACATTCTCTTTCACTGTTACTTTAACTCCTTCAACTCCTTTAATCAACCCAGTGTCTTTTCCTGAAAAGGCTCAAACATTTGACTTAACTCTTTCTTGCAGATCAATCAGCAGATCTTTCTTTTAAAAAACTGGAAAGAAATTAATCAAATCTACTGAATTGTAATCCTCATTTGCCTCCTCATTGCCTCCTCATTTTCATCTGTCTGATCATCGAGATTTAACAAAGCAAATCCTCAACACACCTTCTTATTTCCAACATCAACTGACATATCTTCTTCTTCATCACTGTTTGTCTCAATTTCAATTCCTTTCGTTGAACACAAAATCGAACAATTTATTTTGCTAAGGGCCAGATGTATCAAGCTCCCGGTTTGCATTTCATAAATGGCGAATTTTAAGAAATTGCTATTTTAGAAATGCAAAATGGGATGTATCAAAATTGCGAGTCGGTATTTGCGATTTCTTAAAATTCGCCGACACAATTTGCAATTAGCAAATACCGAATCACAAATCATTTGCGATTCGTTATCCGAAAATCGCAAATTGCGAAAACGGAAAACCGGAACAGCCTGATGACATCACAACCAGGAAGTGAGTCAGCCCATGCTGTTTCCAGGAGCAGGCAGGGAGACACAGCCCAGCACCAGGGAGCCAGCCTTGTGATCCAGCCAGGAACAAATTGCCACATGGCCACTGATGGGAAGGTGAAGGACAAGGGAGACAGGAAGCGCAAGCTCAAATTCAGTAAGCAGGAATTGGAGGTGCTCACTGTGGAGGCTGTCAGGAACCATGACAAACTCTTTGGGAAGAACTCACTACAGGTCCCTGAAAGTGAGAAAAGGAAACTCTGGTTGGAAATCCAGACAAAAATCTGTGCAGTGGGTGTTGCGCAGCGCTCTGTGGAGGAAATTCGCAAGAGATGGTATGACCTGTGTTCCCGTCCCAAAGAAAGGGTAGCCACCAGGCCAAAGGAGGCAAGGAGCACTGGAGAAGACAAGGAGGCAAGGAGCACCCATCCAGACACCGTCCACACCAATGGAAGACATGGTGGAGTTCACACTGCTTCTGGAAGCCGTCAGTGGCGTCACTGACATTGACACCTCAAGGGACACCCAGCACCAGAAAAGGTAAGGGCAGTAATGATGTGTATTCCCATATATGCAAGTACAAATGCAACCCTAGAAATAGCTATTAGCCTGATGCAGCATGATAACTAGTCCATACCACATCTTACATACAATACAACAATGCCTTATGGGAGTGATAGGCCACAATCCGAAGGTCATAAACCACATTCAAAACATCTTGGTGTTAAGCCACATAGAGAAACAACACACACATGTCACTGTGATACGATGTCAGAGTAGAAATTTTACTATTGTGCTACTTATTGTGAGATATACATTAATGACATGCTGCACATTGTCGTTGCAGATGTCCCGGGCCCTGCTGCAGCAGAAAGTAGAAATGTGGGGGGTGTTGAAACACAGCCACAGTCTGACTCCAGGACAAGTGAGTCTCTCAGTATTGCATCAACCAGACGGAGGGCAAGGGTGTTACCTCTCTTAGAGTACAACCTGTACTCAGCTGAGATGCCCGATGAACTCCCCACATCAGCCCCTAAGATTGAACCACAGGAACACAGCAGTCCCTGCCCCAGCGTCAGTGAACTCCCCTCAGGAGGTGTCACGATGCAGGCAGACAGTGGAAAGAGAGGGCCCATCAATCTTTGGCAGACTTGAAGCTTCCATGCTGAAAGTGCAGCGCCTGCAATGCAAACACATGAGGTCAATGCACAGGCACTTGGCGTCATTCAATCAGAACATGGGCACAATGAACAAGCATTTGGAGTCACTGCACGAGGGACAGCAAACAGCAGCCGAGAACACAAAGGACTTGACAAATGCCATTAGGGACCTCTGCATTGAGATTCAGCAGGAGTGTGTCAGCCACCGTAGGTGCCATCACCAATTCATGATTCAAGGTTTGATGGGTTCTGCAGATCGGTCAAGCGGCTTGGTAGGTCAACTGCCATGATGTCACGACGTGCTGTGGGCATACAGGTGGAGATGGCACACTGCAGTCGGGACTTTGCACAGGGCTTGGTGCAAATAACCAATGTCCTGGATGCAATGCAGACAGCACGCAGTGCTACAAATAGCGAACTGGGTGGTGGAGATAGTGAGGAGTCCTCTAGCCTCAGCAGTCTTACAGCCCCTGTGATGGACCCTAGGCGTTGCAGTCCCAGGCACAGCACTGCCAGTGAACCCGCTACAAGAGGTGCCAGTGAAGCCACTGAGCACTCAAGTGGAGTGCGTGGACGTAGGAAGTAATGTTAAGGCCTACAGGGGGACTACCGTAACATGTACAGTTATAATATGATGCTAATAGTGTGACACTGTTATTTGCACATGGTATCCTATGCTTCATGGCTATGTCCTATTGACACATACGTTACCTGAAGTCAAGGTAATAAAGTTGCTAGCTGCAGAAAGACATAAAATTGCAGTAGTGTTGTCATTACTTACATTAGAAATGGTTGCGCGTGATGTCAGCAGGTCTTTGCCTGCCCTCTGCTGCACTGATCCTGTCTACTGGGTGATGGGGTGGTAAGGGATCACCATCTTCATCTGAGTCCGGCTCCATTGGTTCAACCGGTATGCCCCTTCTTCTTGCTATGTTGTGCATCACTGCACATCCGGGCACTATTTTACATGTCATCTCTGGGCTGTACTGTAGTGCCCCTCCACTCTTATGGATGCACCTGAAGCGGCTTTTCAGGAGACCAAACGTACGCTCCACCAAACGGTGGGTTGCCCTTTGTGCAACATTGTACCTCCTTTCTGCAGGCGTTGCAGGTTTCAGGTAGGGCAACAATATGTAGGTGCGCACTGCATAGGCACTGTCTCCTGGAATGAACAGAGGGTAAAATGAGTACTGTTGGAATCTGACATCACTATTATTTCAATGCAACATAGTCATCTATTACTTTACCCAGTAGGTATCGTTCGCCAAACTCCCCAGCTAGCAGTCTTGAATGAATCCCGCTGTGGTGAAAGATGGAGGAGTCATGTGTGCTACCTGGGCATCACAATGTCATAAGTTACCCTATTCGACCATAACATGCAGACTACTTCAGCAAGGGGGCACCATCAGATATGTCTTCAGAAGAATTGGGCCTAACATCAGCTAAACCCACACTGCTACAGGTACACTGGAATCTAACGACTTCAATCTCTTCTGCCTCTTCTCATCAGATCTGCCTCTAGAAAATCCTACCTAGGTTGTTATACTAATCTCTAAAAACCTTATGATTAGTCAGTCCATGGGGTGGTTACGTTTCAGCCTATAGGAAGCTAAACTGATAACCTAAAATACAACTATACTACATTAACTAGAACGTTTTCTCAACAGTAACTTTTCCTCTTACGTCTCGTCTGTAGCTAAATTTTTCCATCTCGCCTAAACTTCTCTTCCCAGGAAGAAACTTTTACAGTTGCAAACTTCACTTCCATCCTCGAGGAAGAAATCACGTATTAGTAACATTCTCAAACAATACAACATTCAACTTAAGCAATGCTCAGTTAAAACAGGGCCTTGTAAGACATAATGCAGCAACCCACTAGGGGTAGCTGTGGACACATCTACTAAAACATCAAATACACTTTTATGTAAGCATTGAATTATGGAAAATAACCACATCATTTAGTTAGAATTTTGCTTAGTTAGGAACAGAAAAATTAACTGTGGCAACCATTTTTAAAAGTCACCATTATTACACGTTAACTCATTATACAGTTAGAATACCAAAATTAATTAATAAACATGTTAGATAATTCACACTCTCACATGACTAAGAGGCTATTCCATTCACTCTATTGTGTGCTGTGGGGCACTGATAACTGTCCACCTGCCAAGTCGTAAAAAGTTGACTGATGTAATGCTTTCGGGCATGTGTTGCATGAAAGCCGCTCTGACCATCCAGAAACATGGTGGCTGCATGTGGGTCATTTCTGATTGAGTGAAGGAGATTCCACAAGGGTTCTTGCACATCCTGCGTTTTTGTACATCTTAAACATGTACAAAATCATGGTGATTATAAAGGTGGTAACTTGACTAATGTTTCCTAGAGAAAATTCTCATATGTTACAACGGGCAAATCATAAAAAGGAATTATATGCTAAATCATTTTAATCAGTCAGTCATAAATTCTTTTATTTGGCTTGAACCTTAAAGGTAAAAAAATAATAAAATATTCAAAATTCAGTATAAAAACCTATACATAAGCAGACAATTATACAAAATTCATTAAGAAGAAAAAAGGGATTCCCTATTGCATAGTACATTCACCTACATAATTCATAATTCTAAATCTTGGAAACAAACGCTACATCGTAATTCATTAAGTTATTTTAACCTTCAACCAATTTAATTTCCTTATAATTCTTTAAAAGAACTGCATGCTAAACAAATCATCCCACATACAATTCTAACGGGACTCAAATCTTTATAATAACATAAAGTGCAATTTCCAATTTAAAGTGCTCTACATTTTATATTTGGCTGCTTTTTAACGTGCCCAAATTTCCATATTAAAAACAATCTATTTGTGCAATTTCAAATTCTTTCCTCCCTATGAAGGACCCGGCACTGTAAGTTCAGTTAAGACCCCTCTGAATCCTATTAGAAGTTGGCCTAGTGCACAAGTTACATTCAAAAATCTCATGTGTATTAATAATCTAAACGCTTGATCTCGGTTAATAATATTATATTCCTTAAAAACTGGTTTTAAAAACTTCTTACGCACCTCTAAAAACCAATAGTAATCCAAAAGTAGGTGTTGCATGCTGAATGTCTGTTGTAAACCACATGTGCATACACCCAAAGTATCCTTAAGAAACAATTTTGCTTTAGAGTCCGAATAGCCTGGATTCCGCCCAATTCGGAATTTTAACACTGCATCCCTTAATTTTTGGTTAGGTAGGGCCGCTATATAGGGAAAGCTTTCCGGGTTCCGCCATCCCCCTTCCATAGCCTGGGTTGATATTTTACACTCTAAATACTTCAGGTCTATTTCTCTTGCCCTTTCCTTCACTATTGCATGTACATTTTGTTTTGGGATTTGTTCACCACGCCACTGATTCCCGGGTAAGTTCAAGAGAACACAGATCTTCTCTAACCGTCTTCTCACTTGTAGCGACCAATATAATTAGCTTGTTGTTATTTCTTGTTTACACAATCTCGCGATCTTACAAATCCCCTTGTCTCTTACGCTTAACCAGAACTTCTGTGTTGCTTGTAATCCCTGGTAAGTCCATGCCGTTATCTGGCATTCTGTTCCTATAGCTTGTAACGTACTTGAGGGAGGTAATGATAGCAAAGTCTTTACACAAAAGCTTTCTTCTATCTCCCAGTTAAGTTTCCCTGAGATTGTTAAGACTTCCACCCCATATTGAAACTGGGGACGTACGATAGCATGAAAAGTAGAGATAACCGGCTGGAGGGAAGGACCCCCATATTTACTACTAAATTGTTTCAGTCCCCAGACCAATGATAACGCTTTATTTTTTAGGGCTTCAATATCATCTTTCCATTTCAAGTCTGAGTCAAACCACATACCTAAATATTTATATATTTTTTACCTTCTCTAGTTTTTGACCTCCTAGCAGATAAGCAAAATCACTCTTCACTTTCCAAGACATAATCTTTGTTTTTTCTAAATTTACAACCATTTTTTCTTTTGACAGTAAGAGTGGAACACCTCTAATTTCCTTTGTAAACCTAACTCCGTCATAACCATTATCACTAAATCATCCGCATATAATAAACAAAACATGTACACTGTCCATTTTTGGGCTTAGGCCTTTGACTTCCTGCAGCAACTCGGGCAAATCTGACAAAAATAATGTGAATAATATTGGTGCCAACACACAACCTTGGCGCAAACCAATATTTATAGGAATCTTTTTTGACAGTGAACCACTCGTGTCTAAAATTACTTGGGCCCAATTTTGTGAATGCAGGCCCTGCAGAAGATATAATAAATCCAAATCAATCCCTAACTGTCTTAGCATATTCCATAACAAAGTTCTATCTACCAAATCAAATGCAGCTCGAAAATCCACAAGACAGCAGAACAGGCTTCCTCGCATTTCCATAGATTTTTTTGCTAAAGTCCACAAGCTGAAACAGTGGTCAATTGTCGAGTGTCCTTCCTTAAATCCATATTACTCCCCTTTGATTACTGTAACTGTGATGTGTGGTGTTTTTTTTTAAAGTATTGCCCCACAAAATCTCTAATTGATCCGAGAGGGGTTCCTGAGGATCTTTCATGGTTATCCCTGGCAACTGTATCCACTCTATTAACTCTCGAAGACTCCTCCTGTCCAGATGATTGAAGTACTTGCTCCCCGCCTCCTTCTTGATTTCCACACAGCGATGACCCTAGTGGTGGGTAGTCCTCCATGAACTCCTTTGCCTTGTGGCGTAATTTTGATCCCTTTTTTCCACCACCACATGGTCCCGCCTTACTCGCCGGCATACTGTGTCCTACAGAAAATGAGTTATTGCCGTGTTATTACCGGGAAGTTACTGTAGCTCTTCTTCGTCTGGGGAAAATTCCCAAACTTCACAAGGTCTACTTGTCTACCTTCTTGAATTCTTAGATGCTTAGACAACATACAATGTGCACATAGTGCGCACGGAGGAGAGAGAGGAGTCAACTCCTGCAGGGGACAAGCCACACTGGCCTAATACCAGCGCCTCTGCCCCACCACTGGGGGAGTTGCAGCACTAGCTGCTTCCAGCAAGCTCTATCCTGGAACCTCCCTCCACTCTGGCTCTAGGTATTGCAGAACTAATATAACCTGTGCTCCACAAGGACCTTCAAGACAGACAAACAAAAACTTATTCTGCCCAGATTAGAATATCTTCTCCTCTGTATTTTCCAGAGCAGGTCCTTATAGGAGGATACTAACCCCTCCAATAACGGTGGTTTAGTGGTTGAGTGGTGGTTTAATGGTTTAATAGTTTAATGATCTATTTTTTTTTTTTAAATGTAATAACCGTTGGGTCGTTAAGTGGTGCTGGCACTCTGCAGGCAGGCAACAGAACACCTCGTCTGCGTCTCAGCCGTGTGTGCTAAACCGGAGCCAAGAGTCTGGCTTCACTCTCCAGCGTCTCCTCCTTGTTCCAATTGCGTTCGTCACAGTCCGTCTGAAAAGCAGCGAGGCAATATCCGGGCAATTATGTGCACACCTCGTCTTCGGAAAGTCCATATGCCAGTTCATTTTAATGATCCTATGTTAATTAGACCAATCCTTCTTACAAGTCTTGAACAAACTTATTTAGCCACCTCTCGAAAAATCCCCACCAGGATATTATGCATAGAAGCCCTAAGACCTGGGTGTTGATGCTGTTGTGGCTATATTTGAAAGAAAGATTTTAACCTTCTGAATAGAGAGGGTAAATGACCCAGAAGGGTGTGGCGAGAGCCTAGGCATCTTCCTAGACAAGCTGTTAGACATACAGGGTCCTTTAACTAAAACCTTATGCCTTGCTGAGAAAGTGAAAAACATTGGGGAGCCTCTTGATCCAGAGGTAATTTTCAGGTGGGCCTTGAGGGCATTATGTTTCTTGGGCAATGCAAATGCAGAACTGTCCTATGAACGACAGAAGTGGCTTCTCTTGAGAATAGACCCTAAGTTGGGAGAACTAGCTGGTTGAGAGGTTGGTTTTATCACTCAAAGTTCTCTCTTTTGGAGAAGATTTCATTAGGGAGATTGGTTGTTAGGTACAAGCTTTTGTGTCATTTAACAAAGCCCATTCCTCAATAATGAGGGTATTTGGTAAGGTTTCTCCCCGGGCTGGTGGATACGAGAGTAGCTTTGCTGGCTGTACATACTGTTCTGGCCTTACTTCAACCACCAATACAGATACTTCAGGCCAATGCCATTCCCGCAAAGGAGAAAGGGTAGACATTTTGGCATCGATAGATGACAAAGAAGATGAGGGGGAGTTGAAGGTAAGAGTTATTTGCTCCCACCTTGCAAAATTAGGGGGCAGATTAGCCCTATTTGTGGAGTGGAATTTAATTTCAAACAGCCCACATTGTTCAAATAAGACAGGGATTCTAAACGGATTTTTATTCCTCACCACTTCAGTTCAGGCTTCCTTTTTCAATTAACTTCTCCCGGCAGGGTGCAGAGTTTTCTCTATGGAAGTACAGGATTTGTTTTCAAAGGGAATGATAAAACAGTGTTGCATGCATCCCAGAAACGTTGTAAGCAATATTTACCTGGCTCAGAAAAAAAAACGAACAGTTCAAACCAGTAATAAACTTGGAGGACTTCAGTCAATTGTGCTTTATTGCCATTTCAAAATGGAGATGACAATCACTATGGGATACCCTCCTTCCTGGGGTTTGGATGATATGTTTAATTATAAAAGATGCCTAATTAATGGTCCCAATATGTCACAATCACAGAAAATATCTCTATTTCTTCTGGCAATGTCAAATGTACATACTCAAGTCGCTCCCTTTGGTCTGTACTCCACTCCTTAGTGTTTCACCAAACTATGAAAGCCGGTTTCAGCGGCTCTCAGGTCCCAAGGGTTGAGGACTGTGGTTTATCAGGACAATATTATATTCCTGGATCAAAAAATGTGTATTTTACTCAGACAGGTGCAGGTAACAACTGAGTTAATGCAAAGACTAGGCTTTACAATAAATATTGAAAAAGTGGACTTAATAACCTAAAGGACAATGGATTTTCTGGGGTTCCTATTAGTCCTGGACAAAGGGGTGCTTTTGTTTCCAGACACAATGTGAAAGATGATCAAGAAGGAATTGAGGGTGAATGAGCTTGGACCTGACGGATATTTTCCTCTGGTATTTAGCGAGGTTGGTGGGTTTCTCTTATCTTCTAGTCAGGCAACCTTTCCAGGACCTTTCTACTACCGGGCACTACAATAACTGAAAATGAGGCTTTTAAAAGTGGGCTTGAGTACTTAGGGATGGTTCCCTTATACCCATAGGTAAGGGTAGAAGTGAATTGGCAGTTAAGCCACATAGACGCCTTGAATGGATGGGCCATCGTCATTACATTCCCAGAACTAGCATTAGTGTCAAGAGCAAGACTTGAGGATGGGGCTAGGGAACTGGAGGATGATGGTACAAGAAGCAAGCTTCAATTCACATAAACCATTTAGAGCTTCTAGCAGTCTTCTTTGCAAACCAGAGCTAAGTAAAAAGCAGAGTAAAATGGATAGTTCTTCTTAACATAGACAATCTGACTGCAGTTCGGTGCACAAAGAGGTTGGATGAGGCCAGTGCCCCTAGCAAAGTTGGCCAAGGCACGGTGGGAGTTCTGTCTCAGTCCTCCCCTACACCACTGCTCCCATGAATGGGTATGCTGTCTCACAACAAACTTCTACATAGTACAGGGCTAGGTATATAACCGACCTCACAATCTCAACTATAGCAGTCGCTCGCAATAGACTCTGTGCATACTGTGTGCATACTCTGTGACAGATTGGTACTCAAGTGACTTTTATGACAGCAGCGAATGGAGTCTTAATTCATAGAATTTTTTAGCTCTGAATGAGATGTTGGGTCCATTCAATATAGATCGGTTTGCTTCCAGGCTAACAGATCAGGAGAAGATATTCTTCAGCTGGAGACCGGATCTGGAACCCTTGGCAACAGATACTTTTCTCCAGGATTTATCTGCTGGAAATCACTATGTTTTTCCACCCTTTGCCATGATTTCTAGATGTTTAGCTCAGGTATGCAGACAATCAGAAAGCAGGTGATAGAGAAGTCATTGTAGAAACGTCAGCCTTGGAACTCTGCTCTTTTGGAACTGTTGATGGATTGTCCGATCCATCTAACAGTCTTCCCACAGATTTTGAGGACCCTCACAGCCAGAGCCAGTCATGTTCTCTAGGGCAAGCTGATCCTCGTAGCATGGAGCCTTTAAGGGTGTTCACAGTCATGTCAGGGCTTTAGGAGTCTGCTTCTGGTTATATAAGGACCTCATGGGAATGAGGCACAGTTACTCCCTACAGATCAGCCTGAGGAGTATGGAGTTGCTGGTGTGGGATGGGGTATTGATCCAGCTTCATCAGATGTCTTAGACAGTTAAATTTCTTGACATTCTTAGCAACTGAGCAAATGTTATACAGAATAATTGATGGTTACAAATCAGCAATGTCAACAGCACATCAAAAGGACGATGGGGAACTAGTTGGAGAAGGCCTATTAGCTTGAAGGTTGCTGAAAGGGATCAGATTCATTAATCTCCCTAAGTGTAGGTACTCCACTGTGCAGATTGTTCATTTGTTGTGCAATTGTTCAAGTCAATGGATAATAATGAATGCCTATCATTTAAGTTACTGCCCTCTAAACTAGTAACATTATTATGCTTGGTGTCCTTTGGGATGGTGCCAAGTGTTAGAGCACTAGATATTTATTTCTGCAAAGTATGTTTCCCTCATTAGTTCATTTTAATACCACAAGAAGTACCAAAATGCTTCCACATATGGGGAATTCCCAAATTCCCTTTGCACCCCAAATTATGTGTTGTAAGATACCTCAAACAGTATGTTCCTTTAACCGAGAACCTCAGGATAACTGATATGCAGTTATTAAAAGCACTGCACAAGCCATTCGATCTAGTTACCTGAACTACATTGAGTAGATGGGTTACAAAGGTGATAGCTGCAGCACATTTGTACACAGGTCAAAGTCAGGGTTCACTCAGCTAGGGGGGCTATGGCTACTAAAGCTTTCTGACCTGGTGTTTGGTTGCAGGACCTACTAAAGTCCACAGAGTGGTCTAGAGACTTGACTAGAAACATGTTATTGTAAACCCATTGAACATGCAGCAATGAGAGTTGCAAATATGATTGGAATATACATAATATGAGACTCTGGTCATGTAATAAAATTGCAGGTTCTCCTAGCCAGTTGGTGAAGGAAAGTCCTGACTTTATTAAAGGCAATAGAAGTGAGTATTATCCCACCCCAAAAGTTACACACCATATTAATGTGGGTGCTTTTTGATTACTACTAGTGCCAATGTCAACCAACCAGGCAACAAATCAATGATGTCACTGAGTAGACGGCATGGTGAAGATTACTCCTTTGACCCTTTGTTGTTCTTCGCATTTCAAAATATATATTTCTTTTTTACTCTGCCCTTGCCAATTGGGCTACTAGCCTTTTTGCACAGTAAAATCAACAACTGCAGGTTCTTACTGTTTGAACATGTAAAATTACATATTCCACTTTCTAATATGCAACACCTTGCCTTAGGGCTATATAGGCCTGACTTAGGGGTGACATATATATTAAAAAGGAGGATTGGCAAAGTCAAGTTAGCAGTTTAAAACTGTCCTTACAGTCTACAGTAGCAGACTGGGATTCATGTTTTACCTTGGTCACATCGATGGTGGCACAGCCAGTGCTTTCTATCCCTGGATTGACCCTGCATCTCACAGGCCCTGGGTACCCTGGGTATCATATACTGTGGACTTACAAATGTAAGTTAGCTTATGCCAATAGGGTATACGTCAATCAAACATACAAATGTTACACATGGTTCCCTGCCAGACAAAAGGTGATAAGCAACTAACCCTTATCCTGGTTGTCCTAATCATCTATGTGGAAGAACCTGGAAAGGCCATAGGTCTGAGACATGTTTATAGGGCTACTCATATGGCTTGCACAATCAATGCTACAGGCCCACTAGTAGCATTTGATTTGCAGGTCCTGGACACCTCTAGTGCACTATACTAGGGACTTACTAGTAAATCAACTACGCAAATCAGGGATAACCAATTATAATCACAATTTACACAAGGAGCACTTGCACTTTAGCACTGGTCAGCAGTGGTAAAGTGCCCAGAGTACCAGAACCAGCAAAGACAAAGTCCAGCACACAGTCAAAAAATACAGAAAACAGAGGCAAAAAGACAAGGTAAACCACGTCAAGGATGCAAGGTCTAACAACCATTTTCACTAGTGCCACATGGCCCACTACTGAAAGCAGAGAAGAAGACCAAAAAGCAAACTGGGCTTGGAGAGAGCATGTCGCTCTGCCCAGATTTCCATTGTGCAGATCACTGAAGAAATTGTAGATATTAATCCCTAGGTATAGAAAGGTAACTGGTTCCCAGTTGAATCTGAGGTCTAATTGTATATAAAGGGGAAAACAGTACCATATGTTAAAGAAACACTAATAACATTTTAAAATCTTTCTCATGTGCTTACATTTTGTTTGGGCAATTTAGAGCCCAAATATTTTGAAGATTTGACGTGTACTTCAACACTTAGAGATAAGCCAGATCACTAGTTTGGCTTTTGTACAATTGCAAACCCATTTTAAGACATGGACAGAGTGGGCAATTGCCTAGCACAACCTTGCAAGGGGTCTAACTATTACTCACCCTTCACAAACACATACAGCAGACCATTGCACTGGAAGAGTTTGCAGGGTGGGTGGGTACTGCTTGTTCAACTACTTGACAGTGCCTCTTCTGTTTCTCTCCTGTCTGCTGAGACAACTCCCCAGGTATGCAATACCTTCTGATACTCTTGGTGGACTCATCTTGTCTGATTTTAGGAACTGTCCCACCTTGGTCTCCTCTTCCTTACTTATCCCATTCTTAGCAATAATCCTTTGAATAATTTGCTTTGGATCTACCATCTGATCTCGATTTCAACCTCCTCTTTTATTATCTTTCGTTGGTAGTCTGGGCCCCCAGCTCTGAGATAAATGTAGAGTCCCAGACCTACACTCTATCATTGTGCGACTACAGATAAGTTGCGGATACCTCACATCCTCAAATTATGTGCAAGACCGTCACCCACACCATCTGCTCTACCTCATTAATTCCTTTGGGCTGAAAGCCCTTTCAAGGGTTGGATGAGCCAGATGTTTTTGTTCAACTTGTTTAAGCTAGCATAAGGTTACTTACCTTACGTTTTCCCAAACTGTCTGCCGTGGGTTTCAAAATGTTTAGAAACATAAAACAAAATGTTGCTGTTGCTCTCTGTCCAAGAAAGATTGGGTAGATTTGGGTAGGGGCGATGGCCTTGACAAAGTGCTGAATAGCATTCATTTACTAGTGAACAAGGACGTAATGTGACACCTGAATGTAGCATACCAGGAAGCAATCACAAAAAGACCATAGTGAATAAATAGTGCTATGTAGAAAATAGTAAATAAATGCATTGATAATGTAGTAGGGTATGGCCTTTCTTGGATGTGTCTGTCAAACTGATGTTTTTTCTTGAATTTTTGTTTTGAATTTTGACCCATCATCCTGACTTTTTGTCCTAACCTTTGACCATTTGTCCTGAATTTTTTACAGTCCTGTCCAGAATTTGCCTCCATGCCAGGTGGACACCCTATCTCCCACCCATCCGATGATATCTCCTATAGACAGACCCACCACCCTGCAGCTAAATCCTTTGCCCTAGCGGTGGACCGCTCACACAGAGGGATCAAGCCGCCCCAGCAAATTAACACAAGTTTGAAATTGTTGTGCTGGAACATACAAATGTTTAGCATTAAAATTATCAATTGAAGATTGGAGCTCATTCATTAGCAATCATTATATCATATTATTGCAGGAGACTCGGGCAATGGATGATGTTTGTTCTGATGGGTATATATCGCATAGACTCCATGCCTCTCTATCGCCTTCTGGTGGGGCCAAAGGGGGACTGGCCACTTGGTTCAAGGTCACTATGGTTGTAGTAGTGATAAGTTGAAACTAGTGGGGGGGGGATGTTCAGGCATTTGATCTGAGATGGGGGTTTGAATTTTAGTTTGCTGTTGGTAAATTTCTCTAACAATGATTGCTCAGTTAGGATTAAGCAGAATTTTAGCTAACTCTTTGAAGCTGTGGATAGAATTGAAAAAAGGACCTCTGCCTGAGCATATAATTTAACCTCATACTGGCCAGTGTTTTCAACACAATGCTGGGAGCTGCCCACTTGTTGTCACCTTCAACCTTCTCACCATAGACTCTTGGTTGTAGGCCAGAGGCCAACACGGACCCCAGGAGGGGCCCAGTTGCTTGCTTCTCTAGCAGCCTATGACTTAGAGAGTGCTGTCATCAAAGCTACATCAACTCCAGCTCCTACCTATACGGGTACGGTGTCTGATTCTACAATCAAATATATTGTCATCACTAGGAGTTTGCAATCCTTTGTCTCAAATGGGGACGTGCTGCCCACCGTATATAGTGATCACAATCCTATAAGACTGTCAATAACTATTCCTGTGAAAGGGTTGCAGGAAACACCTTGTCATAAGCAGCCAATTTCTACAAACGATGGGGGGGGGGCACAGATTAGTTTGGCTCTTCATCAATGCAACTATGATCATGAGCAAAAATTTTGATGAGTGAGGAGATCTTATTGCTTGTTGCCTTGCAGAGGAGGTTGATCCTATTTTTAGGCTGAGTAATTTTGTAGAATTAAACTCTCATATTAGGGATTCGCTCACAAGGCCTTTTGGCAACAGGGCTTGCCAAGCTAAATCATGATTCGATAAGGCATGTAGGGAAGCTAACATCAAACTGAAAGCGGAACTGAAGTATACCCCCAGGAATCAGCAAGCAATAATTTAATGCAGAAAGGGTTACACCATGGCACTAAAAAGGAGAAAGGCCTAACTGAAGGTGAAGAAATGGGAGACCTTGGTTCACGCCTGCCAAGCTAAAGATTCACAGGCCTTTTGGAAGGCAGTACGTGTTAGCCTTTATCAGGTTCTTCCTCCTGCAAATTTAATACCCATATAGCTCCAAAGGATCGGACAGATCATTTTAGTAGGATCTATTATTCAAACGATTTTACCCATGTGAATGGGCCTACTGATTATGTGCTACCCTTCAACATCCAATTTTCCATGGAGGAGGTGTTTCACACCATTATTATGTCATAGGACTCTTACCGTGGCTGGTTTCATGTGGCAGCACTACCACTTGTAGGGGACTGAGTCGATTCCACACAGTCTGGTAGCTGTATGACTAACACTTTTGGCTAGCTAGCAGCACCTAACCCAAACCTAAAAAGTAGAGGTGATTTGTGGCAGCTTGGCACATGACAGTCTGATTCCCCAGGGAAGTCATGTTTGGCAGATCCTGACCCTTTCTCTCATTAGCACAGGTCTCACCCACACATAGGCAGACAAAGAGATGCAGGACAGTTTTCAATGCACTTACTGAAAAGAATGAAATCTATGATAAAATATATGAGCTGTGATTATTAGGAAGATGAAACATAGCACAGTTAGAATTGTTCCCATAAGTTAAAAGCAGATGAACCATCCCAGCATATTGGAACAAACATATGCCTGAAAATTCCTACCCACCTGTCTAGCCTCTACATGAGAGCACAGCAGTGATAGCCCTTCTCTGCCCATACTTAGGGGGTCATTACAACATTGGCGGTAAAAGCCGCTTACCGCAGTGCAGAAGACCGCCAATACACCGCCGCGGAATTCCGCCACAGCTATTATGACCCACATCTCGGAATCCGCCGAAATTCAGACACCCACACAAGTCCGCCACACCAAAGGTCAGTGATAAACAGGCGAAAACAAATCCTCCACCGTCCCGCCAACAGAAACACGCCCATGCTATTACGGCCCACGAATCCACGCAGCGGTCTTTCAACCGCGGTATTCCATTGGTGGTACACACCGCTGCGCTCAAAATACACACACATCTCCAAAACACTGCCACATTGGACAATTCAAAAAACACACACCTGATACACATCCAAACACCACTCCCACACACCCAACACAATATAAAACACACACCCACATCACCCACAAACCCCTACGACCAAAAATTAGAGACGGAGGCGACAGAGAGAGAGCACAGCAATAGACAACCCCACCACACAGAGGCACACAACACCATCACCCACACAACATCCATGCACAAAACACCCCACACCACTACACATCACCACACTCACCACCACATACACCACCCCATGGCACGCCAAAGACACCCCAGGTTTTCGAAGGAGGAGCTCAGGGTTATGGTGGAGGAAATCGTACATGTAGAGCCACAGCTATTTGGATCACAGGTGCAGCACACCTCTATAGCTAGGAAGATGGAGCTATGGCGAAGAATCGTGGACTGGGTCAACGCAGTGGGACAGCACCCAAGAAATCGGGAGGACATCAGGAAGAGGTAGAACGACCTACGGGGGAAGGTGCGTTCCGTGGTCTCCAGGCACAACATCGCGATTCAGTGGACTGGCGGCGGACCCCCACCTCCTCCCCCACAACTAACAACATGGGAGGAGCAAGTCTTGACCATCACGCATCCTGAGGGCCTCGGAGGAGTCGGTGGAGGAATGGACACTGGTAAGTCAAATCTTAACTATCATATCCCCCACCCTACCTGCATGCTATCACACACCCCCACCCTCACCCCCTCCCCTATCACTCCAACTCCTCACTAATGTACTAATAACACAAACCACACATCCCATCACCAAGCCCTGCATGACACAACAAAGCATGGACACCCAGCACTAAAGCATGCCGACTGCAGATACCCATAACAACCCCTAACCATCATCACACAAGCCACCACACAGGAATGCTAGCACTGGGGTACAGGGACACCCACCCATTGCACACCATGACACACACAGATGCAGTAATCATGCTTTTATACTCCTGCAGGACCACTACGTAACGTCACCAGACAGGAGGGTCCAGACATCTCTATCCCACCCACAGAAGAGGCCCACAGTGATGACAGCAGCTCTGACCAACTGGATCCAGATGACCAGCCTGGACCATCGTGGGCCTCTGGACAGTCGGTTCCCCTCGCACAGGCACAGCCCAACACTGACCTTCCACCCTCAGGAAACACCAGCACAGCACCCACCCAGCGGGCCCATACCTCCGTACCCAGGACACGTCAATCAGCTGAGTGTCCACCACTACAGGGAACACAGGATAACCCACCACCCCAACAACAACAGGGACCTGGGGACAGTGGTAGTGGGCACACGGTCCAGGGGACGAAGGCACAGGAACACAGGGGAACTGGGAGGGCTGCTGTGCGAAATGGGGCGGACAGGCCAAGGGAACCCACTCTCCACGAGGCCCTCTCCAACATCATGGGAGCATACCACCACTCCCAGGAGACGATGGCTACGGTCCTGGCCAAGTTTCAGGAGACCTAGCGCCTGCAGGAGGAACAGTATTTGGGCTTCAGGGAGGAGCTCAGAACCATCAGCTCCGCCCTGGGCACCATCATAGGGGTGCTGAAGGATATACAGAAGACCATGAGGGACACTGTGGCGCTCCAAGGGGCCCCTGACACTAGCCTGGACGATGAACTGCCCACCACCTCCGCCGGTGCTAGTGGACAGGACGCCCCGCCACAGGACCACCACACCAGCACCCCACCCCCTGCAGACGGAGAACCACCCCGCAAGCGGTCCCTGAGATCCAGGAACAGGACAGAGCAAGATGGCAAGACCCCAGCCAGGAAATGAGACCACCCTGATTGTCATCCCACTGTCCCACTTTGTTACCCTGTCCATATTGGAACTGCCCCAGCTCCACTTCCTATGCCCATATGGGCAGTGCACCTGTGAGACTAATAGACTGGACTCTGCCATGGACATTCCTCCACCATTACCCATCACCATTTTGCCACCCCCTCCAATAATTAGCACTTCAATAAACACCCTTGAACCACAAAACAATCTGGAGTCAGTCTGTGATTTTGAAAATGTGTATTATCTATGACAATGACAAAATCCGTTTGAAAATGTAATGTCAACATACCTATGTCACACATCACAAGCCCATGAAGGATGCAAGCAGATGACACACGTTGGTAACCACACCTGTGAAACCGTAATGGAAATGTACAACTCAGTTACCAAATACTGCTGCAAATTGACAGACAGGATAGAGGTAGAAGTGTGAAAATAAATGTAATAGTAAACAAATTGTTCTCACCTGTGTGTCATTGGAAATATTGCTGTATGACAGAGTCCCTGTTGTCAATGTCTTCTTCCTCTGTTTCCTCCTCATCACTGTCCACAGGCTCCACAGCTGCCACAACACCGTCATCTGGACCATCCTCCTGCAGAAAAGGCACCTGGCGTCGCAAAGCAAGATTGTGAAGCATAGAGCAAGCGATGATGATCTGGCACACCTTCCTTGGTGAGTAGAATAGGGATCCACCTGTCATATGGAGGCACCTGAACCTGGCCTTCAGGAGGCCGAAGGTGCGTACGATCACCCTCCTAGTCCGCCCATGGGCCTCATTGTAGCGCTCCTCTGCCCTGGTCCTGGGATTCCTCACTGGGGTCAATAGCCATGACAGGTTGGGGTAACCAGAGTCCCCTAATAGCCACACCCGGTGCCTCTGGAGTTGACCCATCACATAAGGGATGCTGCTATTCCGCAGGATGTAGGCGTCATGCACTGAGCCAGGGAACATAGCATTTACCTGCGAGATGTACTGGTCTGCCAAACATACCATCTGTACATTCATCAAATGATAACTCTTCCGGTTCCTGTACACCTGTTCACTCCTGTGGGGGGGGGGGGAACCAAAGCCACATGGGTCGCATCAATGGCACATATGATGTTAGGGAAATGTCCAAGGGCATAGAAGTCACCTTTAACTGTAGCCAAATCCTCCACCTGAGGGAAAACGATGTAGCTCCTCGAGTGTTTCAGCAGGGCAGATAACACTCTGGACAACACGTTGGAAAACATAGGCTGGGACATCCCTGATGCCATGGCCACTGTTGTTTGAAATGACCCATTTGCTAGGAAATGGAGCACTGATAGCACCTGCACTTGAGGGGGGATTCCTGTGGGATGGCGGATTGGTGACATGAAGTTTGGCTCCAACTGGGTACACAGTTCCTGGATTGTGGCACGGTCAAACCTGTAGGTGATGATTAAATGTCACTCCTCCATTGTCAACCGGGTCACCAGCGGTCGGTACACCAGAGGATTCCGCCATCTCCTCACATGTCCCAGCTAACGGTGCCTAGGAAGGACAACAGCGACCACAGAGTCAAGCAACTCAGAGGTATGTACCCACAGCTACACAGAACACGACACAAAATACAAAAAATCTTCCTGTAAGTGTTTGAGTCCAGGCCTAGGTATGTGTGACGCAGTTGTAAATGAAGCCATGTGGGCCCCTGAAATGGCGGATGCCTGACCTCTAAAGTGGGACAATGGGATGTGAGGTAACTGCGCTGGCGTTGTACACCTTCACGGTCGGCGGTCGTAGACCGCGGCGCAATGCTGCATTGGGTAACATTGGACCCTATGGGTCCCAGGAGCCAATGAAGAAGTGCGCCGGCGGTGATGATAGGCACCGCTGCGGACGTCACCACCGTGGACGTGACCGCCATTTTCTATCTGTTTAATCACTCGATACCTGATCTTCGACAGGAGAGGACCTACACTGCAAGTGCTGCTGTGACCTCGGTCTGGAAAAGACAATGGCACGTGCGTCTGGGGAAAGGGCCCCTGTCTTCACTGCACAGGAGTTGGAAAAGCTTGTGGACGGGGTCCTCCCCCAGTACACGCTACTCTACGGTCCTCCAGACCGACAGGTGAGTACATAGGGTGCAAGTTGTATGGGCTATGCCTGGGTGGAGAGGGCTGGATGTAAGTAGGAAGGGGGAGGATTCTGCGAGCATGAATGAGTGTGATTGCATGTGCCACATGGCAAGGGCAGGGATGTGGGCCACTCACTTCAACGGTGCAGTTGGTAATGACTTCTCTTCTTCCCCTGTACATGTCATGTAGGTCAGCGCCCACCAGAAGAAGGATATTTAGCGTGCCATCGCCAAGGACGTCCAGACCCTGGGGGTCCACCACAGACGGAGCACCCACTGCCGGAAAAGTTGGGAGGACATTCGCAGCTGGAGCAAGAAGACGGCGGAGGCTCAGCTGGGGATGGCCTCCCAACGTGGGAGGGGTGCCCGTCGCACCATGACCCCCCTGGTGTTCTGGATCCTGGCGGTGGCTACCCTGAGTTGGATGGGCGCATGAGGGCATCACAGCAGACACAAGGGGGTGAGTACACTCTCATTCTGCTGACATTGCGCGCAGTGGAGGGGTCTGGGTGGGGGAGGAGGGCTGTGGGTTTCCCTAGGCCAGGGCGAGTTCCGTAGGCTAGGCCCCTCCGGAATGCAGGCCATGTGCCACTCCACCCCACCTCTGTAGAGTGCCAAGTACAGGTATACATGCCCCTGTGTCGTCTATGTGGGCAGATGACACTCGTAGCCATGTAGCCATATCCCAGGAACTGCATCTGTAGAGGCCAAGAGCACGCCGTAGTGCAGGGGGCTGCTATGTCAGTATTGTCCGCCAACGGTAGCGGTAAGCCATGCACTCAACCTGTCTTTCTTCTGTTTCCCCACCCCTTTTTGTGCTCTCCCTGCTCTTTTGTGCATCAGCATCATCAGGCGGAGGTACAGTGGCACCGGAGCACGAGGGGGCTGCATCCCACATGGCCATGGAGGGCCACACCACAGACTCAGAATACACCAGTGGGACGAGGGCGAGGGGAGCTTCACGTCCGTCACCGGATCTGCAACCAGTGACACGGACTAGTCCTCCGATGGGAGCTCCCTTGTGGTTGCGGCACCATCTGTGCCCCCCACTTCTACAGGTACAGCCGCCACCCCCTCTACCAGCACCACCCTCCCAGCAGCCCCTCAGCCTTCGCTCCGTGCCCGCTCATCCAGGAGGGTGGGCATCACCTTCGCCACAGGCACCTCAGCCCCTGCCCCTGTCACCCCTGCTGCCCTCAGTGAGGAGGCCATTGACCTCCTCAGGTCACTCACTGTTGGGCAGTCTACCATTGTGAATGCCATCCAGGGTGTAGAAAGGGAGTTGTAACACACAAATGCATTCCTGGAGGGCATTCATTCTGGTCAGGCTGCCCATCATCCAACCCTGCAATCTCTGGCCTCAGCACTGATGGCAGCCATTGTTCCTGTGTCTAGCCTCCCCCTCCAAATTCCTCCACCCAGACCCAATCCCCTGTATCAGACCAGCCTGCACACACGTCAACACACATGGGCAGCTCTGGCAAACATAGGCACCACACATCCCACAGGCACTCACACAAGCATCACCCACATACAGACACAGCAACATCCACTGCCTCCACTGTGTCCCCCTCCTCGTCGTCTACCTCCTCCCTCCCAGTGTCGTCTACACTCTCACCTGCATGCACTACCACTACAGCCACTAGGACTCGCACCAGAACACCCAGCACCACACCCCGCTCACCTGCACTCACCACCCCACCACCATTTACACGTCCCCTGTGTCCTCTCCCAGTGTGTCTGTGACGCCTCCTCCCAAAGTACACAAACGCAGGCACACACACACCCAACATCCATCCACCTCACGACAGCCTCCAGAACATGCACCTGCACCCAAATCATCTAAAGTTACACCTCCTACAACCACCTCCTCTTCCTCCACTCCCAGACCCCCTCCAGCTACCCGTCCCAGTGTTCGTCAGAAACTTTTCCTGAGCAACCTTGACCTCTGTCCCACCACCCCCACTCCAATTCATAGGTCCCGTACTATCACCTCAGCCAAAAAAAGTCCGGTACCAGTTGTGCCTGTTAGAGGTATGTGGAGTGCACCGGGCACCAGGGCAGCCAGTGTGACACGGAGCCAAAGCACTGCCAGTCCACCCCCTGTGAAGCGCCAGAAGTTGGACAGTGCCCAACGGGAGAGAGGGAAGACTCCTGCCGGCAAAGCCACTCAAAAGGGTCCCGGGGGAGTGTCGAGTCAGCTGTGACTCCTCCCAAGGTGGGGAAGGGGCAGAAGAAGTCTCCAAAGTCTGGGAAGAGCAGCACAGCGGAGAAGGCCGCCATCCTCCCCGCTGGCCCCGCAACCGCCAGCACTATCGTCACTGGTCCGGAGACCACCGCCTGCGTCAGTGCCCAGGAGGGCAGCACTATCGCCACTAGTCCGGAGACCACCGCCAGCGTCAGTGCCCAGGAGGGCAGCACTATCGTCACTGGTCTGGAGACCACCGCCAGAGTCAGTTCCCAGGAGGGCAGCACTATCAGTGCCCAGGAGGGCAGCAATATCGTCACTGGTCCGGAGACCACCGCCAGCATCAGTGCCCAGGAGGGCCCCGGCAGCCACAGCCCCGCTGGCCAATGAGGGACCGCCATGCCACACACCGCTGCACAGATCAGAGACAGCAAAGTCAAGCCCCGCTGAACAGGGCAAGCACTGCTGAACAGGGCAAAGACCGCCATGGCAAGCACCGCTGCACAGGGCAAGCACCGCTGAACAGGGCAAAGACCGCCATGGCAAGCACCACTGAACAGGGCAAAGACCGCCATGGCAAGCACCGCTGAACAGGGCAAGCACCGCTGAACAGGGCAAAGACCACCATGGCAAGCACCACTGCACAGGGCAAGCACCGCTGAACAGGGCAAAGACTGCCATGGCAAGCACCGCTGAACAGGGCAAAGACCGCCATGGCAAGCACCGCTGCACAGGGCAAGCACCGCTGAACAGGGCAAGCACCGCTGAACAGGGCAAAGACCGCCAAGGCAAGCACCGCTGCACAGGGCAAGCACCGCTGAACAGGGCAAGCACCGCTGAACAGGACAGAGACCGCCATGGCAAGCACCGCTGAACAGGGCAAAGACCACCATGGCAAGCACCGCTGAACAGGGCAAGCAACGCCAACTCAAGCATCGTTAGCCCATGTGCGGCTGGGACAGTGACAGAACTGGGACCGCCACGGGGAGCATGATGCAATCTGGGCACCAGTCCCCCTCCAGAACCAGTGGAGAACAGCATCCACTACCTGAGTTCTTAACAGGATGAAGCACTCTGGGCACCAGTCCCCCTCCAGAACCAGTGGAGAACAGCATCCACTACCTGAGTCTTTAACAGGATGAAGCACTCTGGGCACCAGTCCCCCTCCAGAACCAGTGGAGAACAATCAATCAATCATATTTATACAGCGCGCTACTCACCCGTGAGGGTCTCAAGGCGCTAGGGGGAGGGGGGGCCACTGCTGCTCGAAGAGCCAGGTCTTGAGCTGCCTCTGGAAGGCGAGGTGGTCCTAGGTGGTCCTGAGGTGGGCGGGGAGGGAATTCCACATCTTAGCTGCCAGGTAGGAGAAGGATTTTCCACCTGCAGTGGTTGGGCGGATGCGAGGGACGGCGGCGAGAGCGAGGCTGGTGGATCGAAGTTGACGGGTGGGCGTGTAGAAGGTGAGGCGACGGTTGAGGTATTCGGGGCCCTTGTTGTGGAGGGCTTTGTGTGCGTGGGTGAGGAGCCTGAAGGTGATCCTTTTGTTGACGGATAGCCAGTGTAGGTGTCTCAGGTGGCCAGAGATGTGGCTGTGGCGGGGTACGTTGAGGATGAGACGTGCAGAGGCGTTTTGTATTTGCTGAAGACGTTTCTGAAGTTTTGCGGTGATTCTTGCGTATAGGGTGTTTCCGTAGTCCAGGCGGCTTGTGACGAGGGCGTGGGTCACAGTTTTTCTGGTGTCTGCGGGGATCCAGCGGAAGATCTTTCGGAGCATGCGGAGTGTGAGGAAGCAAGAGGACGAGACGGCGTTGACTTGCTTTGTCATGGTGAGAAGGGGGTCCAGGATGAATCCGAGGTTGCGTGCATGGTCTGAGGGGGTAGGTGCGGTGCCCAGGGCCGTGGGCCACCAGGAGTCATCCCAGGCGGACGGGGAGTTTCCGAGGATGAGGACTTCCGTCTTGTCTGAGTTCAGCTTCAGGCGGCTGAGTTTCATCCATTCTGTGATGTCTTTCATTCCATCCTGCATGTTGGTTTTGGCGGTGGCTGGGTCTTTGGTGAGGGAGAATATCAGCTGGGTGTCGTCGGCGTAGGAGATGATGTTGATGTTGTGTTTGCGTGCTATGTCGGCGAGGGGGCTCATGTAGACATTGAAGAGAGTAGGGCTGAGCGAGGAGCCTTGAGGAACGCCGCAGATGATCTTGGTGGGATCCGAGCGGAAAGGCGGGAGGTAGACTCTTTGGGAGCGGTCAGAGAGAAAAGAGGCGATCCAGTCCAGGGCCTGTCCTTGGATACCGGTGGAGCGGAGGCGGGTTATTAGGGTGCGGTGGCAGACGGTGTCGAAGGCAGCCGAGAGGTCGAGGAGGATGAGGGCGCCTGTTTCTCCGTTGTCCAGCAGGGTTCGGATGTCGTCGGTGACTGCGATGAGGGCGGTTTCCGTGCTGTGGTTGGCCCGAAATCCAGATTGGGAGGGGTCGAGCAGGTTGTTGTCTTCGAGGAAGTTAGTCAGTTGTTTGTTGACGGCCTTCTCGATTACTTTGGCCGGGAAGGGGAGGAGCGAGATGGGGCGGAAGTTCTTCAGGTTGCTGGGGTCCACCGTGGGTTTCTTCAGGAGGGCGTTGACTTCTGCGTGTTTCCAGCTCTCAGGGAAGGTGGCAGATGCATACGAGCTGTTGATGATGGTCTGGAAATAGGGGGCGATGCTGGTGTCGGCTTTGTTGAAGATGTAATGTGGGCAAGGTCCGAGGGGGCACCGAAGTGGATGGTGTTCATGGTAGTTTTGGTCTCTTCGGAGCTGATGGGTGTCCAGGTGTTGAGGGTGACGGCTGGGGCTGTGGGTTCTGTGGTGGTCGGCGGGATCTGTGGTACGAAGTTGTCGTGTAGGTCGGTGATCATTCGATGGAAGAAGGTAGCGAGGGAGTTGCAGAGTTCTTGTGAGGGCGTGATGGAGTTGGCGTTGGGATTGGAGAGCTCTTTGACGATGTTGAAGAGTTCTTTGCTCTTGTGGGTGTTCTTGTCCAGTCTCTCTTTGAAGGATGCTCTTTTGGTGGCGCGGATCAGCTGGTGGTGTTCGCGGGTGGCGGTTTTGAGGGCTGACATGTTTTCTGCGGTGTGATCTTTGCGCCAGGTTTTCTCGAGGGTACAGCAGGTTTTCTTGGATTCTTTGAGGGCGTCTGTGAACCATTGAGGTTTCCTGGTGTTGGTCTGTCTTGGGAGGCTTCTGAGGGGGGCGAGGTTGTCAGCGCAGTTGGTGATCGACTGTGTGAGGTTGAGGGCTGCGTTGTTGGCGTCGGAGGTGGTGGTAGGGTGGTTGTGGTTGAGAGTGGAGAGTAGCTGTTCTGTGAAGATTTTGTTCCAAGGTCTGCGTGTGATAGGTTGTGTGCAAAGGTGGAGATTCTTGCGTCTGAAGGTGAAGTGGACACATCTGTGGTCGGTCCAGTGTATTTCGGAGGAGTGGCTGAAGGATACGTGGTTGCTGGCGGAGAAGATGGGGTCGAGCGTGTGTCCAGCGATGTGGGTGTTCACCAGTTGCTTGAGGCCGAGGTTGGTGAGGTTGGCGAGCAGGTTGGTGGTGTTGGTGTCGTTTTTCTGCTCCAGGTGGAAGTTCAGGTCTCTGAGGAGGATGTAGTCTGGCGAGGCTAGGCCGTGCGGGGAGATGAAGTCTATGATGGATTCTCTGAAAAGAGCGCGTGGTCCAGGGGGCCTGTAGATGAGAGTTCCTCTGAGGGTGGTCCTGGGGTCGGTGTGGATCTGGAAGTGCATGTGTTCGGCGGCGAGGGGAGTGTCTTCGGTGGAGGTAGTGACGTTGATGGAGCTCTTGCATATGATGGCGATTCCTCCTCCGACTTGGTTGGTGCGGTCTTTCCTGTTGATCTTGTAGCCGTCGGGGATGGCTATGGCGATGTCGGGGGCCGATGAGATGTTCATGTGCGTACGTCCGGTGCGGAGGAGTCCAGGAGGTCCCATAGTTCAATTGCGTGTTTGTGGACGGAGCGTGCGTTGATGAGGATGCACTTGAGGTGGTTGTTGTTGGCGCGTGGGCTGGTGGACGGGGTGCAGTCGCGGTGGAAGGTATACTTGCAGGTTTGACATGCGAAGGGTCCATGAGTGCGTTTCGGGCTGGCTTGGTAGCAGGTTGTGGTACGTCCCGGGTTGAGTGCGTGGAGGGGGGCGGCGTCGTAGCAGTGCTGCGGGTTTTGGCAGCGCTGGGGGCCAGGGGTTCTGGCACTGGGCGCGGTCCAGGTGCGGATGGGTGCAGACAGCCTTGCCTTTGGTATGCCTTCGGTGCGCCAGCGGCGTGCCCGCTGCGCAGCTCCATAAGAGGGAGGTGGGGGGAGGAGGGGTCAGCTGGGGGCAGGAGGCGGGAGGGAGGGTGACGAATGGGAGCAGGGGGCGGGGCCGCACGGGTGGCAGCAGCGGGAAAGCAGAGGGCGGGAGGCCGAAAAAGAAGAGTAGTAGGAGAAAAAGGGGAAATTCATGGGAGATAGAAGAAAAAACGGGCAGCTAGGACAAAGATAGAGAGTAGAGGAAAAACGAGGGAGTTTGGACACAGAGAGCAGAGCAGAAGAAAAACGAAGGAGTTTGGACACAGAGAGCAGAGCAGAGCAGAAGAAAAAACGAAGGAGTTTGGACACAGAGAGCAGAAGAAAAACTAAGGAGTTTGGACACAGAGAGCAGGGCAGAAGAAAAACGAAGGAGATTGGACACAGAGAGCAGAGCAGAGCAGAAGAAAAACGAAGGCGTTTGGACACAGAGAGCAGAGCAAAAGAAAAAAAAAAGGAGTTTGGACACAGAGAGCAAAGCAGAAGAAAAACGAAGGAGTTTGGACACAGAGAGCAGAGCAGAGTAGGAGAAAAACAAAGGAGTTTGGACACAGAGAGCAGAGCAGAGCAGAAGAAAAACGAAGGAGTTTGGACACAGAGAGCTGAGCAGAAGAAAAAAAAACGAAGGAGTTTGGACACAGAGAGAGAGCACAGAAGATAGAAGAGAAAAACGAGGGGCTGGACGGGGGGAGCGCAATGGAGCACTTACGGTCTGCTGGAGGTGGCAGGGGCCTGGACAGGTGGAGCTGCAGCGGCGGGGGGAGCGACCTACCCTAGGGTCAAGGGTCGCTGTCTCTGCCGCGCAGCGGCCGCCATAAGGGGGAGGTGGGGGGGAGGAGGGGTCAGCTGGGGGCGGGAGGCGGGAGGGAGGGCGACGAATGGGATCAGGGGGGGTGGGGCCGCACAGGTGGCAGCGGCGGGAAAGCAGAGGGTGGGGGCGGGAGGCCGAAAAAGAAGAGTAGTAGGAGAAAAAGGGGAAATTCACGGGAGATAGAAGAAAAAACAGGCAGCTAGGACAAAGATAGAGAGTAGAGGAAAAACGAGGGAGTTTGGACACAGAGAGCAGAGCAGAAGAAAAACAATGGAGTTTGGACACAGAGAGCAGAGCAGAGCAGAAGGAAAACGAAGGAGTTTGGACACAGAGAGCAGAGCAGAAGAAAAACGAAGGAGTTTGGACACAGCGAGCAGAGCAGAAGAAAAAAGAAGGAGTTTGGACACAGAGAGCAGAGCAGAAGAAAAACGAAGGAGTTTGGACACAGAGAGCAGAGCAGAAGAAAAACGAAGGAGTTTGGACACAGAGAGCAGAGCAGAAGAAAAACGAAGGAGTTTGGACACAGAGAGCAGAGCAGAGCAGAAGAAAAATGGAGGAGTTTGGACACAGAGAGCAGAGCAGAAGAAAAACGAAGGAGTTTGGACACAGATAGCAGAGCAGAAGAAAAACGAAGGAGTTTGGACACAGATAGCAGAGCAGAAGAAAAACGAAGGAGTTTGGACACAGAGAGCAGAGCAGAGCAGAAGAAAAACGAAGGAGTTTGGACACAGAGAGCAGAGCAGAGCAGAAGAAAAACGAAGGAGTTTGGACACAGAGAGCAGAGCAGAGCAGAAGAAAAACGAAGGAGTTTGGACACAGAGAGCAGAGCAGAGCAGGAGAAAAACGAAGGAGTTTGGACACAGAGAGCAGAAGAAAAACGAAGGAGTTTGGACACAGAGAGCTGAGCAGAAGAAAAAAAAAACGAAGGAGTTTGGACACAGAGAGAGAGCACAGAAGAGAAAAACGAGGAGCTGGACAGCGGGGAGCGCAATGGAGCACTTACGGTCTGCTGGAGGTGGCAGGGGCCTGGGCAGGTGGAGCTGCAGCGGCGGGGGGAGCGACCTACCCTAGGGTCAAGGGTCGCTGTCTCTGCCGCGCAGCGGCTGCCATAAGAGGGAGGTGGGGGGGAGGAGTGGTCAGCTGGGGGCGGGAGGCGGGAGGGAGGGCGACGAATGGGAGCACGGGGGGCTGGGCCGCACAGGTGGCAGCGGCGGGAAAGCAGAGGGCAGGGACGGGAGGCCGAAAAAGAAGAGTAGTAGGAGAAAAAGGGGAAATTCACGGGAGATAGAAGAAAGAACAGGCAGCTAGGACAAAGATAGAGAGTAGAGGAAAAACGAGGGAGTTTGGACACAGAGAGCAGAGCAGAAGAAAAACAAAGGAGTTTGGACACAGAGAGCAGAGCAGAAGAAAAACGAAGAAGTTTGGACACAGATAGCAGAGCAGAGCAGAAGAAAAACGAAGAAGTTTGGACACAGAGAGCAGAGCAGAGCAGAAGAAAAACGAAGGAGTTTGGACACAGAGAGCAGAGCAGAGCAGAAGAAAAACTGAGGAGTTTGGACACAGAGAGCAGAGCAGAAGAAAAACGAAGGAGTTTGGACACAGAGAGCAGAGCAGAGCAGAAGAAAAACGAAGGAGTTTGGACACAGAGAGCTGAGCAGAAGAAAAAAAAAAAAATGAGTTTGGACAGAGAGAGAGAGCACAGAAGACAGAAGAGAAAAATGAGGGGCTGGACAGGGGGGAGCGCAATGGAGCACTTACGGTCTGCTGGAGGTGTCAGGGGCCTGGGCAGGTGGAGCTGCAGAGGTGGGGGGAGCGACCTACCCTAGCATCCACTACCTGAGTCCTTAACAGGATGAAGCACTCTGGGCACCAGTCCCCCTCCAGACCCAGTGGAGACTGTTATCCACTTGAGAGTCTGTGGCTTTGCACTCCCCAGGACCAATCAGTGGGCAAACCACCCACTGTAGAGACTTGAGAGACTGTGGCTTTGCACTCCCCAGGATGGTACAGTGGGCAAACCACCCACTGTAGAGACTTGAGATACTGTGGCTTTGCACTCCCCAGGATAAAGCAGTGGCAAACCACCCACTGTAGAGACTTGAGAGACTGTGGCTTTGCACTCCCCAGGATAAAGCAGTGGGCAAACCACCCACTGTAGAGACTTGAGAGACTGTCGCTTTGCACTCCCCAGGATGGTACAGTGGGCAAACCACCCACTGTAGAGACTTGAGAGACTGTGGCTTTGCACTCCCCAGGATACATCAATGGGCATGGAGCCCTGTCGTGGATCTGGCGTGGTGCTGTCATCCGGCTGAGGTGCCCCCCCCTTCCCTTCCCCATGAGGTGCCTGTTGTATTTCTATCTGATGCCCCTGCAGTGTTCTCTCCGTTTCGGGACAGGTATCGTGTGTGGGCCTCGCCCATGCATTTTGGGCCCAGTGGTCCACGGACATTGAATTGTGCCTACCTGCACTACTAATCGTGATGTATATATTTGGAATGTGTATATATTTATGTATATATGAGCATACTCTATTTTTACATATTACAATGGTTGTACTCATTTCCTTTTGTCTTTGTATTCTTCCGGGGGGGTTGGGGGTTGTTACTGTGATGTTTGGAAATGCATTGTTGTGTGTGTTGTAGTGGGTGAGGGTGGGGGTGGGGGTATTGCGTGTGTGTGTCCCTGACTTTTGCCTCCCCCCTCCCCTATGTCGTAGGTGCAGTACTCACCATTGTCTTCGGCGCCGCCGATGCTGATGTTCATAGAGGAGCAGGAAGACAATCGCAGGGAGTATTTGGAGTTCCGGCTCCATGGTGCCCTCCTTCCTCGTGGAGTGTGTTAAGGTGAGCGTTTTCCCATTGCAAAAGCTGTTTCCGCCGTGTTTTTAACCACAGTGAATCCGCCCCGGAAAAGGTGGCAGATTGGCCTGTTGTAATACTGTGGGCGGTACTTTGTCTTCCGCCTGTCTGTTGGCGGTGACCGCCGCGCTGCTTGTCTGTACCGCCGTGGTGGTCGGAGTGTTAAAGTGGCTGTCTATGTTGGTGGTTTCCGCCACGTCATAATTCCCTTTTTTTTCTGCTGGCCTGTTTGTGGTATTACCGCAGCTTTAACACCGTCCGCCAGGGTTTTAATGACCCCCTTAGTCTTTGAAAGGAACCCTCCCCCCTCCAATACCTGAAAACAGGGGTCTGACTGCCGTCTCCTCAGTTGGCTGTAGAGACAGGGCTGGGGTCAACAAATTGACAATGAAGTGGCATACGGCACAGGATGGATCCTCTGGCTGAAATGACCTCTCTAACCTCCTTTGGCCTGCGTGATGTTTTTATAACAAAATGCGTTATGTTCTGAGAAACAGGCCTGGTGTGATCAGTGTCTAAGTGTCGAGGTTGGCTGTGCACTCTTGCGGTAGCAATACTAGATAGATTATCATGTACAGCCTTTGGCTGAGGTACACGGTGAAATGCTGTGCAAGGAAAACAGTAAAAACACTTTTGCAGAACAGCAGCTGATTAGAAAAATAATACATCCCTGCTAAAAGCCAGTTATGCTAAAATGGATAAAGTAAAATGAGGCAAGTAACTAGGTAAAAGTGCACAGGCAGCAGACCGCAGCTAAAATATCGGTTTCCAAGCAAGGCTCTAAAGTGAACCCACAACAATAAGCAATCCCTCTAACAAAGCACCTCTTCCCAAAGGGATCCCAATGTGTTTATATAAGGACAACCCCGGGGTTTAGGCTCCCTTACTTACTAATATCATAAACTCCACTGTTAAGGCATACGTTCCATCTCCTGGTGCTCCTTCATTATTGTGCCTGTTTTAAAAAAAGGCAGTGTGCAGGATCCAAGGTGTTACCACCCCCATCTCTCTTTTAGATTCCACTGTTAAGATTGTCAGCAGGATAATACTGGAGAGGCTGCTCTCCTGGTCTGCAGAAAAGAATATTCTTTACTAGGTTCAATATGGATTAAGAAAAGGGCTTGGAACCGTAGAACAATGTCTAAATCTACATCTCATAGTATCCAAGAATAGGTTTGCCAAATCCAGTCCCTTCAACCTAACATTTATGGACCTATTAGGTGCTGTTGTTTTTGTTAACAACTCCAATCTGTGGGATATTTTACGTTCTCCGGGATTTGATGAGGACTTTTTGCGATGTTTGCACCAGGAAACTGTGGCTTCTGTGAGGTATGGGGGTGCAAGAGAGTGCTCTGCTGCCCTTCCTGTTAAATATGGAATCTGCCAGGGCTGTGTCCTATTCTGTTTCTAAAACACACAAATGGTTTGAAAACCACTCTAGTGAATTCAGGGGCAGATGTTCCCTTGGTTAATAAAAAATCTGTCCCAGCGTTGTTATATGCAGGCAATGCCATGCTGCTTGCCAGGACGGCCAAAGGCCTGAAGATATTGATTTCTACGCAAATCCAGTTTTTGAAACAGCTAGATTTGGAAACCTATTTGGAAAAAACATTTATTTTGATCTGTGGCCCTCAAAAAGTTCAAACTCAATGCATTATTATTAAGGGGAGGGCCGTTGAGAGAGTTACTAGGTTTCCATATCTTGGCATTATGTATTATAATGCATGCAATTGGGTTTGTGCATTAGTGACATGAAAAAACAATACTTGCACACCGTCACCTCAATTTTCTCTCCTGCCTCCTCCATAGGAAACAAGCCTATATACACTCTACTTGAAACTTGTAAGAGATAGTGTTGCCCATATTGAATTATGCTGCTGGCATCTGGGGCTATAATGAAGTGGGCTGTATCCAAATAGAAGAAAACAGAGTGTGCTGCTGTTTACTGGGGGTCCCCTTAGCAACTCCCCACTTTGCCATCCACCAAGAATTGGGTTTGGAGTACAGTGAGGACCAGAGTTGGAAACTTATTTGGCAAAAACCTTTATTATGATCTGTGTCCCCAAAAAAGTTAAAAATCAATGCATTAGTATTAAGGGGAGGGCCATTGAGAGAGTTACTAGGTTCCGATATCTTGGCATTATGTATTATAGTGCATGCCAATGGGGTTTGTGAGTTAGTGGCAGGAACAAACAATACTCGCACACAGTCAGCTCAATTTTCTCTCCTGCCTTCTCCATAGGAAACAAGCCTATATACACCCTACTTGAAACTTATAAGAGAAAGTGTTGCCCATTTTGAATTATGCTGCTGGCATCTGGGGCTATAATGAAGAGGGCTGTATCCAAATAGAGGAAAACAGAGTTTGCTGCCGTTTGCTGGGGGTCCCCTTAGCAACTCCCCACTTTGCCATCCACCAAGAATTGGGTTTGGAGTATAGAGAGGACTAGATTAATCTAGCTCCTCTGATCATGTACAATCTGGCACAAATAGGAAGCTAGCCTGAATAGGGAAATTGTTTTGGATTAGCTCCCCTGCTGCTATGAGAGTAAGATATCCTGAAACAAATATATCAGGGAAACAACTGTTGCCTTAGGTTGCCCCTCAATTTATGAGAAGCCTACTTATATTTGCAAAAAGGATTGAGGGTGGATTAGGGAATGTTTTCTCTCTTAAAGACGGGTCCAGAAAAAAGCTGTTAGTCAGGGATTATTGTTTTGTGCAAAGTACACTGGGGGTGGCACTGTACTTGAGTATGGTCCAGCACTTGGGAAAGCGTGTTGCCATTGCAATTTTAATTAGGATCAATCAATTAGGATCAATCAGGTGGCTTCTTTGTTTCCTGCAAGGTCAATTCACTGCTTCTGATATATGCATATGCCGTTGCAATGAGGTGTCTCCCCAGACCTTGCTTCAATTTTGTTTTGTTCTATAAATTCTATATCCCCCTCCCTAAACACTGTTTGTTGCCTGTGATTTTCAAATCCAAATTGAATAAATGCAGATTAGCACTATTACACTTAAAGCTAGAAAGATGCCCTGAAGTATGCATAGCAGAAGGCTCCTTTCTGAAAAATGCTATCTGGATGGATAATGTAATGTTGTTTTAACGTGAGTTTTTAGCATTTCTAAACAGCCTTTTTATCTTTTACCTTATGTTTTAATGATTGACCAGGAATATTAAGTAATTTATATCTGCAATGCTTTTCAATTATTTTTGAATTTCTGTGCTTGTTGTGTCTTTTATGATCTGCTTTTGAAAGTTATTGAATTAAGATCATTTGAATTATACTCTCATTTATTGATTTTGTATAAGGCCCTACTGCCCGTAAATGGGATGGTGTAAAGGGATAGCCCAAATTTAGGACTAATCAGTGGGAATCAATATGAATCAATTATAATTCCATCAACCTAATTTACATTGTTGTGAGAGCTAGGAAAACTCTCACTTCAACTTGACTATGTACTTTCTATATAGTAAGTCCTACGTGTGCTAAGGAAAATGTCGACAGAATCCCTATGTTTATACTCTGCCCTGAACCATAGGAATGTAGGACATACATTTCTTCTACACTGTGATCTGTGTTACTAGAAAGGGATTATATGAGATGCAAAGAGCCTGTTCCTTTTTACAATCTGTGGAAATCCTTCAGGGACGTTCAAAACTATAACTACTACAAGATTTGGGGTCTGCATGTTAGTGAATTGCTTCAATTAAGAAATTTAGACTTATCAGAGACATATCAGAGACTGGAATAATTGGACAATGACCCATCTTCTCTTTAGGTACGTTGGTGTGATTGCTAGTAATAAAGTATTATTTAAAAAGATAACATCTCTTCCACTCAAGTACTGTTCAATTTTAACAGTGATCAGATAAAAAAATAAACAACTGGTGGCAGAAGCCATGTGAATGGAAACATTTGTGCCTGCAGCTTTTTACCAGGGGCTGCAAGACGTTTAAAAGGTGCAGTCATTTGTTGTGAACCGACCCCTTTTCTCTACAGTATTTACTGATTTAGCTCTACTGACTAAAAACCATAAAGGATCTTGCCAATCATATATACTGGGTTATAATGGTGTATTCCAGAAGCATTAGAAAGCAGTGAGTCTGTAGTTCCATCAGAGTTACTGATGCAGATCAGACAGACATTGATGTCTCCTACAGGCTGAGGGGAAAAAACACAGATGAAAGGCAGGACTATACCTGTATTGTGGAAAGATAGGTAATTACTGTAGGATGCTGGCCTGGTGTGTGATGAGCACCTAAGGTGCTATCACCTTATACCAGGTCCAGGTATCCCCTTTTAGTGAAGTGTATGTAGGCAGTGTCTAGGAAGTCTGGGTTCTCTAGAGGTAGCTGGGGATGAGCGGCCAAGACTTATCTAGGAGAAATGCAAAGCTTATGCAATACCACTATAGTCACAAAGCTCTTACACACATGAAAGAACCACACAGTGTTACAAAAATAAAGGTACTTTGTTATAGTAATACAAATACCGGAATACTGAATAGGCAATCCCCCAACTGGAAGCAAGTAAACACACTATTATATGCATATTAGCAACCTGTAAATAGCATAGAAAGCAATAGGCACTGCTAAAAACAATATCAAATAGTGAGGACCCTAGAGGAGGGCCAAACCATATACTAAAAAAGTGGAATGTGAAAGGCAGTCTCCCACCCAAGGAAGTGGAATCAGTAGAAGGCAGCTGGAGGAACTAGGAACCCCAAGAGGTAAGTACCAGAGTGACCCCCAGCGACCAGGAGAGCAGAGGTAAGTACCTGGTTTTCCCTAAAACCAACAGGAGGACTTTGGAAAAGGATTGTGCAAGGCCCAACCAAGACTAGGAGAACCCAAAGATTGATCCTGACAGAAGAAGACCTGCAAAGGAAGGAGACCAAGTCCAGTTTGAGATGGAGTGTACGGTTGTGGCAGGAGCGCTAACCACCCTTCTGTGGATGCAGGTCCATTACGATGGTGGACGAAGATGGTCGGCAGTGCAGCACAGGAGCTGAATAGGAGTTCCCTAAGTGATGCAAGTGATGTCCCACATCGGCTGTCGAGATGCAGTCAGTCAGTGGTGCTGGACAACCACCAACAAGCCTTTGCAAATGGGGGCACCAGTATGCCAATTTTGGGGTTTGCAAAGTCCTAAGCAACCAAATTTGGAGGAACGGAGCACAATCACTAGGGTCCTGATTAGCAAGAGTACAGTGAAAACAGTCAAACACACTGACAGCAGGCAAAAAGTGGAGGAAACCATGCAGAAAAGAGGGTACTTTCCTACAACCCTGTCCCCGCAAATGAAGGACAATAAGACTAACCTTGACCAGATGAGTCCTTATTGTCTAAGTGGAAATATCTGGAGAGTACCTATGCATTGGAGTGGTTACTCCCAGTATTATTTTACACTGTATGGCCCCTTCCCTGTGCAGAGGTGGATCACCCTATCAGTTTGGGTTTTTCTTCTGTAATGTGCCTAAACTGTGGGCCATATAGTTCCCTAGTTGGAGGCTGTGGACTTAAGGGTATTAGAGCAGGGCAGGTCTGTAGTAGGGCAGGGTTGCTGTGCTAAGGGGTGCAGAGATGGACATTGTTGCTGTCCTAAGAGCTCTAAAGGTGGACAAGATTGCTGTCCTAAGTGGTGTAGAGCAGGACAGGGTTGCTGTTTTCGGGGTGGAGCAGAGTTGCTGGCCCAAAGTTTCCAAGGCAGGACAGGATGGCTGTTCCAGGTTTTCTAAAGTAGGACAAGGTTGCTGTTCTACTCTAGGTTCCTACCAGATGGATTATTTTACCCCTATGGGCTCCACTGTTATACCCTTAAGCTCCTGTGGTGTAGTTTCCACCCAGGGAGTGGTTGCCTTCCTTAGAGGAGTGGGATCCTGAGTGGGAGTTTGGACAGGAGGTAACTCTGTAGCCTGCCTGTCTCTGTTGATGGAGGTGTCCTGGACCATTATTGCAGACTCCAGGGCTCCTTGCTCTTTACCCTGTGTTGAGGTAAAGCAAGGAGGTGTTTAGGGATGTCCAGCATGGCTGTATGGGCTTGAAACTCTACTTCGGCCCAAGCTGAGGTCTCCAAGTCATTACCCAGGAGGCACTCTACAGGTAAGTTTGAGGACACTACAACCTGTTTAGGACCAGTAACCCCACACCAACTAAAGTCTACCATAGCTAAGGGGAGGCACTGTGGAGTTATTCACATCAATGACTTGGTACCTGTGAACAAGTATGTGTTCAGGTGACACCAGTTTTTCAGTCACTATGGTGACACTGGCACCTGTGTCCCTGTAGTCCTCAGCCTCAACACCATTTATCAAGGGGTGCTGCTTGTACTTAGCCATATTAAGGGGACAAGCAGCTAGGGTGGCAAGAGACAAAAGCTGTCTCAGGGGCTTCTACGAGTACCCCAGGGCCCACTACAGCCCCAAAGGTGAACCTAACTACACTTTGGGCTGACTACTGTTACCACTGTTGTTGCTGCTACTAGGGGCGCTAGGGATACTAGTTCTAGTAGTGGTAGCAGGCTTGGTGCTATTTTTAGGACAAGTGATGTCATCTGCTCTGTGGCCTGGTTGTCTACAAATGTAGCACCAAGGTTTCTTTTTGGAAGAGGAAGAGGACTTAGACCCACCCCAGAAGAGTTTTGTAGGCCCGAGGAAGATTATTTTTGTCTTTGTCACCATCCTTGTCCTGATACTTATACCTGCTTCCTATTTTTTGACGTCACCCCCTGTGTGACTTTTCCTACTCACCCTGGTGCCAACCCATTTGTCTGCCTTGTTTCCCAATTCTTGGGGAGAGGTTAGATCAGAGTCCACCAAGTATTGATGCAGCTGATCAGAAATACAGCTATTAAACATGTGGTCTCTCAGGATCAAATTGTATAAGCCCTGGTAGTCACCAACTCTGCTCCCATGCAACCAGCCTTCCAGAGCTTTAACAAAGCAGTCCACAAAATCTACCCAATCTTGGGAGGATTCCTTTTTGGTTTCCCTGAACTTAATTCTGTATTGTTCAATGGTCGAGCCAAAACCACCTAACAGTACATTTTTTAATGTTGTATAACTGTCTGCATCTTCCTCTCTGACAGTGAGGAGTTTGTCTCTGCCTTTGTCAGAGAAGGAGAGCCACAAGATTGCTGCCCACTGTCTTTGGGGGACCTTCTGTACTTTACAGACCCTCTCCAAAGCAGTGAACCTTTTATAAATATTATCTCCCATCTTGTAAGGTGGGGCTACCTTACTCTGGCTCATAGAATCATTGTAGTCCTTCCTAACTCTGGTGTCCCTGAAGCTAGGATTGCTGCCACCATGGGTTGCTAACCCCAAACCCGGCCTCTCCCTTTGCACTGCTAAGGCCTCCCTATCTAGGGTTAGCTGTTGGTGCTGCAGCCGCTAGCTTTGCCTCCTTCAACCTTAGTTTCCCAAGCTCCTGCTCTAAGGAATCTTCCCCTGAGGTGGAGCAGTACGTCCCCTCATATACAGAGGAGACATGGGTATTGACAGCAGAGGACTGTCCCTCCTCCTGGGAACTCTCTGAACCAACCCTCTAGGAATAAAGGTAGGCCTACTGGAATGACACCCCCTCACTACTTGCAGTGCTCCTAACAGGGCTGTGTTGTTTCCAAGGTTATTCCTGACCCTCCCCAGTGTAGCCTAAATCTACCCGGTCTGGGGCTGGAGAGTCAGTTTCTATTTCCTCCACTTTCTGGCTTCCTGTGTTGTCTAAGTCTGCCTGGTGAAGGAACCCCAGAAGCAGACTCTTATTGGGATCTCTCCCTGTCTTTAGTTTTCTAGAGGGACATATCTCCCTCAGCTCTAAGAAAGTGAGACTCTCATAATGAGAGCCTGGGGCCTGAGTGGTGTGCTCTATTGAAAACATCCTTGCTAGTGTGGTGTGGGTGCACCTAACTACTCTAACAACTAGGCTCCCTAGAAAAGTTTAGTGCAAGGGCAACGCTATACCCCTAACTTACCCAAACTTAGAAGAATAGAAATTCTGACACTAAGTATAGAGTGTACCTAACAACTAATAATGCTCTTCCCTGTGGAAAGTGGCTAGTGACAAAGTGATAGGGCAATAGCAAATGTCTTATCCCACCGCTGCACCACCAATTTAGGAGGGTGGCCTGGTGTGTGGTGAGCACCTATGGTGTTATCACCTTATACGAGGTCCACGTCTCCCCTATTAGTGAAGTGTAGGCAGTGTCTAGGAGGCCAGGGCTTTCTAGAGGTAGCTGTGGATGAGCAGCCAAGACTTATCAAGGAGACATGCAAAGCTTATGCAATACTATTATAGTCACTCAGCGCTTGCACATATGAAAGAACCACACAGTGTTACAACAATAAAGGTACTTTATAATAGTAACACAAACACTAGAATACTGAATAGGCAATCCCCCAACTGGAGGTAAGTCAACACACTATTATATACATATTAGCAATCAGAAAATACCATAGAAAACAATAGGCATTGGTAAAAGCAATAGCAAATAGGGCCCTAGGGGAGGGACAAACCATATACTAAAAAAGTGGATTGTGAAAAACAGTCCCCCATCCAAGGAAGTGGAATCAGTTGAACGGTGATGGAGGAACTAGGAACCCCAAGAGGTGATTACCAGAGTGGCCCCCAGCGACCAGGAGAGCAGAGATTACCTGGTTTTCCCCAAAACCAACAGGAGGACTTTGGAAAAGGATTGTGCAAGACCCAACCAAGACTGGAAGAACCCAAAGGTGGATCCTGACAGAAAAGGACCTGCAAAGGAGGGGGACCAAGTCCAGTTTGAAATGGAATGTCCGGTTGTGGCAGGAATCACTACCCACTCTTCTATGGATGCATGACCACGGTGGACGAAGAAGGTCAGCAGTGCAACATAGGAGCTGAAGAGGAGCTCCAGAAAAATGCAAGTGGTGTCTCACATCAGCAATCTAGATGCAATCACTCAGTGGTACTGGAAAACAACTAACAAGCTTTGGCAAATGCAAGAGTCGGAAAAGAAGGTTTGCAAGGCTGAAAAGGACCAGCAAGGTCCAGGTGGCTCAACCCAAGGAGGGGAGTCCAGGGTGACCCTCAACAGCTGGAAGAGTCACAAGAAGAGAAGGCAGGCCCCACAGGCAACCCAATTGCAGCAGGCACAGGAGTCACAGTCAGGCCTACTCAGCACACCTGGAGGGCTGTTTAACATTGTTGGAGCAGCAGGAAAGAGACTGTGCATTGCAGAAGGAGTGCTGGGGCCCAGGGCTACATGTAGCCTGAAGATCCCTTGGAGGAGGGACAAACAAGCCTTGGTAGCTGCAAGAGTTGTTGTGCACAGGGGTACTGTCCTGCGAGAAGAGGCAAGGGCTTACCGCCTCCCAAATTGGAAAGCTGGTACAGAAGTGCGAACGGGACCACTCCAAACCACCACCTGTGATGCAGGATCCATGCAGCTCCAGGGACAGGGGAAGAAGATCCACACAGCCGTCGTCGTTACAGTTGGGGCCTGCGGATGCAGGGGCGTGACTCCTTCACTCCAAGGGAGATTCCTTCTTACTTCATGTGCAGGCTGAAGACTTGTGGCCCTCAGACGATACATAGCCGGGGAAATGTTGCTGTTGCTCAAAGGAGCCGGACAAACCATGTTGCAGAGCGGAGTCGTTGCTGTAGTTGCAGATTGTCGGTTCCTGGTGGGTCCAGTTGCAGTCCCAGTGATCAGAAGATGAAGTAAACAATGCAGAGTAGTCCTGCTGGAATCTTGCACATTGAATCTGAGGACCCACTCGAGAGCGAGACCCTAAATAGCCCAGGAAGAGGGATTGGTCACCTAGGAGGATGACCACCTATCAGGAGGGGGCGGTTACCTGACCTGGCCACTAAGATGCTGTTGGAAAGTACCATCTTGCCTGGCATGTTACCCCTATATTTCACTGTATATAAGTTGTTTTAGTCTATGTGTCACTGGGACCCTGCCAGGCATGTGTAGCCTCCCCCAGCCTCTGGAAATGCTTTGATGGGCACAGATGGTGCCCATCTCTGCATAAGCCAGTCTACACCGGTTCAGGGATCCCCCAGCCCTGCTGTGGCGCAAAACTGGACAAAGGAAAGGGGAGTGACCACGCCCCTGACCAGTACCTCCCAGGGGAGGTGCCCAGAGCTCCTCCAGTGTGTCCCAGACCTCTGCCATCTTGGAAACAGAGGTGTTGGGGGCACACTGGACTGCTCTGAGTGGCAAGTGCCAGGAGGTGACGTCAGAGGCTCCTTCTGATAGGCTCTAACCTCTCTTGGTAGCCAATCCTCCTTCCTTGGTAGCCAAACCTCCTTTTCTGGCTATTTAGGGTCTCTGCTTTGGGGAATTCTTTAGATAACGAATGCAAGAGCTCACCAGAGTTCCTCTGCATCTCCCTCTTCACCTTCTACCAAAGGATCGACCGCTGACTGCTCCAGGACGCCTGCAAAACTGCAACAAAGTAGCAAGACGACTACCAGCAACATTGTAGCGCCTAATCCTGTCGGCTTGCTCGACTGTTTCCAGGTGGTGCATGCTCTGGGGGTAGCCTGCCTTCACCCTGCACCAGAAGCTCTGAAGAAATCTCCAGTGGGTTGACGGAATCTTCCCCCTGCTAACGCAGGCACCAAAAGACTGCAACACTGGTCCTCTGGGTCCCCTCTCATCCTGACGAGTGTGGTCCCTGGAACACAGCAACTCTGTCCAAGTGACTCCCACAGTCCAGTGACTCTTCAGTCCAAGTTTGGTGGAGGTAAGTCCTTGCCTCCCCACGCTAGACTGCAAAGCTGTGTAGCGCGTGATTTGCAGCTGCTCCGGCTCCTGTGCACTCTTCCAGGATTTCCTTTGTGCACAGCGAAGCCTGGGTCCCCAGCACTCCGTCCTGCAGTGCACAACCTTCTGAGTTGTCCTCCGGTGTCATGGGACTCCCTTTTGTAACTTTGCGTGGACTCCGGTTCACTTTACTTCCAAGTGCCTGTTGGAGTACTTCTGCGGGTGCTGCCTGCTTCTGTGAGGGCTCTCTGAGTTGCTGAGTACCCCCTCTGTCTCCTCCTCCAAGTGGCGACATCCTGGTCCCTCCTGGACCCCTGCAGCACCCAAAAACCTCTACCGCAACCCTTGCAGCTAGCAAGGCTTGTTTGCGGTCTTTCTGCGTGGGAACACCTCTGCAAGCTTCATCGCGACGTGGGACATTTCTTTTCCAAAGGAGAAGTTCATAGTCCTCTTCTTTCTTGCAGAACTCCAAGCTTCTTCCAACCGATGGCAGCTTCCTTGCACCTTCAGCTGGCATTTCCTGGGCTCCTGCCCCTCCTCGACACTGTCGCGACTATTGGACTTAGTCCCCTTGTCTTACAGGTACTCAGGTCCAGAAATCCATTGTCAGTGCACTGCTGGTGTGTGTTCTTCCTGCAGAATCCCCCTATCACGACTTCTGTGCTCTCTGGGGGTAGTAGGTGCACTTTACTCTACTTTTCAGGGTCTTGGGGTGGGGTATTTTTCTAACCCTCACTGTTTTCTTACAGTCCCAGCGACCCTCTACAAGCTCACATAGGTCTGGGGTACAGTCGTGGTTCGCATTCCACTTTTGGAGTATATGGTTTATGTTGCCCCTATACCTATGTGCTCCTATTGCAACCTATTGTAATTCTACACGGTTTGCATTACTTTTCTTGCTATTACTTACCTAATTTTGGTTTGTGTACAGATAACTTGTTTATATATATTACCTTCTTACTGAGCGTACTCACTGAGATACTTTTAGCATATTGTCATAAAAATAAAGTACCTTTATTTTTAGTAACTCTGTGTATTGTGTTTTCTTATGAAATTGTGCATATGATACAAGTGGTATAGTAGGAGCTTTACATGTCTCCTAGTTCAGCCTAAGCTGCTTTGCCATAGCTACCTTCTATCAGCCTAAGCTGCTAGAAACACCTCTTCTACACTAATAAGGGATAACTGGACCGGGCACAAGGTTTAAGTACCTCTGGTACCCACTACAAGCCAGGCCAGCCTCCTACAGATGCTCCCAAGGGGTCTCTGCCCACCTTGGATTTAAGATGGCAGAATCAAGTGGCCACTTGGAGGAACTCTGGGCACCACCCCTAGGGTGGTGATGGACAGAGGAGTGGTCACTCCCCTTTCCTTTGTCCAGTTTCATACCAGAGCAGGGACCAGGGGTCCCTGCACTGGTACAAGCCAGTTTATGTATGGAGGGCACCAAAGGTGCCCTTCAGAGCATAACGGTGGCTTGGGGAGGCTACCCCTTCCAAGACATGTAACACCTATTTCTAAGCGAGAGGGTGTTACCTCCGTCTCCCAAGGGAAATCCTTTGTTCTGCCTTCCTCTGCCAGGGCTGGTCAAGCGACAGGAGGGCAGAAACCTGTCTGAGGGGCGGCAGCAGCACGGGCTGCCCCCAAAAAACCCAGAAGACTGGTATATGCAATGCTGGGAGTCCTCTAAGGAGCCCCCAGAGTGCATGGAATCATGCAACCAATACTGGCAACAGTATCAGGGTATGATTCTGACATGTTTGATACCAAACATGCCAAGGTTCGGAGATGCCATTATGTAGCTGGAGATAGGTAGTGACCTGTGTCCATTACACTGGTAAAATGGCTTCCCCGCACTTACAACGTTCAGTGTAATGGAGCTGGAGTTTATAGGGGCACCTCTGCTCATGCAGGGGTGCCCTCACACACCGCTACTTGCACCCTGCCCTCTTGGCCAGGACGGTCCACCATAGGGGTGACTTACAGTGACCTGATGAAGTGATCTATAGTGAAAGGGTGCATGCACCTTTTCATGCAGGCTGCCATGGCAGGCCTGCACACACATTTTGCATGGGCTCCTATGGGTGGCACAACACATGCCGCAGCATATGGGGAACCTCTGGTGCCCCAATGCCCTCGGTACCTAAGTACCATATACTAGGGACTTATAGGGGGCATCAGAATGCCCATTGTGGGGTGTGCAAAGTCCTAAGCAACGAAATTAGGAGGGAGATAGCACAATCACTGGGGTCTTGATTGGCAGGATCCCAGTGAAAACATTCAAAACACACTGACGGCAGCCAAAAAGTGGGGGTAACCATGGCAAAAAGAGAGTTCTTTCCTATAATCATGTTAGAGTTTCTCCAAAGCTGCCAGGAAAAGGCTTGGCTCATCTCTGATTAACAGATCACTGAGAGCTTACATGTCATACAGTAACAGGGCTCATTATTTAATGCACTGGCTGGTCACCCCCACCCAGAAATCCTTTTGATGTGTATGCATTATGAGATTCCGGGGCCTCTGGATGTTTTATGAATATTAAGTTCCAGGCAGAGGTTTAAATCCCTATCAGAGAGAACTAGGAACAGAAGAAAGCCTGTCCCTGTTGATGTCTGAGCACACTGATAACGTGGAAAGAATACACTTTGACCTTATTGACTCACCTACCTTTCCCATTGGTTTAGGCACCACTTGGTAAAGACATCATAACCCACAGATTAATTAGGAAAAACTGAAGATTTCCCTTTCTTCGCTCTAATGTACAGAGCATTGTTTTCAACAACTGCCTCAAGAAAAGACCCAGTCCTTGTCTTGCTTTCCTTTACAACTAACTCCAGCACAGGCAGAGAAAATCAGCAGGAAAGATCCTTCTATACAACTAGCACGATATAAAGAGTTCTCATACTTGTTCTGCAAGGGTCTGTCTCTCTACCTCTTCATTGGGAGCTAGCTAGCCAGAAAGACCTTATTATCGGAAAAACAATTCCACAAGCAAACTCTTTCCTTTAAAAGTGAAGGAAGATACATTTCTGCAACAGTATTTGGAAGAAATTCGGGAGAAGGTTTTTTATTCTGATGCTATACTTCAATGGCTGGAACATCCACCTTTTTTGTAGCAAAGACAAGTGGTAAAGACAAACCATTTATTTATTGTAGAGAACTAAATGTGATCGCCATTCAAAATCATATCCTCTCCCCTTCATTTCAGTTCTTCATGATCAGGTGTAGGAAAGTACCATCTTGCTTGGCATGTTACCCCATATTTCACTGTATATATGTTGTTTTAGTTGTATGTGTCACTGGGACCCTGCCAGCCAGGGCCCCAGTGCTCATAAGTGTGCCCTGTATGTGTTACCTGTGTTATGACTAACTGTCTCACTGAGGCTCTGCTATCTAGAACCTCAGTGGTTATGCTCTCTCATTTCTTTCCAAATTGTCACCAACAGGCTAGTGACTAATTTTACCAATTTACATTGGCATACTGGAACACCCTTATAATTCCCTAGTATATGGTACTGAGGTACCCAGGGTATTGGGGTTCCAGGAGATCCCTATAGGCTGCAGCATTTCTTTTGCCACCCATAGGGAGCTCTGACAATTCTTACACAGGCCTGCCCTTGCAGCCTGAGTGAAATAACGTCCACGTTATTTAACAGCCATTTACCACTGCACTAAAGTAACTTATAAGTCACCTATATGTCTAACCTTTACCTGGTAAAGGTTGGGTGCTAAGTTACTTAGTGTGTGGGCACCCTGGCACTAGCCAAGGTGCTCCCACATAGTTCAGGGCAAATTCCCCCGACTTTGTGAGTGCGGGGACACCATTACACGCGTGCACTATACATATGTCACGACATATGTATAGCGTCACAATGGTAACTCCGAACATGGCCATGTAACATGTCTAAGATCATGGAATTGTCACCCCAATGCCATTCTGGCATTGGGGTGACAATTCCATGATCCCCCGAGTCTCTTGCTCAGACCCGGGTACTGCCAAACTACCTTTCCCGGGGTTTCACTGCAGCTGCTGCTGCTGCCAACCCCTCAGACAGGTTTCTGCCCTCCTGGGGTCCAGCCAGGCTTGGCCCAGGAAGGCAGAACAAAGGACTTCCTCAGAGAGAGGGTGTTACACCCTCTCCCTTTGGAAAAAGGTGTCAGGGCTGGAGAGGAGTAGCCTCCCCCAGCCTCTGGAAATGCTTTGATGGGCACAGATGGTGCCCATCTCTGCATAAGCCAGTCTACACCGGTTCAGGGATCCCCCAGCCCTGCTCTGACGCGAAACTGGACAAAGGAAAGGGGAGTGCCCACTCCCCTGACCTGCACCTCCCCTGGGAGGTGCCCAGAGCTCCTCCAGTGTGCTCCAGACCTCTGCCATCTTCGAAACAGAGGTGCTGTTGGCACACTGGACTGCTCTGAGTGGCCAGTGCCAGCAGGTGACATCAGAGACTCTTTCTAATAGGCTCCTCCAGGTGTTGCTAGCCTATCCTCTCTCCTAAGTAGCCAAACCTCCTTTTCTGGCTATTTAGGGTCTCTGCTTTGGGGAATTCTTTAGATAACGAATGCAAGAGCTCATCAGAGCTCCTCTGCATCTCTCTCTTCACCTTCTGCCAAGGAATCGACTGCTGACCGCGCTGGAAGCCTGCAAAACTGCAACAAAGTAGCATAGATGACTACTGCGACCTTGTAACGCTGATCCTGCTGCCTTCTCGACTGTTTTCCTGGTGGTGCATGCTGTGGGGGTAGTCTGCGTCCTCTCTGCACTAGAAGCTCCGAAGAAATCTCCCGTGGGTCGACGGAATCTTTCCCCTGCAACCGCAGGCACCAAAGAACTGCATCACCGGTCCTCTGGGTCTCCTCTCAGTACAACGAGCGAGGTCCCTTGAACTCAGCAACTCTGTCCAAGTGACTCCCACAGTCCAGTGACTCTTCAGTCCAAGTTTGGTGGAGGTAAGTCCTTGCCTTCCCACGCTAGACTGCATTGCTGGGAACCGCGTGTTTTGCAGCTACTCCGGCTCCTGTGCACTCTTCCAGGATTTCCTTTGTGCACAGCCAAGCCTGGGTCCCCGGCACTCTATCCTGCAGTGCACGACCTCCTGAGTTGTCCTCCGGCGTCGTGGGACCCTCCTTTGTGACTTCGGGTGAGCTCCGGTTCACTCCACTTTGTAGTGCCTGTTCCGGCACTTCTGGGGGGCTGCTTGCTTCTGAGTGGGCTCTTTGTCTTGCTGGACGCCCCCTCTGTCTCCTCACGCAATTGGAGACATCCTGGTCCCTCCTGGGCCACAGCAGCATCCAAAAACCCTAACCGCAACCCTTGCAGCTAGCAAGGCTTATTTGCGGTCTTTCTGCACCGAAACACCTCTGTACGGCTCTTCACGACGTGGGACATCCATCCTCCGAAGGGGAAGTTTCTAACCCTTGTCGTTCTTGCAGAATCCACAGCTTCTACCATCCAGTGGCAGCTTCTTTGCACCCACAGCTGGCATTTCCTGGGCATCTGCCCACTCCCGACTTGATTGTGACTCTTGGACTTGGTCCCCTTGTTCCAGAGGTACTCTCGTCAGGATATCCATCGTTGTTGCATTGCTGGTGTTGGTCTTCCTTGCAGAATTCCCCTATCACGACTTCTGTGCTCTTTGGGGAACTTAGGTGCACTTTGCACCCACTTTTCAGGGTCTTGGGGTGGGCTATTTTTCTAACCCTCACTGTTTCCTTACAGTCCCAGCGACCCTCTACAAGGTCACATAGGTTTGGGGTCCATTCGTGGTTCGCATTCCACTTCTACAGTATATGGTTTGTGTTGCCCCTATCCCTATGTGCCCCCATTGCATTCTATTGTGACTATACATTGCTTGCACTGTTTTCTATTGCTATTACTGCATATTTTGGTATTGTGTACATATATCTTGTGTATATTTGCTATCCTCATACTGAGGGTACTCACTGAGATACTTTTGGCATATTGTCATAAAAATAAAGTACCTTTATTTTTAGTATATCTGTATATTGTGTTTTCTTATGATATTGTGCATATGACACTAGTGGTACCGTAGGAGCTTCACTCGTCTCCTAGTTCAGCCTAAGCTGCTCTGCTAAGCTACCTTTTCTATCAGCCTAAGCTGCTAGACACCCCTCTACACTAATAAGGGATACCTGGGCCTGGTGCAAAGTGTAAGTACCCCTTGGTACCCACTACAAGCCAGTCCAGCCTCCTACATTGGTTGTGCAGCGGTGGGATAAGTACTTGCAACTACTTACCACTTTGTCATTTTGTACTTTTCATAAGAGAAAAATATACAAAACAAGTTCAGTGTATGTACACCTAACCAAAAAGGTTTGCTTTTCTTCTCTTACTCCTTTGCTAAGTGCTGAAAAGTACCTCTAAACTTTCAAAAAGTTCTTAAAAAGTTGTAAAAGTTTTTTTTTCTGTTCCTTAAAAAGTTCTGAAAACTTTTTCTTTCTTTTTCTGTCCCTTAAACCTTTTCTATAATGTCTGGTACAGGTCAAACTGTTGATCTGACTAAACTTGCATATGATCACCTTAGCTGGAAAGGAGCAAGGAGTCTCTGCATTGAAAGAGGTTTAGGGGTAGGGAAGAATCTCTCAAGAGAACTGTTAGCTCATTGAACAGGATAAGACCTTAGTTGGCACATCTGTTGAGAAATTAGCTGATGGTTCACACTCAGACTCTGGGGCACCCACAGTAAGAGAGTTAGAAGGGAATCTTCCCAGCCTGCCCCCTAGCAAGCCACCTAGCATGGCTGGTACTAATGTGAGTTCCCATCACAGTAGGAGTGCTACTTCTGTAGGCCAGAATGTTAGAGTGCCATCTGTTAGGGACAGGTCTCCCTCTGTTCATTCACACTCTTCTTCTGTGTCAAGGCATGCCCAACCCATCCTCCCTGAAGACAGAGTGTTAGTAAGGGAACTCAATAGATTGAGAGTGGAGGAATCCAGGCTGAAGCTCAAGAAGCAACAGCTGGACCTAGACAGGGAAGCATTTGACTTAGAAAAAGAAAGACAGAGGTTGGGGTTTGGACCCCATGGTGGCAGCAGCAGTATTCCAAATAGTCATCCTGTAAAAGAGCATGATTCTAGGAATCTGCACAAGATAGTTCCCCCTTACAAGGAGGGGGATGACATTAACAAGTGGTTTGCTGCACTTGAAAGGGCCTGTGTTGTAGAAGAGGTCCCTCAAAGGCAGTGGGCTGCTATCCTATGGCTATCTTTCAGTGGAAAGGGTAGGAATAGGCTCCTTACTGTTGAGGAAAGTGATGCCAATAATTTTACAGTTCTTAAGAATGCACTCCTTGATGGTTATGGCTTAACCACTGAACAGTACAGGATCAAGTTCAGAGAAACCAAAAAGGAGTCTTCACAAGACTGGGTAGACTTTGTTGACCATTCAGTGAAGGCCTTGGAGGGGTGGTTACATGGCAGTAAAGTTTCTGACTATGAAAGCCTGTATAACTTAATCCTGAGAGAGCATATTCTTAATAATTGTGCGTCTGATTTGTTACACCAGTACCTGGTAGACTCTGATCAGACCTCTCCCCAAGAATTGGGAAAGAAGGCAGACAAATGGGTCAGAACAAGGGTGAACAGAAATGTTCAGACAGGGGGTGACAAGGATGGCAAGAAGAAGGATGGTAAGTCTTCTGACAAGGGTGGGGACAAATCTAAAAATGAGTCTTCATCAGGCCCACAAAACACTCTGGTGGGGGTGGTGGGCCCAAATCCTCTTCAAATCAAAACAAAGAAAAGAAACCATGGTGCTATTTATGTAAAATAAAAGGCCATTGGACAACTGATCCCAGTTGCCCAAAGAAAAACACGAAGCCTCCTATCACTACAACCCCTGATGCTACACCTAGTACCCCTAATAAATGGTGTTGAGGTTCAGGCCTACAGGGACACAGGTGCCAGTGTTACAATGGTAATAGAGAAACTGGTCCACCCTGAACAACACCTACTTGGTCACCAGTACCAAGTGACTGATGCTCATAACAACACTCTTAGCCACCCCATGGCTGTTGTGAATCTCAACTGGGGGGGGTTACTGGTCCAAAGAAAGTTGTGGTTGCCTCAGATTTACCTGTAGACTGTCTACTAGGGAACGCTTTAGAGACATCAGCTTGGGCAGAAGTGGAGTTGGAGGCTCATGCAACAGTGCTGGGCATTCCAGGGCATATTTTTGCTTTGACAAGGGCTCAGGCCAAAAAGCAAAAAGGACAGTGTGACTTGGATCCTGGAAGAATGGACCAAGTGCTCCCTAAAGCTAGGGTTAGTAAAGGTAAAACACTACCTACTATCCCTCCCTCTACAGTGGATTCTACTTCTGAGGAAGAAGAATTTCCACCCTGTGCTGAACCTACACCAGAGGAGCTGGAAGCAGACACTGCTGAGCTTTTGGGTGGAGGGGGGCCTGCCAGGGAGTAGCTGAGTGTGGCACAGCAGACCTGTCCCACACTAGAGGGTCTAAGACAGCAAGCTGTCAAACAAGCAAATGGGGATGTCAGTGACTCTCACAGAGTTTACTGGGAGGACGACTTCTTGTATACTGAAGCAAGGCATCCAAAACCTGGAGCTGCCAGGAGATTGGTAATTCCTCAGCAATACAGAGAGTTCCTCCTAACTCTAGCCCACGACATTCCCTTAGCTGGACATTTAGGACAAATGAAAACTTGGGACAGGCTTGTCCCCTTGTTTCATTGGCCTAGAATGTCAGAGGACACAAAGGAATTTTGTAAGTCCTGTGAAACCTGTCAAGCCAGTGGCAAAACAGGTGGCACCACAAAGGCACCCCTTATTCCACTGCCTGTGGTTGGGGTTCCCTTTGAAAGGGTAGGGGTTGACATAGTTGGCCCCCTTGACCCTCCTACTGCTTCAGGCAATAGGTTTATCTTGGTGGTAGTGGACCATGCCACCAGATATCCTGAAGCAATTCCTCTGAGGACCACTACAGCTCCTGCAGTGGCAAAGGCCCTCCTGGGAATCTTTTCCAGGGTGGGCATCCCAAAAGAGGTGGTATCAGACAGAGGAAGCAATTTCATGTCTGCTTACTTAAAGGCCATGTGGAAGGAATGTGGTGTGACATACAAGTTCACCACACTCTATCACCCACAAACAAATGGACTGGTTGAGAGGTTTAATAAAACTCTCAAAGGAATGATAATGGGACTCCCTGAAAAACTCCGCAGGAGATGGGATGTCCTGTTACCTTGCCTCCTTTTTGCTTACAGGGAGGTACCCCAGAAAGGAGTGGGCTTCAGCCCCTTTGAACTCCTATTTGGACACCCTGTAAGAGGTCCTCTAGCACTTGTGAAGGAGGGTTGGGAACAACCTTTAAAAGCTCCAAAGCAAGACATAGTGGACTATGTACTTGGCGTAAGATCTACAATGGCTGAGTACATGAAAAAGGCCAGTAAAAACCTTCAGGCCAGCCAAGAGCTCCAAAAGCAATGGCATGACCAGAAGGCTGTTCTGATTCAGTACCAACCAGGGCAGAAAGTGTGGGTCTTGGAGCCTGTGGCCCCAAGAGCACTCCAAGACAAATGGAGTGGACCCCACATTATTATTAAGAAAAAAGGAGAAGTCACCTACTTGGTTGACTTAGGCATTGCCAGGAGTCCCCTCAGGGTGCTCCATGTCAATCGCCTGAAACCCTACTATGACAGGGCTGATCTCACCCTGCTCATGGCAACAGATGAAGGACAGGAAGAAGAGAGTGACCCTCTCCCTGATCTCTTCTCTTCCACAGAACAAGATGCTCTAGTGGAAGGTGTAGTTTTGGCAGATTGTCTTACTGCTGAGCAGAAAGACCACTGCATAAATCTCCTGGGTCAGTTTTCTGAACTCTTTTCTACTGTGCCAGGCACCACTTCTTGGTGTGAGCACACTATAGATATTGGAGACAGCTTGCCTGTCAAAAGTAAGATCTATAGGCAGCCTGACCATGTCAGAGACTGCTTAAAACAGGAGGTTCAGAAAATGCTTGAACTGGGAGTGGTTGAGCACTCTGAAAGTCCAAGGGCCTCTCCTATGGTACTTGTACCAAAGCCTCATTCCAAAGATGGGAAAAGGGAAATGAGATTTTGTGTTGACTACAGAGGTCTCAACCAGGTAACTAAAACTGATGCTCACCCTATACCCAGGGCAGATGAGCTAATAGATACACTGGCATCTGCCAAGTATCTAAGCACCTTTGATTTGACTGCAGAGTATTGGCAGATCAAGTTATCAGAGGATGCAAAAGCCAAAACTGCATTTTCCACCATTGGAGGGCACTACCAATTCACAGTAATGCCCTTTGGTTTGAAAAATGCACCTGCCACTTTTCAGAGGTTGGTGAACACAGTCCTGCAAGGGCTGGAAGCTTTTAGTGCAGCATATCTAGATGATATAGCTGTCTTTAGCTCCAGCTGGGATGATCACCTGATCCACCTATGGAAAGTTTTGGAGGCCCTGCAAAAGGCAGGCCTCACTATCAAGGCTTCAAAGTGCCAGATAGGGCAGGGGAAAGTGGTTTATCTGGGACACCTGGTAGGTGGAGAACAGATTGCACCACTTCAGGGGAAAATCCAAACCATCATAGATTGGGTTCCCCCTACAACTCAGACTCAGGTGAGAGCCTTTTTAGGCCTCACTGGGTACTACAGAAGGTTCATAAAGAACTATGGCTCCATAGCAGCCCCTCTTAATGACCTCACATCTAAGAAAATGCCTAAAAAGGTATTATGGACAGCAAACTGTCAGAAAGCTTTTGAGGAGCTGAAGCAGGCCATGTGCTCTGCACCTGTCCTGAAAAGCCCCTGTTTATCCAAAAATTAATTGTCCAAACTGATGCATCTGAATTAGGGGTAGGGGCAGTCTTATCACAACTTAATTCTGAGGGCCAGGATTAACCTGTTGCTTTTATCAGCAGGAGGTTGACCCCTAGAGAAAAGTGTTGGTCTGCCATAGAGCGGGAGGCCTTTGCTGTGGTCTGGGCACTGAAGAAGTTGAGGCCATACCTGTTTGGCACTCACTTCATTGTTCAGACAGACCACAAACCTCTACTTTGGCTAAAACAAATGAAAGGTGAAAACCCTAAATTGCTGAGGTGGTCCATATCCCTACAGGGAATCAACTATACAGTGGAACATAGACCTGGGAGTACCCACTCCAATGCTGATGGACTCTCCAGATATTTCCACTTAGACAATGAAGACTCATCAGGGCATGGCTAGTCTTATTGTCCTTCGTTTGGGGGGAGGTTGTGTAGGAAAGTACCATCGTGCCTGGCATGTTACCCCCATATTTCACTGTATATATGTTGTTTTAGTTGTATGTGTCACTGGGACCCTGCCAGCCAGGGCCCCAGTGCTCATAAGTGTGCCCTGTATGTGTTACCTGTGTTATGACTAACTGTCTCACTGAGGCTCTGCTATCCAGAACCTCAGTGGTTATGCTCTCTCATTTCTTTCCAAATTGTCACTAACAGGCTAGTGACCAATTTTACCAATTTACATTGGCATACTGGAACACCCTTATAATTCCCTAGTATATGGTACTGAGGTACCCAGGGTATTGGGGTTCCATGAGATCCCTATGGGCTGCAGCATTTCTTTTGCCACCCATAGGGAGCTCTGACAATTCTTACACAGGCCTGCCCTTGCAGCCTGAGTGAAATAACGTCCACGTTATTTCAAAAGCCATTTACCACTGCACTTAAGTAACTTATAAGTCACCTATATGTCTAACCTTTACCTGGTAAAGGTTGGGTGCTAAGTTACTTAGTGTGTGGGTACCCTGGCACTAGCCAAGGTGCTCCCAAATGGTTCAGGGCAAATTCCCAGGACTTTGTGAGTGCGGGGACACCATTACACACGTGCACTATACACATGTCATGACATATGTATAGCGTCACAATGGTAACTCCGAACATTGCCATGTAACATGTCTAAGATCATGGAATTGTCACCCCAATGCCATTCTGGCATTGGGGAGACAATTCCATGATCCCCCGAGTCTCTAGCTCATACCCGGGTACTGCCAAACTACCTTTCCCGGGGTTTCACTGCAGCAGCTGCTGCTGCCAACCCCTCAGACAGGTTTCTGCCCTCCTGGGGTCCAGCCAGGCTTGGCCCAGGAAGGCAGAACAAAGGACTTCCTCAGAGAGAGGGTGTTACACCCTCTCCCTTTGGAAAAAGGTGTCAGGGCTGGGGAGGAGTAGCCTCCCCCAGCCTCTGGAAATACTTTGATGGGCACAGATGGTGCATAAGCCAGTCTACACCGGTTCAGGGATCCCCCAGCCCTGCTCTGGCGCGAAACTGGACAAAGGAAAGGGGAGTGACCACTCCCCTGACCTGCACCTCTCCTGGGAGGTGCCCAGAGCTCCTCCAGTGTGCTCCAGACCTCTGCCATCTTCGAAACAGAAGTGCTGCTGGCACACTGGACTGCTCTGAGTGGCCAGTGCCAGCAGGTGACGTCAGAGACTCCTTCTGATAGGCTCCTCCAGGTGTTGCTAGCCTATCCTCTCTCCTAAGTAACCAAACCTCATTTTCTGGATATTTAGGGTCTCTGCTCATCAGAGTTCCTCTGCATCTCTCTCTTCACCTTCTGCCAAGGAATCGACTGCTGACTGCGCTGGAAGCCTGCAAAACTGCAACAAAGTAGCAAAGACGACTACTACGACCTTGTAACGCTGATCCTGCCGCCTTCTCGACTGGTTTCCTGGTGGTGCATGCTGTGGGGGTAGTCTGCCTCCTCTCTGCACTAGAAGCTCCGAAGAAATCTCCCGTGGGTCGACGGAATCTTCCCCCTGCAACGCAGGCACCAAAGAACTGCATCACCGGTCCTCTGGGTCTCCTCTCAGCACGACGAGCGTGGTCCCTTGAACTCAGCAACTCTGTCCAAGTGACTCCCACAGTCCAGTGACTCTTCAGTCCAAGTTTGGTGGAGTTAAGTCCTTGCCTCCCCACGCTAGACTGCATTGCTGGGAACCGCGTGTTTTGCAGCTACTCCGGCTCCTGTGCACTCTTCCAGGATTTCCTTTGTGCACAGCCAAGCCTGGGTCCCCGGCACTCTAACCTGCAGTGCACGACCTCCTGAGCTGTCCTCCGGCGTCGTGGGACCCTCCTTTGTGACTTCGGGTGAGCTCCGGTTCACTCCACTTCGTAGTGCCTGTTCCAGCACTTCTGCGGGTGCTGCTTGCTTCTGAGTGGGCTCTTTGTCTTGCTGGACGCCCCTTCTGTCTCCTCACGCAATTGGCGACATCCTGGTCCCTCCTGGGTCACAGCAGCATCCAAAAACCCTAACCGCGACCCTTGTAGCTAGCAAGGCTTGTTTGCAGTCTTTCTGTACGGAAACACCTCTGCATGGCTCTTCACGACGTGGGACATCCATCCTCCAAAGGGGAAGTTTCTAGCCCTTGTCGTTCTTGCAGAATCCACAGCTTCTACCATCCGGTGGCAGCTTCTTAGCACCCACAGCTGGCATTTCCTGGGCATCTGCCCACTCCCGACTTGATTGTGACTCTCGGACTTGGTCCCCTTGTTCCACAGGTACTCTCGTCAGGAAATCCATCGTTGTTGCATTGCTGGTGTTGGTCTTCCTTGCAGAAATCCCCTATCACGACTTCTGTGCTCTTTGGGGAACTTAGGTGCACTTTGCACCCACTTTTCAGGGTCTTGGTTTGGGCTATTTTTCTAACCCTCACTGTTTCCTTACAGTCCCAGCGACCCTCTACAAGGTCACATAGGTTTGGGGTCCATTCGTGGTTCGCATTCCACTTCTAGAGTATATGGTTTGTGTTGCCCCTATCCCTATGTGCCCCCATTGCATTCTATTGTGACTATACATTGCTTGCACTGTTTTCTATTTCTATTACTGCATATGTTGGTATTGTGTACATATATCTTGTGTATATTTGCTATCCTCATACTGAGGGTACTCACTGAGATACTTTTGGCATATTGTCATAAAAATAAAGTACCTTTATTTTTAGTATATCTGTGTATTGTGGTTTCTTATGATATTGTGCATATGACACTAGTGGTACTGTAGGAGCTTCACTCGTCTCCTAGTTCAGCCTAAGCTGCTCTGCTAAGCTACCTTTTCCATCAGCCTAAGCTGCTAGACACCCCTCTACACTAATAAGGGATACCTGGGCCTGGTGCAAAGTGTAAGTACCCCTTGGTACCCACTACAAGCCAGTCCAGCCTCCTACATCAGGTCAAAACAGCAAAGTCTTATGAGGAGCATATATGCCCTCATTACAACCCTAGCGTTCGGTGTTAAAGCTGCGGTAATACCGCCAACAGGCCGGCGGTAAAAAAAATGAGATCACGACCATGGCGGAAACCGCCAACATAGACAGCCACATTAACACTCCGACCACCTCGGCGGTAGAAGCAAACACCGCGCGGTAACCGCCAACAGACAGGCAGAAGACAAGGTTCCGCCCACTGTATTACAACAGGCCTATCTGCCACCTTTTCCGGGGCAGTACCAATGCCATCAAAAGCACGGCAGAAACAGTCTGTGGAACGGAAACCACTCCCCTTTCAACACCCAACGAGGAACCAGGAAGCCATGGAGCCCAAGTTGCAGGTCCTGCCCATGTTGGTTTACCTCCTCTTGTATCAGGAGCAGCAAAGACGCCAACGATTATCAGGGTGAGTACTGCACCTAGCACACAGGGGAGGGGAGGAGGGAAAAAGAGTGACACACACACACGCAACACGCAACACCCCCACCCCCACCCTCACCCACAACACCATACACACAAATACATGCAGCAACATTACATATACACCCCGTCACCCCATGGAAGAACACAAGGACAAAATTAAATGATTGTAACAAGTGTAATCATTGGAAAATCAGATAGGCCAAATTAAAATATCAGTATATACAAATATGTACACCAACTACACAAGTCTGGATAGTAATGAAGTCATTGTCCATGGACCTGTGATCCCAAAATGCATGGGCGAATCCCACACATGATACCTGACTTGAAACGATCAGATTGAAAATAAATAGGCACCTCAGGGGGAGGGGGGCACCTCAGCCGGATGAATGGACGACGCCACTGCTCCACGAGGGGGCTCCATGCCCACTGATTAGTCCTGGGGAGTGCAAAGCCACAGCCTCTCAAGTCTCTCCAGTGGGTGGTTTGCCCACTGCTTTATCCTGGGGAGTGCAAAGCCACAGTCTCTCAAGTGGTTGTCATTCTCCACTGCTTCTGGAGGGGGCATTGTGCCCAGAGTGCTTCATACTGCTGAGGACTGGGGGAGTGGATGCTTTTCTCCACTGCTTCTGGAGGGGGCATTGTGCCCAGAGTGCTTCATCCTACCAAGGAATGGGGGAGTGGATGCTTTTCTCCCCTGGTTCTGGAGTGGGCTTTGTGCCCAGAGTGCTTCATCCTGCCAAGGACTGTGGGAGTGGATGCTTTTCTCCACAGGTTCTGGGGGTGTAAAGAAATGGCTCCCTGTTGCAGTTACCCCCCACTTTTTGCCTGATACTAATGCTGACTTGACTGAGAAGTGTGCTGGGACCCTGCTAACCAGGCCCCAGCACCATTGTTCTTTCACCTACAATGTACCATTGTCTCCACAATTGGCACAACCCTGGCACCCAGGTAAGTCCCTTGTAACTGGTACCCCTGGTACCAAGGGCCCTGATGCCAGGGAAGGTTTCTAAGGGCTGCAGCATGTCTTATGCCACCCTAGGGACCCCTCACTCAGCACAGACACACTGCTTGCCAGCTTGTGTGTGCTGGTGGGGAGAAAATGATTATGTAGACAAGGCACTCCCCTCAGGGTGCCATGCCAACCCCACCCTTCCTGTGGCATAGGTAAGTCACCCCTCTAGCAGGCCTTACAGCCCTAAGGCATGGTGCACTATACCACAGGTGAGGGCATAGGTGCATGAGCACTATGCCCCTACAGTGTCTAAGCAAAACCTTAGACATTGTAAGTGCAGGGTAGCCATATGAGTATATGGTCTGGGAGTCTGTCAAAAACGAACTCCACAGTTCCATAATGGCTACACTGAATACTGGGAAGTTTAGTACCAAACTTCTCAGAATAATAAACCCACACTGATGCCAGTGTTGGATTTATTATAAAATGCACACAGAGGGCATCTTAGAGATGCCCCCTGTATTGTACCCAATTGTTCTGTGCAGGACTGACTGGTCTGTGCCAGCCTGCTGCTGAGAGACGAGTTTCTGACCCCATGTGGTGAGAGCCTTTGTGCTCTCTGAGGACAGAAACAAAGCCTGCTCTGGGTGGAGGTGCTTCACTCCTCACCCCTGCAGGAACTGTAACACCTAGCAGTGAGCTTCAAAGGCTCAGGCTTCGTGCTACAATGCCCCAGGGCACTCCAGCTAGTAGAGATGCCCGCCCCCTGGACACAGCCCCCACTTTTGGCGGCAAGTCCAGGAGAGATAATGAGGAAAACAAGGAGGAGTCACTGGCCAGTCAGGACAGCCCCTAAGGTGTCCTGAGCTGAGGTGACTCTGACTTTTAGAAATCCTCCATCTTGTAGAAAGAGGATTCCCCCAATAGGAATAGGGATGTGCCCCCCTCCCCTCAGGGAGGAGGCACAAAGAGGGTATACCCACCCTCAAGGACAGTAGCCATTGGCTACTGCCCTCCCAGACCTAAACACACCCCTAAATTGAGTATTTAGGGGCTCCCCTGAACCTAGGAACTCAGATTCCTGCAACCTAAGAAGAGGACTGCTAAGCTGAAAAACCCTGCAGAGAAGACGGAGACACCAACTGCTTTGGCCCCAGCTCTACCGGCCTGTCTCCCCCTTCTAAAGACACTGCTCCAGCGACGCTTTCCCCAGGGACCAGCGACCTCTGAATCCTCAGAGGACTGCCCTGCTCTAGAAGGACCAAGAAACTCCCGAGGACAGCAGCTCTGTTCACCCAAGACTGCAACTTTGTTTCAAAGGAGCAACTTTAAAACAACTTGCATTTCTCGCCGGAAGCGTGAGACTTGCTACTCTGCACCCGACGCCCCCGGCTGGACTTGTGGAGAAACAACACTTCAGGGAGGACTCCCCGGCAACTGCGAGACTGTGAGTAGCCAGAGTTGCCCCCCCTGAAACCCCACAGCGACGCCTGCAGAGGGAATCCCGAGGCTCCCCCTGACCGCGACTGTCTGTTCCTCAGATCCTGACGCCTGGTAAAGACTCTCCACCCGCAGCCCCCAGGACCTGAAGGATCCGAACTCCAGTGCAGGAGTGACCCCCAGGAGGCCCTCTCCCTTGCCCAGGTGGTGGCTACCCAGAGGAGCCCCCCCTTGCCTACCTGCATCGCTGAAGAGACCCCTTGGTCTCCCATTGCTTTCTATTGAAAACCTGACGCGTGTTTGCACACTGCACCCGGCCGCTCCCGTGCTGCTGAGGGTGTACTTTCTGTGCTAACTTGTGTCCCCCCCGGTGCCCTACAAAAACCCCCTGGTCTGCCCTCTGAAGACGCGGGTACTTACCTGCTGGCAGACTGGAACCGGGCACCCCCTTCACCATTGAAGCCTATGTGTTTTGGGCACCACTTTGACCTGTGCACCTGACCGGCCCTGAGCTGCTGGTGTGGTAACTTTGGGGTTGCTCTGAACCCCCAACGGTGGGCTACTTTGGACCCAAACTTGAACCCCGTAGGTGGTTTACTTACCTGCAAGAACTAAAACTCTTACTCCCCCTAGGAACTGTGAAAATTGCACTGTCTAGTTTTAAAATAGCTATATGTGATTTATTTGAAAAGGATATATGCTATTATGATTATTCAAAGTTCCTAAAGTACCTACCTGCAATACCTTTCATTTGAAGTATTACATGTAAAATGTGAACCTGTGGTTCTTAAAATAAACTAAGAAAATATATTTTTCTATACAAAAACCTATTGGCCTGGAATTTTCTCTGAGTGTGTGTTCCCCATTTATTGCTTGTGTGTGTACAACAAATGCTTAACACTACTCCTTTGATAAGCCTACTGCTCGACCACACTACCACAAAAAAGAGCATTAGTATTATCTCTTTTTGCCACTATCTTACCTCTAAGGGGAACCCTTGGACTCTGTGCATACTATTCCTTACTTTGAAATAGTGCATACAGAGCCAACT